>NC_053444.1:15044929-15387059 GCF_007990345.1 Gossypium hirsutum | reverse complement strand
TCCCGACTAGGGTTAATTTTGGGCTGTCACAAATATTCAAGGCATATGGCATACAACTTAAATACGACAACTTTGTAATTAAATACATTGGCTTAAACTCAAATATTAATCATTTATATAAGTTTCATCAAACAGTTCTTATAAACAGAAGTTTTATATACACATCACTTTCAAAATATATCTAGGCGCACCCCCTTAAAGAATGCATAATACGGACAAAAGAAACATCTCACAATTTATACAGCTCTAGCGTAGTCCTTGATCAAACTTCTTCAATCAACAAATCCTGAGAAAGAAAAAGAATAACAAAGTAAGTTCACATGAACTTAGTCAGTTCCAAAGAAAAATCATTTAATACATTACTTAGACTATTTTGGAGATCATACATATCACACAGAATACGCCCACTGACGTATACAAAAAACAAACAGACTCAGTACACCAACTCATAACTTGGGCGTATACCGAACCAACTTAACATAACTGATGGTCACTAAAATAATTATAATTACGACAAAGGCAAGCGCACCTATCGAACAATGTATAGCTATCGTGAGTAGGGAATATCGTACCCACGAGGACTAAAAGTACTAGTAATATATTTTTTTCTATTATTTAGCCGATAAATTGAAGTGATTATTTTTAATTAAATTTACTAATCTAATTTAACTACAAACGCAACAGAGAATGAATTGGGAAAATATCGAAAACAACCAATGAGAAAGACAATATCCAGGAAAGAATTCACTTAGACTTCACCTATTATTCTGAACTGAATTAAACGATTTATTCACTTGTGTCTTGATCCGTAGAAATCCCTAATTATGTTAATATCTTTTTAAGAGTAAGAACAACTGACTCTAGGTTGATTAATTGAAATCTCTTTCTAGTTAAAACCCTATCGTCGCATTAACTCGATCTATGGATTCCCCAATTAGATTTGACTCTATCTGGTAGATTTATGTCATCCTATTTCTAGGATTGTATACAACTCCACTCAATTATGTTAGATCTACTCTTAAATAGGACTTTTGCTTCACTGAAATAAGCACATTAAACAGGAATTAATATCCTAAAAATATTAAACACGAAATAAGCATACATAATTGAGAACAAGAATTAAGTATTTATCGCGTAAAAATAGAAATTAAATAATAAGATTCATCATAGGTTCATCTCCCTAGGTATCTACGGGATTTAGTTCATAGTCCTGAATAAAAACATCTAAAATTTAGGATAGCAACAAGACATAAAGAAACTCAATAAAACTTCGAAGGAAATTAAATGGAGACCTTCAATCTTGAAGGAGATTCGCTTCTGAGTTGATTCTGATGGTGTTCTTCGAGTTTTTCTTCAATGTTCTCTGAGTGCCCCCTTAGGTCTTCTTCTAGTTGGTTTTATAGACTTTAAAATGCTTAGAAAGCCTAAAAATTGAGTTTTTCTGCATATTGGAAAGCAAAGTGTGATATCGACATGAGCTGGCACATGAGCGTGTGGCCAGCCCGTGTGGAAATGCCTAGGCTGTGTGGATCCTGGAAATAGCTCTATTTGTTTGAGTTTGGCCTTTTTTCACTCCTTTCGCTCCCAAATACTCTCCTAGGTATAGAAACATGCATTTAAAGGATTAGGAGCATCAAATTCACTAATTTACATAATTAAACATCCAAAAACACATTAAGAATGAAATTAAAATATGCTACTTTTACAGTTTATCAAATATCCTCACATTTAAGCGTTTGCTTGTCCTAAAAAAATCCTTAACTCACATTAAAAATAATATTTCTCAACTTGTAATACCCATCAATAATGTCTCAAATAATCCATAAAGAATCATGCATTGGCAATTCAATTAAAAGAGCACTAAAGTCTCAAACAATCCAAGCTAAAAAATTTTAAACACAAAAAACATAGGTGTTTCTCCTTATCTAAGTAATTACCTTTTATTCAAAATCAACAAGAATCGACATCCTCACTAAAGATTCACTCAAATCACTCAAAGTGTTTAAAGTTCATGAATAAGCACTCAATAGGTAAACATGACAAGTTATTACCACAAGCTTGCATGAAAATCAAATCTCTACCACTATAAAATGATATGATACACAAATCAAAAGGTCTTTAAGAGTTTGTAATGGGCTTGGGTTAAGGGTGTGGAGAAAGGTCGAAAAGGATGGTTGAATCGAGATCGAATTGATAATTACCAAACTAGAAAATAACAAATACTGAATTAAAAACAAATGCATAAATCAAGAAATATTTAAGAATAAGAAAATGAGCTTCTTCTCAAAATATGAATTTAACTGTTCAAGCTTATAGAACTATATAATAATCAAAATGTAAATAAATATATCTTTTTTTCAATTTTTTTACAATAAGAAATAGTTCAACAAATCAAACAAAAGGGCATAGTTAGCAATTAACCAAATCAAATCTCAACAAAAAAAAGGGAGTTAATAAAAAGGGTAAAATTCTCAACAAACAAAAAATGAGTTATAGGTTAACATTAATGGGTAATTTAAGAAATAGTGTGTTAGGCTCAACAGGGTTCACTAAGGGTTAATTATGTAGGTAGGCTTTTTATGGGATAAGTGGGTTAAAACCTAAGTGCCTTTATCATCTTAGTGTATCAAATCAAAATGTGTGATCTCGACATGTATAATCGACGCAAGTTCCAGAATAACAAATCAAATTGACACACTCATAACCAATAATAAAATGAGCAAGAAAAATGAATGTTCTAAAGTCTCAAAATCTCACAAAAAATCATGGTTTTTGATGTCAATCTTGCAAATCTCAAACTTCAAGATAATACTTAAATTTAGAGAAACAACCTAAAAATTTTAGTTTTTGAAACATAGCCATATCATGTTTAATTATCTCATGCCTTCAAGTTTTAATCAACCAATACACAATTATCTAAAATTAATCCAAAACACATCTATAAAATCTTAAATCGATAAAATTCATTCTAATAGAAGTATGAGAAAATTACTTAAACACAATACATAATTTAGGGATTTCCAATAATTATATCAATAATCTCCCCACACTTAGGATTTACATTTTCCTCAATATAGAAACATAGATAATCATAGTATAAACATAATATCATAAGAGAGGGAGAAAACCGAAACTGCACTGAATATTGGATGAAATTGCTAGAATGGTGAAAATTGAAATTGTAGATAAATCTAGCTATAGTACATGATTCTGAGCAAACTAATAAGAAAATAAACACAAATAGTGAAGAAGATTAAGAGGTTACTAACTCGAGTAGAAACAACCATAAAAATAAAAATATAGTTCAAAAGATAAAAAAGAAATAAGTCTAAGAAAATAACCATAAACATAAAAATAAAAATAAAAATAAAAATAAAAATAAATAAAAAAATAAACTTAATGGTCCTAATCATCAGAAGCATCAGTATCGTGAGTCGTTGACGCTGAGGAGGAGATATGGAGATGCTAATAGATCTACTGCAATGTCACATGAATACTGTCGAACCTTTGAAAGCAGTACTGCTCGAAGCGAGTGAACCGCTCGGAGAGGTTTGCCAAAGTAGCAGTAGAAGAAACAGGACGGTGACTTGAAGATGGAGGATGAGGTAGGTATTCGTGATGGAAAGGGACATAATCAGTGAAGTTCTCGGGTTCATTCTGAAAGTTAGAATGAAATAATCGGTACTGAGGAGGACCTACTCCATGAAGCCGCTTGATCATCCTCATATGGGTCATGCTCGATATTCTTTGTGGGGACATCTGGCCAGCGAGTGTAAGCATAGAAGACTACTTCGGTGTATTGAAGAGGCCAGAGTGTCGAGCTAGTCGAGTCACATAAGGGCTTAAACAGATAGGACCCTTCCTATTGCGGTCTGTCTTATGGCGAAAAGCGGGGGATGAAGTAGGCTAAATAAAAATATGCTCGGTGGCTATGCTCTATAAAAATATGCATCGGTGGTACTGACAACTCCAATACTCTCTCTCCTACCGGTCAAAGCATGAGCTAAAAGGGCATAATATACCATAAAGCCGGAGGGAGAGAAGTCGCCTTCGAGTGACTCACGTCATAAGGTGTCGTACTCATCGTAAGATCTACCCAACAACTAGATGGAAAGTAGTGGATGTGCCGATATAGGCAGAAGAAATTCTCGATACTCATAAACTCCTCAGTATATAGTCCCAAAGCAACACCAAACCTAGGGATACTCATATGGCGCACCAAGCCACTGAGTCTGAAAGTGATGGTGCCTAGCTCATCATGAGTCATCATCACATGCTGGAGAGTAAATGTCAAGCATAACTCCAAAGTCATCTTCATGTATGTGGGCTCGATGATAGAGAAGAACCGGTCCCATGGAGCTGTGGTAATAGAGGCACGCACATGCTCAACTAAGTGGACCTACTCCAAAGCGGCCCAATCAATACATCGGCTTAAGCTGAATGGTCGTAATCGAAGTAGCTGAAATAATTCCTCCTGGGGACTCGCTAAAAATCAGAGATAAGGGTGGTGGGCCTTGGCGAAGGCGCTCGAGGAGGAGGTCACGCTCAGTGTCTTCCGTTTTTTTGAAGCAGGAATAACGACCTTGGATTTATGCGAGTGTTGGTCATGGTGTGCCTGAAACAAAATAATTCACTATCAGAAAATAAAATACGCATCACCAAATAAACAAGCAAATAGGCTAAAAAATAGTCGTGTAAATTAAAATACAACATTAAAAATGATAGAAAGACGTGCATCAAAATCTAAATCGCCTAAATAGAAAATTGGTTCTGAAAACACTATTTACTAGTAACAAGCATGCAAAAAGAATAATGAAAACAAAAATAAAAATAAGAAACGACCTAGAAAACTAAAAACCATAATAAAAATAATGAAATAGCAGTAATAAGGGAAATAAGTAACACATAAGAATAATAAAAAACATAAATAAATAAATAAATAAATAATTTGAATACTAAAAACAAAGAATAATAGTAATAGAAATAATGAATGTGGAATTCAAAATAATAAACTAAAGATGAATCAGAATAATAGCTATATTAATAAACCAAAACAATTGCATGAAGAAGAACAAATGAATAATTTTAAAAAATGAATTAAAATTAATAATAAAGTCAGGAGACAAGTATAACTAGGAAAATAAAATAATATAACTAAGAATAGAAAATAATAGATAATAAACAATAAATAAAGAAATAAAGAACTAATAAGAATAATAATAGAAAAATAACAAACAAATAAATAATAAATAAAATAGGGCAAACAGTGGTTGACTGACGGTGGGACAGTGGTGGTGACCGGGAAGCGACGATGGAGCAGTGGTGGTAGTTCGGACGAGGGAAAGAGTGCAACAGAGAGAAGAAATGAGGCCAGAGGCATGCGAAGGGGACGGCTATGGGGATTGGGGTGTGCGTGGGGAGGAAAGGAGAAAGGAGGGAGAAAGGGCGGCTCTAGTGGTGGCTAGGGGTGTGGTTGAAGGGAGGTGAAGGGGGCGGGGTGGTTGATGCGAATTGAAACAGGGAGGGATGGGGGTGTGAGGAGGCGGTTAGGCTTGAGCATGGGAAGGGTGGATGAACGGCGGCGAATGTAACAGCCTGATTTTGGGCCTAGTTAGAACAGTGGTTTTAGAACCACTATTTCGAAGCCAGAGAAATTATTTTAATATTATTTTATGTGTGATGACATGAGTATAAAGGTGCATGAAAGATTTGGTGAATAACTTTTAGCGTTTGAGAGCTTAATTGCGAAAAAGGACTAAATCGCATAAAGGGTAAAAGTTTAATTTCACTTGATAGACATACCAAATAGCTAGATAGCCAAAAATTAAGGTCTTTAAAGGGAGCATGGCTAGCCATAGCGACAAAGAATTTGGCTAGTCAATGTTAGGTAAAAATTGGTGACTTGTTTGACTAAAAAGAAATAAAATAAACAAAAGATGATATCACCCATTTCACCTCTTCTTCTTCACCGAAATTCTTAGCAAAATAAAGGTTTTGAAGCCTTGAAATTTTAGCCAAGCTAGCCTCTTGCAAATCAAGAGAAACGTGATTCAGGTCTTGATCAAGGGAAGAACAAAATTTACGAGGATTAGGCTCGTTCCCATCATTTTGTGCCGAGGTAAGTACATATGTAAATAATGTGTCATTGTAGCTTACTTTTAAATGTTTATTTTTACCATGTATTATAATCTACTCGATACCATGAAAGTATAAATAATGCAAAATAAGAGTAACCTACATTATGAACAAGTGGGACAACATCAAGTTAGATACGAGATCCCGTCGAACCTCAAAAATAGTATAGGATGCAAAAGGTAAGTCATGAGAAATTGAGTGGTCTGAACTCATGATTTGAGTCTAAGTTCACGAGACAACTGAAATATGTAATGTGGGTCCGGGTACTGACTTGGTGAAAAGGCCCGTGAGTAGCTCAAATATGCAAGTATTACAAAGTACGAGGTAGCTTTGGCTACTTGTATAGTACTTAGGAGTAAACTATCCGTGTATTCATTGGTATTTCCAAGTGTTCAAAGGGGTAACTCGATGAATAGATTGGTGATACTTCCAATGAGGTATGTATACTAAACTCTCGAATGAAGACCTTAGTATGTGATGAGATGTAGTAAGTATGCATAAAAGAAGGAAGAGCAAGATAGTGAGGTTAAAATGATATATCATGTATGTATGATAAGCCATTGTTTGACGAATGTATTTTTAATTACACTTGATTGCATATATGTACTTACTAAGCTCCCATGCTTACCCTTTTTCCTTTCCATTTCCTTTTAGTGCTGCCAGAGTAGTTCGAGGATCATCGCCTACGTCGGAGAAGCCAGTCACACTATCCTTGAAGCTCTTGGTATAACTAGTTTTATCATTTTGATTATGGCATGTATAGGAATCTTTGATTTTTTGTGTCACATTGTTTTGGGGCCAAAAGTGTTGGCTTGTTTTAGCATTTGACCCATTTTGTATAAGCCATGAAAATGGCTAACATTGTAAGTCATTATATGAATGCAAGATAGTCTTTTGCGAATGTGAAATTGTTGACATGGTTAAATTTGTGAAATGTATATAGGCCTTAGCTATAGTTGTTGGTTGAGAACTCATGAATAGACCTTGATATGTTGATTAGTATTAAATTTTGTTTCAGGGTGGCATAAGGCTTGGTAAATAGCCTTATATTGTCCACACGGGTAGACACACGTGCATGTGTCTAGGCCGTGTGTGGCACACGGCCAGCCCCGTGGGCGTGTTGTCCGGTCATATGTCCTCTGCACGTAAATTTTACAAGTCAGTATGCATGGTAGTAAACACACGGGTAGAGACACAACCGTGTGTCTCAGCCGTGTGAAGGTCTAGCACACGGGCGTGTGCCTAGGCCGTGTGCCCCAAATTGGATTTTGACGTCAGAAACTAAATGTTAAGGTTTTTAGACACGGGCTAGGACACATGCCTGTCATGGCTGTGTGAGGGACACGGGCCATAGACACGGGCCTGTACCAGGCCGTGTGAAAACCCTTGTGGGTTCAAATTTAGAATTTAATTCACATTGGCATGGGACACAAGTGTGTCCCTAGGTGCTTAGGTCGTGTGTGCCACACAGGCTATTAGTACGACCATGTTCAAGTTCCACACGAGCATGTTGCCCATCCACACGGACGTGGGCCCTATTTCAAAGGTCATTTTCTAGTGTTGATTAAGGGACCCGAATTGCTCCCAAGTGATTTCCATGAGATATCTCGAGTGATTTCCAAGAGATGCTTTAGGCCTTTTAGGCTCCTGATAAGAAGTTTTGGAAAAGTTTGAAAACATTTTGAATTTAATAAAGTCTTGGTGACTCGTAAATGTTTGAATGCATGTGTTTAAGTTTAGTAATGCCTTGTATTTCGCCTCGACATAAGGCAGGGGTGTGGGGTGTTATAGCCAATAGGGGAAAAGGAGAGGGGAGGGGCTGTCAATGAGGGAGAGGGGCAGTTTGGATGGCCGGAGTTATAAAGGGAAGGTGAATGGCAGCGGGTAGGGTTAAGGGTTGAAAAAATTGGTGAAGATGAAAATAAAAAGAAGTTAGGGTTTGAGGGTTAAAAAGGAGGACACGATCATGTAAGGGCCCGTGTTGGCTACAGGGTATTGTAAAACTTTTTCAACCAGTGTGCATTTTAAAAATTTATGCCTTGTCTTCACAAGGCCTTGGACACACTCGTATGTCCAGGCCGTGTAGAACACACAGCCATGTCACACAACCGTGTGCAACTCTTTTGCTTCTCCCACGCCCGTGTAGCTCGACTGTGTCTCACACACATGTAACTCTCTGACTTGATTTAAAAATGAAAAAAATTAGCTTCAGGTTTCACACAGCCTAGGAGACACTCGTGTCTAGGCCGTGTGGTCCACACAGGCATGCAACGTGTGATTTTTTCTAAATCTAAACCCTTAGGATTGGGCAAGTCCATGATATCCCTTTCGATAAGATCTTCCACTTTCATCCTATATGCGAAAAACCCTATTTGGTATCAGGTTTATTTCATAGAGCCTTCTGGGGTGAAACTACGATAAAAAATTTTGGATCCTCCTCTCAATCAGGATAAAATCCAACAAAACTTGAAGAAATAGAAACTCGACTTCAAACGGTGTAACACCCGAACCCGAGGCCGTCGCCGGAGTCGAACACGAGGTGCTAACAGACTTCAAACCACTTAAAAAATTTCCCAGACAAGTTGCCAATCTGCGTACTAGTCGCTTTAAAAATCATATCTTGAGTTCTGAAACTTGAAATCCAGTTCTGTAAATTTTCCCTGAAACTAGACTCATATACCCATCTACATATTTTTTCTAGAATTTTTTGGTTGGGCCAATTAGTACAGTTTATTAGTCAAAGTCTCCCATGTTACAGGGATCGACTACACTGACCTTTGCGCATTACGACTTGGATATCTCCCTGTACAAGGCTTCATTACTGATGTCGTTTGTTTCTATAGAAACTAGACTCAAAGGGAAATCTATGCACATATGGCATGACTTCTAATTATCTCTGGTTAATTTATAATGAATTTCCAAAGTCGGAACAGGGAATCCAGAAATTGCTCTGGCCCTGTTTCACAAGAGTTTAATTATCTCCTAACATACAGCTCATATGGTCGTTTCGTTTCTTCTATATGAAAATAGACTCATCGAGCTTCGATTACATAATTTATTCATTAATTAATTCCACTCCTACTATTTTTAGTGATTTTTCAATCTCACGTCACTGCTGCTGCCAGCATCTGTTACTAAAGCAACTATGCCTATTTCGTGATTTCTCCTTGATCTAACTAGTAATTCATCATACATATCACAAATCATGATCATGACTAGCCATGCCAAGGGCTAATCATTGTCAAACATCTCCCTACTACACTATTGCCATATCATGAATTTTGACACCAAAAATAATCAACCATGACATATGGCATAAAATCGAATTTCCAAGACTTACGACCTAACATTATAGAACCAAATCCAACCGAACATTTATGCCATTTTCGCATGGCTAAAAGTTTACATACCAAATTTCAACAAAACATATTAGCCTATACATGCCGAAATGTTCTCCTAGACCGACTAAAAAGAAGATACCAAAAGTTGCTAGCCGGTGTGATGACTTCGATGACGACCCGATCACGCAAAAGAGACGAGTCCAAGAAACCTAAAATAGGTGACAAGGAAACACCGAGTGAGTATATAACTCAGTAAGTCATAAGCAATGCACTACCATCCATTAATAACATTATCACAAGAGGAAACAAAATGGAACGAGGCTAGTTACTCCATCCATACCGAACCATACCATAGTTCCTTAGACCTATCGGTTCAATCTCATACCAAGTCATGCATTCACATTCCATATACTAATCAATAGGATATTTGAGGCATTTTCATACATCATTGTATTTTCGTTACAATCATACAACTAAACGACCTTTCACCTATTCCACGATAAATCTTATGTACGTGACTTCAATTATAATTGTCACATAGGTTCAAACTTACCAAGCTCAACTCCAAATATAAACATAGCGCCTATTAGCCATGAACTCAAGGTACTTACCCGATCCGCTGTCCGTGATCAACTCAATAATGTCGCACACTTAGTGTCCATAGTGATTCAAAAGTATATATTAAGTCCGCACACTCAGTGCTATATAATCAAACTCGCACACTTAGCGCTACATAATCAAACTCGCACACTTAGTGCTATATAATCAAACTCGCACACTTAGTGCTGTACAATTTAAACCCGCACACTTAGTGCAATCTCATGATCATAAATGTTTATACCCGCACACTTAGTGCCAATCTCATGATCATAAATGTTTATACCCGCACACTTAGTGCCGAGATCAACAACTCAATACATCTCACCTCTTTTCTTTTCATTCAACACTTTCATCACCACATGCGTACATGTATATATATATTTATCATTCCATTCAGCATCATTACATAGACGTTTTGACCATTTAAATTAATACAAACTATATGCTTAATGTCTTACTTTGTGTTGGGTAAGACGGTTCCAACTCGGCTACTCGATGATCTTTTCTTTGCCTTTGCTTGATTCTCCTCCTTTAACTCCTTGAGCTTAATCAATAAATCAAATAGTTTAACCGCCTTGCTAAATATTTACAATCCAATTACACATGCATATGTATGTTAGTATATTCGGCAATCACCCTTACTAATCACCCATTTAGTCGATTGTAGGGAATTAATTATAATATCTCTAGGATGTACTCTACATGGCCGAATATACCATGTTAGTTTTTTAACATTTCCTATGTAATTACATATAGGTTTTTACACTTTAAGTTTCACACATTTCACCTTTTAATGCCTAGTGCTCATCCCTTTGATCTTAACCTAAATGACAACTCCCTCTCCCCATATCTCAACCGAATTATCCATAACATCAAGACTAAAATTTTGCACCTTGAACTTCATACATTTATAAAAACTTTCATAACTCATTCGGCTTTAACAATTACCCATTTCTCATAAAAGAAATTAACAAATAAAATAACCATTCCATTAACCCATATGGCCGAATGTATCAAGCATTACTTAACTAAAATTCCACAAATTTCAACCTCATAATAATCTCTACTTATTCAATACAACATGAAACAACCTCTACTCCTCACCTCTTTATGTACGGCTTAATGCCCAAACCACCATAAAAGTTTGATTTTTCATGACATTGCCGAAATGCATTTCAACAATTAGCTCAACATACAAAGGAAGTTAAAACCAACATTTCAAAACTTACCTCCAGCTAGAAAAAGGGTTGCCGAATTGCCTTAATGAAAACTTCCCTATTTCTTTCCTTTTGTTTCGGTTTTGGCAAGATGGAGAAGAAGATGAACACTCCTCTCCCCTTTTTCTCTTTTATTCAATTTTATTATAATTATTTTAAGCCATTTGTTAACTAAACAAAACATATTAAATTAGAATAAGTGGAGCACCATCACCCCTTGGCCGGCCACTCTTCATCTTTTGGGTAAATTGACATGCAAAACCACCCTTTTTGGTACATGCACTAATAGACCATTTTAAATTAGCCTATCATATTTCACCATGTCTCATATCGATCCCTATTTAATAATTTCTCATGCAATTGGCAAAATTAGAGAATGAAACTTCCACATACTCATGCACACACATAATAAGCATAGAATATAGCAATTAATTATTTTTATGACTCGGTTTTGTGGTCCCGAAACCACTTCCCGACTAGGGTCAATTTTGGGCTGTCACAAGTTTCTGTCCCCTTTACTGTATAGTCTTAAGAAATTTTCGTCCCCGAAAATCTTACCGGTAAATAAGTTTGGGTATCGTTCTTTCATCGAGCTCTCGGTTTCCCAAGTAGCTTCCTCGATCCCGTGTTTGAGCCATAACACCTTTACTACCGGAACCCTTTTGTTTCGCAACTCCTTCACTTCACGAGCTAGGATACGCATCGGTTCTTCTTCATAACTCATATCGGCTTGAATTTCAACCTCTGATGGGCTAATTATGTGCGATGGATCAGATCTATAGCGTCGAAGCATCGAAACATGAAAGACGTCGTGGATCTTTTCAAGTTCAGGGGGAAAATCAATCGATACGCAACTGGACCAACTGGTTCGGAGATTTCGTACGGCCCAATGAATCTCGGACTCAACTTGCCCTTACGGCCAAATCTGAGTACCTTTTTCCAAGGCGAAACTTTAAAAACACTTTATCTCCCACCTGATATTTAATGTCTTTTCGTTTCAAATCCGCATACGATTTCTGACGATCTGTGGCTACTTTCAGACTTTCACGGATTACCTTTACTTTCTGTTCGGCATCTTTAATCAAATCAACTCCGAAAATTTTACTTTCACCGAGCTCGGTCCAAAACAATGGTGTACGGCATTTACGACCGTATAAAGCCTCGTAAGGTGCCATCTTAATACTTGATTGAAAACTATTGTTGTAAGCGATTTCAATCAAAGGTAAATACCGTTCCCATGAACCACTAAACTCGAGGATGCAAAATCTCAACATATCCTCAAGTATCTGAATTATCCGCTCGAATTGACCATCGGTTTGTGGATGAAAAGCGGTGCTAAAATGCAGCTTGGTACCCAAAGCTTCTTGCAATTCTTCCAAAATCGCGAGGTGAATCTCGGATCTCTATCCGACACGATAGAAATAGGTACCCCGTGTAATCTCACAATGTGAGAAACATACAATTCGGCTAGTTTATCCAATGAAAAATCCATACGCACGGGGATAAAGTGAGCCGACTTAGTCAGTCTATCAACAACAACCCAAATCGCATCCTTCTTACTTGCTGACAATGGCAGTCCGGACACAAAGTCCATTGTGACTCGATCCCATTTCCACTCGGGTATCATGATCGGCTGAAGTAATCCTGAAGGCACTTGATGTTCCGCTTTCACTTGTTGACATATTAAACATCTCGAAACAAAGTCGGAGATGTCTCGTTTCATACCATGCCACCAAAACCGACGTTTCAAATCGTTGTACATTTTCGTACTCCCCGGGTGAATTGACATTCGGCTACAATGGGCTTCGTTCAGAATCATCGAAATGAGTTCTGAATTTCTTGGAACACACAACCGACTTCTGAACCTCAAACAATCGTCATCATCAATTTGAAATTTGGATTCCATATTCGGAATACATTCAGCCCGTTTTGCAACCAATTCATCGTCGACTTTCTGAGCTTCACGAATTTGACGAATCAATAATGGTTTGGCCTTTAATTCAGCTACTAACACATTGTCGGGTAGAACAGACAAGTGCACATTCATCGCTCGTAAAGCAAACAGTGATTTCCGGCTTAAGGCGTCCGCAACCACATTAGCCTTTCCCGGGTGGTAATCAATGACAAGCTCATAATCTTTCAACAACTCAAGCCAACGTCTTTGTCACAGATTTAAGTCTCTTTGAGTCATCAAATATTTGAGACTTTTGTGATCCAAAAATATATGGCACTTTTCCCCAAACAAGTAATGCCGCCATATTTTCAGGGCGAACACTATGTCCGCCAATTCAAGATCATGGGTCGGATAGTTTTTTTCATGCGGCTTTAATTGTCTCGACGCGTAAGCCACAACTCGACCTTCTTGCATCAACACACAACCTAGCCCAAGTAAGGATGCATCACTATAAATGACAAACTCTTTGCCGGACTCCGGTTGTACTAGCACTGGAGCTTCGGTTAAACAGGTCTTTAGTCGATCGAAACTCTTCTGACAGTTCTCTGTCCACTCAAACTCAACATCTTTTTGGAGTAGTTTCGTCAACGGTGCAGCTATCATCGAGAAACCTTTTACAAATCGTCGGTAATAACCGGCGAGCCCCAGGAAGCTCCGAACTTCGGTAATATTTCTTGGAGGCTTCCAGTTAAGTATGGCTGAAATTTTGCTCGGGTCAACTCGAATACCCGATGCGGATACCACATGACCCAAGAAGCTAACCTCTCTTAACCAGAACTCACACTTACTGAACTTAGCATATAACTTCTTATCCCGCAAAATTTGCAACACTAATCTCAGGTGCTCAGCATGTTCGGTCTCATCTCCTGAATAGACTAAGATGTCATCAATGAACACAACTACGAACCGGTCCAAATACTGTCTGAAGATCCGATTCATCAAATCCATAAATACCGCAGGGGCATTAGTGAGCCCGAACGGCATCACTAAGAACTCGTAGTGACCGTACCTCGTTCTGAAAGCAGTTTTGGGTACGTCCGAATCTCGAATCCGCAACTGATAATAACCCGATCTCAAATCTATCTTTGAAAACACTGAGGCTCCCTTTAGTTGATCAAACAAATCATCAATACACGGTAATGGATATTTATTCTTTATCGTCACTTTATTCAGTTGACGATAGTCAATGCACAACCTCATGGTTCCGTCCTTCTTTTTCACGAACAATACTGGTGCACCCCAAGGTGAGAAACTTGGTCGAGCGAAACCTCTATCCGTCAACTCTTGCAATTGAGCTTTCAATTCCTTTAACTCGGTTGGTGCCATACGATACGGAGCTATCGAAATTGGCGTAGTTCCAGGTACAAGCTCAATACCAAACTCTACCTCCCGAACAGGTGGTAAACCCGGTAATTCTTCAGGAAAAACATCCGGGTATTCACAAACCACCGGTACAGATTCGGGTTTCTTTCTAATTCTTTGTCATCAAGTACATACGCAAGGTATGCTTCGCACCCTTTTCTTACATATTTCTGGGCCAACATTGCTGATATTACAGCTGGCAACCCCCTTAAGTCCGTAGACTCAACTCGGATTATCTCATTATTTGCGCACCTCAAATCGATGGTTTTTCTTTTGCAGTTCACCACTGCATCATGTACGGTCAACCAATCCATACCAAGAATAACATCAAATTCGTCAAACGGCAAAAGCATCAAATCGGCCGGAAAACAGGATTCTCGGATTATTAGAGGGCATCTCTTACACACTTTATCAACAAGTACGTATTGACCCAAAGGGTTTGACACTCGAATTACGAACTCAGTAGACTCAACAGGTAGAGTCTTACTGGATGCTAAGGTTTCACATACATATGAATGAGTAGAGCCAGGGTCAATCAATGCAATCACATTAGTATCAAAGAGAGTGAAGGTACCAGTGATGACGTCAGGGGAGGATGCCTCCTCTCGTGCGCGAATGGCATATGCTCTAGCAGGAGTACGGTTCTCAGCTCGAACAGCCGTATCAGAGGCCCCTCTCTGACTACCACCCCTACCTCCTAAAATTCTCGGTGTTCTACCTCTAGTTGTCACTCCACTAGGTCTTGCACCTTGAATCTTATTCTTGTCATCAAGCTCCGTGCAATCTCTAATGAAGTGGTCCTTCGAACCGCATCCGTAACAGGCCCTGTTAGTAGACTTACCCCAACATTCACCTAGGTGTCGTCTTCCGCATTGGGGACATTCAGGTTTCTCTTGACGATTATTGCCCACACTAGCTACCGAAGTAGCTCGGGAGTCCGTCGATGGTCGTGCTCTGATGGAAATTCCCGCAGTCGTCCTCGACTTATTAGTGTCCTCCCTGAACTTCTTTACAGCTGAGAACGGAGCTTTACCCATCGATCTTTTACGATAGTCTCTAGCTTCAAATTCAGCCTTCTTCTTCTCCTTTCCAAGTTCTTCCGCCTTGCAGGCTCGTTCGACTAGTGTTACGAATTCTTTTATCTCCAAAATACCCACTAGTAGCTTTAAATCTTCATTCAATCCTTCTTCGAATCTTTTGCACATAGCAACCTCATCAGCTACACACTCCCGGGCATACCTACTGAGTCTTACGAATTCATGTTCGTATTCAGATACTGTCATACGGCCTTGCTTGAGTTCCAAGAATTCCTTACGCTTTTGATCAATGAACCGTTGACTAATATATTTCTTTCAAAATTCCGTTTGAAAGAAGTCCCAAGTTACTCGTTCGTTTGGGACTATGGAAATCAGGGTCCTCCACCAATAGTAGGCTGAGTCCCGCAACAAGGATATAGCACACTTTAGACATTCATCGGGAGTGCATGACAGTTCATCAAACACCCGAATGGTGTTATCAAGCCAGAACTCGGCCCTTTCAGCATCATCAGTAACTATGGCCCTGAACTCCTCGGCCCCGCGCTTCCTAATCAAGTCTACAGGTGGCTTACTCAGCCTCACAGGATCAGTAACTGATGGCATTACGGGCTCTTGGGGTGGATTATTCAAATTCGGGAATTGTTGGACAGCCGGATTGGTTCGGGCATATTGCGCGACCCACTCATTCATCATGGTAAAGAAGGCTTGTTTAGCCCCCTCACCTTGATTATTCGCAGATGACTGAGGTTCAACAGGCGGCGTCCCTTGTGCAGGAGCAGCCGCTACACTTTCAACGTCATCTGCCAAGGTTCTCTCTACACCGGGATCCATTTACTAATCAAACAAAAATTTTAACCGTCAGAAGTCATCACACATTTAAACATTAACATTAAGGCATGTATACCTAGACTCATACGTGCTATGGTAGTCCTAGAACCGACTAAACCATAGCTCTGATACCAATCAAATGCAACACCCCGAACCCGAGGCCGTCGCCGGAGTCGAACACGAGGTGCTAACAGACTTCAAACCACTTAAAAAAAAATTTCCCAGACAAGCTGCCAATCTGCGTACTAGTCGCTTTAAAAATCATATCTTGTGTTCTGAAACTAAAAATCCAGTTCCGTAAATTTTTCCTGAAACTAGACTCATATGCCTATCTACATATTTTTTCTAGAATTTTTTGGTTGGGCAAATTAGTACAGTTTATTAGTCAAAGTCTCCCATGTTACAGGGATCGACTACACTGACCTTTGCTCATTCCGACTTGGATATCTCCCTGTACAGAGCTTCATTACTGATGTCGTTTGTTTCTATAGAAACTAGACTCAAAGGGGAATCTATGCACATATGGCATGACTTCTAATTATCTCTGGTTAATTTATAATGAATTTCCAAAGTCGGAACAGGGAATCCAGAAATCGCTCTGGCCCTGTTTCACAAGAGTTTAATTATCTCCTAACATACAGCTCATATGGTCGTTTCGTTTCTTCTATATGAAAATAGACTCATCGAGCTTCGATTGCATAATTTATTCATTAATTAATTCCACTCCTACTATTTTTAGTGATTTTTCAATCTCACGTCACTGCTGCTGCCAGCATCTGTTACTAAAGCAACTATGCTTATTTCGTGATTTCTCCTTGATCTAACTAGTAATTCATCATACATATCACAAATCATGATCATGACTAGCCATGCCAAGGGCTAATCATTGTCAAACATCTCCCTACTACACTATTGCCATATCATGAATTTTGACACCAAAAATAATCAACCATGACATATGGCATAAAAATCGAATTTCCAAGACTTACGACCTAACATTATAGAACCAAATCCAACCGAACATTTATGCCATTTTCGCATGGCTAAAAGTTTACATACCAAATTTCAACAAAACATATTAGCCTATACATGCCGAAATGTTCTCCTAGACCGACTAAAAAGAATGTACCAAAAGTTGCTAGCCGGTGTGATGACTTCGATGACGGCCCGATCACGCAAAAAGAGACGAGTCCAAGAAACCTAAAATAGGTGACAAGGAAACACCGAGTGAGTATATAACTCAGTAAGTCATAAGCAATGCACTACCATCCATTAATAACATTATCACAAGAGGAAACAAAATGGAACGAGGCTAGTTACTCCATCCATACCGAACCATACCATAGTTCCTTAGACCTATCGGTTCAATCTCATACCAAGTCATGCATTCACATTCCATATACTAATCAATAGGATATTTGAGGCATTTTCATACATCATTGTATTTTCGTTACAATCATACAACTAAACGACCTTTCACCTATTCCACGATAAATCTTATGTACGTGACTTCAATTATAATTGTCACATAGGTTCAAACTTACCAAGCTCAACTCCAAATATAAACATAGCTCCTATTAGCCATGAACTCAAGGTACTTACCCGATCCGCTGTCCGTGATCAACTCAATAATGTCGCAAACTTAGTGTCCATAGTGATTCAAAAGTATATATTAAGTCCGCACACTCAGTGCTATATAATCAACTCGCACACTTAGTGCTATATAATCAAACTCGCACACTTAGTGCTACATAATCAAACTCGCACACTTAGTGCTATATAATCAAACTCGCACACTTAGTGCTGTACAATTTAAACCCGCACACTTAGTGCCAATCTCATGATCATAAATGTTTATACCCGCACACTTAGTGCCGAGATCAACAACTCAATACATCTCACTTCTTTTCCTTTCATTCAACACTTTCATCACCACATGCATACATGTATATATATATTTATCATTCCATTCAGCATCATTACATAGACGTTATGACCATTTAAATTAATACAAACTATATGCTTAATGACTTACTTTGTGTTGGGTAAGACGGTTCCAACTCGGCTACTCGATGATCTTTTCTTTGCCTTTGCTTGATTCTCCTCCTTTAACTCCTTGAGCTTAATAAATAAATCAACTAGTTTAATCGCCTTGCTAAATATTTACAATCAATTACACATGCATATGTATGTTAGTATATTCGGCAATCACCCTTACTAATCACCCATTTAGTCGATTGTAGGGAATTAATTATAATATCTCTAGGATGTACTCTACATGGACGAATATACCATGTTAGTTTTTTAAAATTTCCTATGTAATTACATATAAGTTTTTACACTTTAAGTTTCACACATTTCACCTTTTAATGCCTATTGCTCATCCCTTTGATCTTAACCTAAATGACAACTCCCTCTCCCCATATCTCAACCGAATTATCCATAACATCAAGACTAAAATTTTGCACCTTGAACTTCATACATTTATAAAAACTTCCATAACTCATTTGGCTTTAACAATTACCCATTTCTCATAAAAGAAATTAACAAATAAAATAAACATTCCATTAACCCATATGGCCGAATGTACCAAGCATTACTTAACTAAAATTCCACAAATTTCAACCTCATAATAATCTCTACTTATTCAATACAACATGAAACAACCTCTACTCCTAACCTCTTGATATACGGCTTAATGCCCAAACCGCCATAAAAGTTTGATTTTTCATGACATTGCCGAAATGCATTTCAACAATTAGCTCAACATACAAAGGAAGTTAAAACCAACATTTCAAAACTTACCTCCAGCTAGAAAAAGGGTTGCCGAATTGCCTTAATGAAAACTTCCCTATTTCTTTCCTTTTTGTTTCGGTTTTGGCAAGATGGAGAAGAAGATGAACACTCCTCTCCCCTTTTTCTCTTTTATTCAATTTTATTATAATTATTTTAAGCCATTTGTTAACTAAACAGAACATATTAAATTAGAATAAGTGGAGCACCATCACCGCTTGGCCGACCACTCTTCATATTTTGGGTAAATTGACATGCAAAACCACCCTTTTTGGTACATGCACTAATAGACCATTTTAAATTAGCCTATCATATTTCACCATGTCTCATATCGATCCCGATTTAATAATTTCTCATGCAATTGGCAAAATTAGAGAATGAAACTTCCACATACTCATGCACACACATAATAAGCATAGAATATAGCAATTAATTATTTTTATGACTCGGTTTTGTGGTCCCGAAACCACTTCCCGACTAGGGTCAATTTTGGGCTGTCACAAATGGGCAAAGCTATACTGAGTTAACAAGAAGAGCATTGCCCCGACAAAGAATTTCCATTACGTCATTCACACTGCAAATTTTGTCATTGTGTTGTTGCGCAGATTTCATTATCAGCGCTTAACCCGGCATATCCTGGCATGATCCTACAAAGACATCTCTGAACAAGGTCTTGCCTCATCTTTGAGGACAAGTCAATTCTAATCTTTACCAAGCGCAGAATTCCTAATGATTCCCTGTGAGGTAGGATTTGTCTATCCTTCTGCTCAACCATCCTCAATAAGTCCGGAGGTAAGCTACAATCTTTGTCATTTTCAAAGTCCTGAGATCCCTCTGAACACCTACCTTGCTCAAAAGGAAGATCTGAGTCTGTAGCAGAGTTATTCACGTAATTGATATCTGGGGACCCATAGCAAGTACCAAAGAATATACAGAAGAATGTATAAATTCATGAATAATTATTTGTACCATATGATTATGAATGAATGAATAATAATTTGGAAAAAATCCAAAAGAATGAAAGAATTCAGAATTGTTTGCAAAGAATGAAAATATTAGCTCAGAAATAATTGCAAAGATGCATTTCATTAAAATAACAACGTTCAGACATAAGCCTATTTCAAAAAGGAATTTCTATCATTTCTAGGCTAAAAACAACAAAAATGTTCTAAACATTACTCTAGAAGAGCTCTAAAAACTATAGGGATTTCTTCTGAAGTCTAATTGTTTAGAACACTCCAGAATTTATAAGGGCAGACATCTAACAAGATCCCTTTCCATTTGTGTCTTCAGACACGTCGTTGATGTGGACATTTCCCAGCACCTCTTCATACACCTCATTCGCCTCGTCATTAATATGATTAGGCAGCGTATTTTTTGCACTAGAGGAATCATCAAATTTAACGACGCCCATACTGATAAGCCTTTCAATCAGTTTTTTAAAGGCAATGCAGTTTCCTATGGAATGCCCCATATTTCCCGCATGATATTCGCATCGTGCATTTGCATCATGCCATCTAGGGTACGGAGGCTGTGGAGGTTTCGTGTAGAGAGGGGCAACAATGCGCGCATTGAATAAGCTTTGATATAGCTCTTTATACGACATTGGAATTGGCATGAACTGGAGGTTCTCAGTGCCTTGTTTCACATAAGGTTCTTGCTTTAAAAGGCTCTGATGGTTGGTGGTTGCCGTCTTTTGTTGGCCCCCAGTGATTGGTTTTGAGTGGCCACTTGTTATACCTGCCTGCATTATCCCATTTATTCCCCTTCTTCCTTAGGGCCTTTGTAGTACCTAGGTACTCCACCCTTGCCTGCTTTGTTTCAACCGGGCTATCGAGAGCAACAGGAAAATTGTTCCTTACATTGGACCTTGGGTTTGTCAAGCAACCCACCGGTGTTGCTGTACCAGTCTGATACTATTGTGATCTGATAGTAAAGAGTGCCCCGTGTGTACGCCCATCCGGCTGGACTTGGACACTTGTCGGAGTATAATCTAGGGAATGGGCTAGATCCTTATTATCAACCCCAAAGTGGACCAACGGGTCTTTCCTTTTTTCTAACTCTCCAGCTAGTAGTCGGTTGAACTGGTTCATCAAGGTTCTCTGTAATTCTAGCATCTGATCTCTCATCTCCTGTTGAAATTCAGTCAATTGCTCCTGCATCTGAATCTGCATTCGCTCTAATTTTTCCAACCTTCGTTCCATTTCTCTAGTCTTTGCTTGGATATCGTAAGGGTGTTTGGTTGGTTGGTTTTCCAGGTTAGCTGAAACAAATTTACTCGTTTAGACTCTTTCAATGGATTTTAATGCATGTAATGCAATGTAATGCAAATGTATGAAATGAATGCCTAAAAAGACGTTGATTCTAATTCAATTACATTTAGGAAACTTTTCTAGAAAGCAAATTCCCTTACATAAAACGGATACATGTATGGCCTCGCCCTTATATTCCAAGAAACAACATCGATCTTTTTCTTCATCCGCACGTTTGAGGTAATCTTGCCAATAGATGCCATTGCTAGCTCCTTTTCTTGATCTTGGTCACGATCCATCATCTGTCCATCTTCATAAGGCTCGTCAGCTTTTTAAAGGGGGTGGAATGTCGAAGGCTCTCAGACGATCGCCTTGAATCCTCAGGCCACGAAGCGAGGTCGCGAACTCTTCGATCGCCCTTCTTGTGTTTCTTAGAATATATTCGGGAAGTTGTATTGTTTTCCACTTTATCAAGGAATTCATATTCCATGACAAGCTTTCTAATTTAGTAATCGGACTTGAATTAATGTCTCCTTCCTAAGACGCAAATACAATGCAATCATAATCAAAACAAACAAGGTAGGTTAGTACGAAACAGAAGCAAACAAAGAAAACAAAAGTGCCTAGTCGGGTGACCACTAGAGGTTCGGAGTGGCTCTACCTAGGATGGGTTCCTAAGTCCACTATATGAGGGTTGGTTATAAAGTCAAGGTACCCAAACCAGCAAATTCCTCGATCTTCACCCATTATAGGCTCATACAGACCGAGTTCGATTCAGGGGAATACATTTCCCTATGGCTGCTCGGAGATGAAAACCTCACGAAAACATAGGTACGGATGTATCCCGAAAGTGATTCACTATCCTGCACAGAGGTGAAAAGCTCACGAAGGAGTAGTTTCTCACTCCCACTTAAAAGGACAAGCCTAAACAGTCCTATGCAATATGATGCCAAGGTATAAAACCGTAATTATACAAACAAATGCAAAGAAAGGATCAAAAATTTTCAAATCAGATTTTCAATTTTCGATAATAAGACAAGAAACAATCAATTTTACGGCTTGACTCTCTAAATCATTCCATAGTGGAGTCGCCAAGCTGTCGAAACCACCTTTTTGAAATTTGAAAAATGGGTATCGATTTTGAAAATAGAAAACTCTAGGAGTCGCCACCGATCTTTTATTGAGGTGTGATCGGGTCGCCTTGAAAATGATTTTGGTCTGCGAAATTTGAGAAAATAGGTTCGGGAGTCGGTTACGCACGAGGAAGGGTTAACACCCTCGTAACGCCCAAAATTGGTATCGAATCGATTGTTTAATGTCTTAGTGTCGAAGATTTAAAAATACGATCCTTTGCGGTTTAAATTTGAATAAACCAAATTGAATAATAAGACAGACTCATTTTGAAGAAATAAATTGCCACACTCAGTGAGTTAGGGTGCAACAATTCGATTTTTGAAATTAAATTTATCTCTTGACTTTTAAAATCTATGCATTTTGAGGGGGATGTCCGATTATCTAGGTCAAATGAGAAAATCAAAACCCAGTAAGTTAGGGTTCGATTTCATAAAATTCCTAAATATCGAACATTACCTTAAAATCCTCGTCTCGAGAAAATAATACGTCATATTCAATGCGTTAGGACACAACGCGTTAAATTCCCAAGAATGAGCTTTTATTTGAAATTTGAATGTTTGAAAAATTTCGATTATTTAGGTTCGATGAGGAAGTTGGAACCCAATACGTTAGGGCTCAATTCTCTCGAGGATTTTAAACTTCGAGTATTTTTGAAAGTTTTTTTGAATGAAATAACTTTGTAATTTGTAATCTTTTGAATGAATAAAAACGATTGTATGATAATGTACCACACGCAATGATAATTCAAAAATTAAAGCATACACTAATGAAATACAAAGGTTCAAATTATACGAATGAACAATGTCATATCCTACATTATGTAAATACTAACATCCATATTAGCAAGCAAAATTAATTAAAAGGTTAATCTAAAAAAAACACCAAGTGAATTACATAAAATGTCAAAAAAGTTTTTTTAAATAACAAAAAAACGACATGAAAGAGGGGAAATTATACATTGAAATAAGTTTAAAATAATATATATACATGAAAGTTTGTAATAAACAAAAAATATAGTTAAAAAAACAAATAACTTGAAATCAATAGTTTTTATGTACATACATATGTATCATAAAAATAATTTAATATAAGTTGTATACATAAAAAATATTAAATAGGGATATTATCATATAAATCTTTAAAGATGAAATATATAAAAATGGCTTTTGAAAATATATTATAAAATAAAAGTTATTAAAAATATATTATATTGAATTAATAAAAAAAATTCATCACAGAGTTAAAATAATAAGGTTTGATAATTTTGGAAGTGATAATATAAATAAATGAAGTAGAAAAAATATTAATTTGCAAGGTAACTAAACATTTTAAGCATAAATTAAAAATGAAATATTAATAAAATTCAAATAAAATGACTAAAACAGATGCGCAAAAAAAGTTGTGGGACCAATAAGGAAATTAATCCAGGCTTCCGAAATGCTGTGTTTAGTACGGGACCAAAATGAAACGAGAATAAAATTAAGCGGCTAATTTAAAAGAAAAAGAAAAGAAAGAAAAAGGGACCAAATTGGAAATCGTCGCAAAAGCGGAGGGACCGCGCATGTAGATAACCTGTCGAAGCAAAACACGCGGATCCTCCCCCTGGGTCGGGTCACCGCGCGGGTACAGGACCAATACGGCATCGTTTTGGAGCCACTGATCAGGCTCCAAACGGCGCCGTTTCGTGCGTCACAGAAGGGTCTAAAGTAAAACCCTAATCTGATCAGCCTCCCTTTCATTTTTTTAAACAAAAGAAAAAAAGAAACATAAAGAGAAACAAATAGCTCGAATGCTCTCCCCTCAGCGCCGTTCCAGCAACAGGCCGCTCGAGAGCCCCCTCGCCTTCGCCCGTTCAACTCCGATTAGCCCGGAGGAGAAGAAGGCTTCATCGGCGCCGTTAACAGGTAATTTCCAACCCCCTTTTTTAGATCTATCCTTATATATAGCTGATGAAGAAAAGAAAAGGAAAGAAAAATGAATCGAAAAAAAGAACCGAATCAAAAAGAGAAGGAGAAAATACCTTCTTTTAAATTTTTGTATTGATTTCCTTTTTTTCTTTTTTTTTTTGTGATACAATATGCCCCCCAAATACAAGGCGTTTTCGGTTCTTATATCCTTCTCGACAAAGAACCGAGAAAATCGAATACAAAACAAAATAAAATAATAACGAAAATCAAAAAAACAATTGGTTTGTTTCTGCTGCGTTTTGTTTACGTTCACAGGTACGGCGTACGGTGTCAGAGACGGGCGCATGCGTATGGAGGCTCAGCACGTACGAAGGCAGAGGCGTGGCACATGAGGGGAGCCTGCTGGTTGCGGCGCTTGGAGGCTGAATGTTGCGGCGTCAGAAGGATCCAGAAACCCTATGGGTTTCTGGAAAAATTGGGTCGTTTGGGCCATTGGGTTTAATTGGGTTAATTTGGGTTTGAGGTATTGGGCTAAGTATTTGGCATTTATAATTCGGGTTTAGGCTAACTAGGCTTACTATTGTAAAAAACTGGACTTTTAATTTTTAATTTGATTTTATTTTATTGGTTTATGGGCCGGGTAAAAATGGGCTCTTACACATACTTTAGAGAAATAATTGTATTTTTTGGGGGGATGAATCAGGAAATTTTGTTTGGTTAGAATGTTTAATTTTATGTTTTTCCATGATAGAATGATAATATTTAAATTGACTGTAAAATATATTCATATATATGTATAATAAGTATGCCGTATAATTTAGAAAAAGAATAACACATGTAATTGGTTAAAAAATTTAAAAAATTAAATTGAAAAATTAGTTAAAATTGGCTTTCATATTAAGTACTCAAATAATTAGTTTAAAAAGTCAATATTTTTTTATTTAATTTAATTTTATTATTTTCATATTCTTTTAATAAAAAATGAATTTTTATTGTGTTTTGATTCAATTTCATTTTGGTTTTTTATAAATACAATATTTTCTTTTAATTTTTCATATTTTATATATTTTAAAGTTTTTAATAATTATTGTTAATTTAAAATTTTAACTTAAGCTTTCTTTTAATAAACCATTGAAAATAATTAAAGTCATTTTTCTTTTTGTACACATATTTAATAATCTAAAAATAAAATAATATAAAAGAATTTTTTCTAAAAAATGTAGAAAATAAGAATTAAGTAAGAGCTACTTATTTGAGAATATTTTCAATTAATTTAATACTATTTTACTATCTTATAAAAGTTTCCCGTTTAAAATTTTATTTTAGAATAAGGTGAAATGTTTAAAAATTAAATATAAAATATAAAATATTTTTTATAATTTAAAATCTATATTTACCAAGCAATCTATTTATATTTAGTAATTAACTTTAAAAAATATATCAAATAAATTTTATAATTTAAATTAAATACTTATTTTTAGATACTTAATTTTTAAATTATCAAACACCTACTTATTTAAGATAATTAAATGATTCAGTTGAAGCCTTTTTTTCTTTTTGGTCCCTTATAGTCAGGATCTTGGAATTTTAGTACGTTTACAATTGTCAAGAGGAGAGGTGAGTTGACTGAGTTCGTGGGTACAAATTGAAGATGTAAACCATATACAAGATCAATTGAAGAGTTCATCTTCATTCATCGGCTACTGCAGTGGTAGCTAGATGGAAAACGTACAGGAATATCCTCCGCCGGCAGCAGCAAGTGCTTACCCACCTTTGGCTACTCGCGTTTCCGTGATTGAGCCTGAATACTGCTATCCTCAACCAGTAGATCTGGCTGTCGTCAGAAAGGTTTTGACCATCAGTGAGGGCAAATTTGCTGTCAGTGACATCAATGCCAACATCATGATCAAAATCAAAGGCAAAATTTTCAGCATCCATGATCGTCGCCTCTTAACCGATGCTGCTGGAAATCCCATTTGCACTCTTCGACACAAGGTTTGGTTTTTGTTGTTCAAAGTTTCTCAGACATAGCTTTATTTCAACTCTACATATAAATATAGCTACCTTGATTTGTTAATAGATAAATGACTGTCCACGATAAATGGCAAGTATTCAGGGGGGAAAGCACGGAAGAAAAAGATCTGATGTTCACAGTGAAGCGATCATATCATCAATGATCCAACTCAAGACCAAATTGCATGTGTTCTTGGCAACCAGCCCAAAAGAGAATGTTTGTGATTTCAAAGTGGAAGGAAGCTGGCTGGAAAGATCCTGTATCATTTATTCCGGAGAGTCCAACACAATTTTGGCTCAGGTACTTAACACCCTCTTCCTACGGTTTATTTACACATATTCTCTAGTATCGCACACAAGTATAAAATAATTTTATATAAACAATAACTTTTAAAAGTTTTTTCAACTGAATTAATTTTCTATCTATTCATACTACCAATTCAATAAGAGGTTTAAATAATAATATAATTTTTTTATTAGATATATTTTTATGTAGAAAACTTCTTGTGCGATTATGAAACAAAATGGTTTTAGGACTTGATAATGACAAGATTCAATAGATAATTGTTGAGATAATGTTATTTTTAATGTTTAAAATATTGTTACAATTATTTTATTATCACTAAATTTGTTATTATCTTTTAGTGACCAATCACAGCCTTTGTAGTAAATTCTAAATAAACTTTAAGACAATGATAATAATTAGAATACGAGTTTTGAATAAGAATAATGATGTGAACATAAATAATTGGTGCTTATCATATAATTTAAATAAAATTTTCTAATATAAATATTTGTAATTTAAGCATTCAAAGTAAGAAACAAAAAAGCTTGTTGAGGCTAAGGATGTATTAAATACTCATTGGAAGGGTAAGTCTAGTGGTGATATGAAGAAAAATAAGATTGGAGAACAACCGATTGATAAAGGAAGTGTTGATCATGTTTTTATTTTATATAAAATGGAGTAAGGGGTTATTAACGTATTTTAGACTCAACTTTTATCATATACTTGTATATTTATTTAGAGATTTATCAAAGTATAAAATAATTTAAATATCCTCTATATAATATTTGTTACTTTGTAAAATAAATGAATTTTTGATAAATTCACCAAAAACTTGGGATTTGATTGATGGGTGACAAAAATTCAGTCAACTATACTAGATTTTGTCACACTTTCAATTAAAATTGTATGTATAAAAAAATAATAATTGAGTTATAAGTGAACTGGTAAAATAGTTCAATTCTTAGGTATTACACTTTTAGTTGTTTTATTTAAAAAATTTCATATAAAAATAGTAAAAGAACAAAAATGTCAATATATTAACATTCAAACCTTAATTAAAAGAGGAATTTTAAGTAAATTTTTTTATTGAATTCGTGTTGAGTTGACTAGTGATATCAACTCAACAAAATAATTTAAATATGTACTAGATAGATAGATAGATAGATAGATAGATAGATAAATTGATAGATAGATAGAGGTGAAAGTATCTAGGAGATCCAAGTATTATAGAGACTATATCAAATTAATCTCTCTATTACTGAATGGATCAATTTAGTCCATGTACTACTAAAAAGAATCAAATAAGTTCAAATTGCAAATGGGTTAACATTTGTTGTTTGAAAAAATATCAGTTTTTGTTTAACAAAGTTAATATTTTTTAAAGCTTTTATGGTTTTGTAAATGATTTTTTTTATATGAACTGCAATTGGAAAAAAAATTAAGATATTTTACTTAAAGTAACGTTAATTCTCTTTCAATTTAGATTTATTTAATTATGGATTAAATTGAAGAATTTAATAATAGATAATCTCCCAAGTGCTTTAACCGATAGATTAATATTTGTAAGATTATATTAACATAGGAATAATGATATTTACATGTATGTGGGTTCTATATGTGTGAGCACTGCAGATGCACAAGAAGCACAATGTTGAAAGCGTATTGCTTGGTAAGGACAAGTTTATGGTGATGGTCTATCCAAACGTGGTTTATGCCTTCGTGGTGGCTCTCATAGCCATCCTTGATGGGATTAACCACGACGATGATGAGTGATCACTCATTAAAATGTTCACTATAATATGTTGTTATCTACATGTTTGACTTCGGCTTGTTTACTTCTTTTTGTCTTACTAGTGAGCTTTCACTATTGTAACATATTAAGATGAAACCAGACTGATCTTAATTTGTGCATTCATCAATAAGAACCTTAGCTAATTTATAACTGAGTAGTATCTAAACCTATACATATATTAGAACCCAACATCTTCAAAATCTGATAGATTTTTGAGTAATAGTTCTTAGGACCGAACAAATTCAAAATTTAGATCGAAGGAAGATTATACTACGATCTTGTTATTCTGATGTTGTAAATTTATCAAAAAAGTAATTAATTATATTCGAATAATATAAGAAGAATTAATTAAATTTGGATAATAATAATTGATAACTTTGGGTAAGGACTATTTTGGAAATTGCAAGAGATTATGGGGGACCTAAAGTGCATTTTCACCATTGAGTTAAAAGAACTTGGAGGCAATTAAGCCACTTAGTGTTTGTTAAGTAAGAGTCATTAAAAGGTTTAAATGACACATTGTGGCTAGGTGTCAAAGTGTGTAATAATTAAAGGAATTTTGGTAGCAGGTGGCAAATGACAGTGATACCAAGAAATCCCACCATAGCATACTAATTGGATTGGATGAGAAGAGTGAGGCTGCAAACATTTTGCTTCGTTTTGGTACAAAGAGAGAAAGGAAAAGTATACCTTCAATAAATAGGACTAAATTGCAATTTAACCCTATCATTGGGTAGGCAAAAGAATCAGTGTTAGCGGTGAGTCTTATTGATCAAATAAGGCTTAATGACACCTTGAAAACTAGGTCTCAAAGTATGGGAAATTAAGAGAATAGTGAAGCTAGGTGGTAAAGAATTTGGAAGCTAAACAACCCCACAAATCAAGGCTCTCACGGCTAAATGGATGAGAGATTGATGCTGAAGAAATTAGCTAATATTTGACAAAAAGAGAAGGTGAAAAACTAAGGAAAAATTAGAGAAAGCCTAGCTATACATGAAGGAGGAAAAAAGATATATTTTCATCAATTCTAACCTATGATTGTAATGAATCCACCGTATAGTTTAATTAGTATAGTTCATAATTGAAGGAAGCTGTACAAGTGAGGAGATTGGTGGTGGTAGAAGCCAAAATTTCATACCCAAATCATTAAGGAAGATAGTAAATTAAGTCTAAATTGTTTAATTTTTACTTCTAAGACTAAATTCTATGTTACTTAGGATTGGTGAATAAGTATGATTATGTGTGTAATTGTGTATATGTACGTATACTGAGGAAGGGGAATTGTAGTAAAGTCTAAATGACATCTAGATATGACAAGAAGAATAAGTGGAAAGTGTTAGAAAATTATGAATTATGTCCATTTACTCTTTACTAATATTAGCTACTTGAAGAATTGGAGTTGAATTAAGTCTTAGTTGTGTTATGTGATCAAAAGGGAAGAAATTGGCACTTTAAAACATGTAATACTCCAATTGGGTATGTGAATTTTACTCATCTTAAACATTTGTAATTATGTTTAAAATATGAAATTTTAAAGGTAAGTTAAAAATGTCAACTTAAATATGAATGACATGAAAATTGATGTTGGAGTTAAGATTTATCAAGCATATAATCTCACAATTTCGTGATAATAATTTTATATTTTAAATTAATGCATCACAAAATTAATTAAAAATTTGGTTAAGACAAGTGCACATATCAATTAATAGTATAGTTATAGTGAGTAAATATATTGTTCCCACGAAGACTAAAAGTACTAGTAATTATCATCTTTCTATTATTGAATCGAATAATTCAAGTGATTGATTAAAAATTAAGATCGACTAAATTAATTACTAATGAACACGAAAAAGAACAAAACACGAAAATAATTGATTAACAACCAATAAGCAAAACAATACCTAGGAAAGAATCTGCCTAGATTTCATCTGTCACCATCAATCTAAATTACACAAATTTTTTACTTAGTATCTTGATCTGTAGAAATCCCTAAATTATTCTAATATCTCTTTCGAGAAAAAGAGCAACTGACTCTAGGTTGATTCATTGAAATTTATTTCTAATTAAAACCCTTATTATCGCATTACCTCATAGTATGGATTCCCTAATTAGATTTGACTCTAATCTGGTAGATTTATGTCATCTTATTTCTAGGATTGCATGCAACTCCACTAAATTATGCAAGATCTACTCTTAAACAGGGTCTATTCAACCTTCGATTTAAGCATATCGAACATGGATTAATAATCTCAAAATATTAAACCAAGAATTAAGCACACATAATTGAGAATAAGAAACTAAGTCTTAATTACGTAAAATAAAAAAATCAAACGACAGAATCCATCATAGGGTTCATCTCCCTAGGTATTTAGAAAATTAGTTCATGATTGAAAATAAAAACATCCAAGATATAATATAATTGAAAGAAACAAAGATGCTCATGATAATTTCCAAAGAAATCAACTAGGAATCTTCAATATTGGCGAAAATATGCTTTAAAGTTTGCTTCAATGATGTTTTTCGAGTTGTTTTCTTGAATATTCTATGACGGCTCCCTCTTATCTTTTAATTTTTGTCATATATACGTCTTAGAATGCCCAAAAACCTAAAAATCACGATTTTTCAAAGTTCAGTGTGAAATCCCGTGAAACTGACATGGCCTACCACATGCCCGTGTAGGTTGCACATGTTGGATTTGCCTGAAGTGTAGTATTGTAACACCCCTAACCCGTATCTGTAGCCGGAATATGGTTACTGAGTATTACCATAAAATCGTAACTTTAAAACATACATTTAGTACCTCAATATAAATATGGCGTAAATCATTCATCTAAATGCATATCGTCCCTTATTCAAGCCTTCGAGGCTTTAAAAACACTTTAGAAACAATTCGAGACTAAATTGAAATCATTCAGAAAGTTCAAAAAAAAGTTAGAAAATTTGAACTGTAGAGGTCACATGGCCATGTGACTCACACGAATGAGACGCACGCCTGTGTCTCAGAACGTGTAACATTTGAAATAAGGGCACACGGCCGTGTCCCAGTCTGTTTTCGTTCTCGTGTAACTTTCAAAGTTGGGTCACACGGCCAAGCCACACACGCTTGTATAACTCTCGAAATGGCCTCACACGCCTGCGTGCTAGGCTATGTAACTGCCTGACTTGCAAACCTTAAAACCTACAGGAGACACATGACTGTGTCTCATGGCTGTGTGTCACACACGACTGAGTTCACGCCCGTGTCTCAGGCCATGTGGACATGAAATTGGCAAAATTCAAGCCATTTCCATCACCATTACAAGCATGTACCTACAAGCAATTTGCACCCATAACCAATACATCACAAACATACCAAACATGCATAAAATGACCAATTCAAATGACCAAATCCATTCAACTAATATGCCATATAAGGCACATCAAAAGCAAGCATACAAACTTACCTATACACATGCATATTTGACCATTTTTCAATCATAAACATTTAGTCAAATACGATTTCATAACGTACCAAATTTATGATCAATAGAACTTCTACATAAACATACCACTTTGACCATTAAAGCATGCATTGAAACTAAACCATAATAACACATACCAATAAGGCACCAAAAGTACAACAACCAAAATAACATATACATGCCAAACTTATCAACTCACATCAAACACAAGACTACCTATACGTGTCATTATAACATTGGCCAAAACATCAAAAACTATCGATATAATCGCTGGATAGTGTGATAGATCTCCGACAAGCTTCGAAACTGATTGAGCTTCCAATTATCTATAAAACATAGGAAAGAAAACTACGTAAGCATATAATGCTTAGTAAGTTCGTAAAACATGAACATAACTTACCATTTCAATGCATAACCTTAAAATTTAAACATGATACAATCTAACCATAAGCTTGGCACAAGCCTAAGCATCATCAACAACACATGTTAGTGCATCAACTCATAATTCACTTGAATTAACATAAGGTAAGCTAGGTATACATGAACATAATGCTTTTGAATTCATCTTTTCCATGAACATAGATATACATTCATTGATCATTTTCATTTCATACATTTTCATAGATTCATGACATTGTTCATTTGAACACTTACCATTCCTTTCCTTTTCATGCCCGTTGAACCATTTACAATAACATCAGATATGTGGGAAAGCTCACACGAAGTGTGATAAACATATAGTCATAACCTTTCCTTTTCCTTTACATTATTGCTCACACGAGCTGTGAAATGGGTCTGTTCACACAAGCTGTAGGTCAGAATGTAAACTACACGATGCTGCTCACACAAGCTATAGAGCATCCTTAACAAATGCAGGACCTTAGCCGTTGGTAGGACATTCAAGACCAGCACCCAGAAAATGGTAACCCTAATGACATGTCATTTGTATCCTACGTATTCCTAAGCTTCAAACATGGCTCGATAATTATCATAACATCGTTGGATTTCCACCATTTAATTTCACGACAAACAATACATGAATATGTATAGATCAATACAACATTGAAACGTTAATTAATCATAAGAACTTACCTCGATGACAAAGACGTAGAAACGAGATAAACTAACCTGAGGCTTTAGCTTTTCCTCGATCTAGATTCGTATAAGGTTTATCTTTATCTAAATAGAAAAATTCAATCAATTTAGTACTTAAACTCTTCAATTCAGTCCAAATTTTATATTTTTATAAAATTACAATTTTGCCCATAATATTTTAACTTCTTTACAAATTAGTCATTAAGCTCGTAAATTGAAATTTAAGAAATTTCATCCACATTTCATGCTAGGGGAATTCACTAGCGGCTTCTACCAACTCATACAAATCAACATTTCATGAATTTAACTTAAAATTTTATCATTTATATAAATAAGTCCCTAAATAACAATTTCATCAAAAATCTCTTTACAAAACTAGTTTATTTAACAACAAAGACTCATAATATTTCATTAAACTTCAAGAATCATGCAAGAAAATTCATGGCAAAATGCTAAACCTTTAACTTTTTTTTGCAAATTAACCCCCGTGCTAGCTAGATTAAGCTACAACGACTTCAAAAACATAGAAATCTTTAAAAATGGGATAAAAAAGTACTCACATGCAATGGATGAACTAGCCAAACCTTCAAGCACTCTTCAATGGAGTTTTCTTTCTTATTTTTGGTGGCAAAAGCAACTATGGAAGATGATAGTTTTAGTTTATGTTATTTTGCTTAACATAATTATAAAATTACTAAATTAACCTTGCTTATTAACCTTTAAATCACTTAATAATGTGTCCATCTTTGTCCACTAATAATAATGGTCTAGTTATAGTATAAATCCTATTACATTTAAATTTTATACCTAATAGATACCTTTAACTAATAGAACTCTACTTTTGCACCTTTTACGATTTAGTTCTTTTCACAAAATTAAGCATGCAAATATCAAAATTTCTTAACGAAAATTTTCTACGACCCTACTAACATACCGTAAAAATTAAAATAATAAAAATAATAATAATTTACTCATCAAATTTATGGTCCGGAAAGCACTGTTCTGACTTTACTAAAAATAGGTTGTTACACTAGTAATTTTTTCGAACATATTGGTTAATAAAACAAATTCATTAATTACATTACTATGCTTTGTATAATTTTCCATACATGGTTTTTGCATGCAAAGCAAAATTGAATCAAATGTTGCTCATTGGTTGTCTAATGTTTAACTAATACTAAGCGGTCTTACGTGGTCGGATTGTAATATGAAAAGACAACTTGTATTAGTAGATGAATCTAAATATGTCATTAGTCTAATAAAAAATGAGCAAAGGGATTGAAAGACTAACATGTTGTTTATCAAGTCCAATTATGGAGATGCCTTGTCTTGGGCATCGAAGAGGATGACCCCCAGAAGATAGAGACATAAATGTGATTGACTAGACTGGCAGTACATTGGACATGACCCAAGCAGAAAAGATCCTGAATCCGTTTATGGATTTCTTCACTTATGACGTTCATAGTGTGACATGCCGAAATCCTGAATGGATGGCAGACTAAATACACGTGACTCGTATGTTTTGATGTAAGTAAAAGCCTAAGTTTAAAATGATAAGAAACTGAAAGTTGGTGTGTTGGGTGTATGACTTTTGTAGTATGTAGTGTCATTCACAATAGTGAAATTCATAACCCAAAACATGAGTAAATGATATCCTCTCATTAACATTAAATGGTTGATGAAAAGTAAACGTGGTCACATGTCGTTCGTCTTTATGATGGATGACTTGATCACTATTTGATAGTGATTGACTTTTCATGAATGAAGATGTAATGGTTACTATGATATAAAATAGGATCATACTAGGAGAATGAATACTATCTCAAAGAGACCAAGGATATCCTATGAGGGTAACACACTTATGACAAGGTCATTGGATGAGCACTGAGTAGTTACTTTTGTAATGGTATGTCATTGAGAAGAGCTTAGTCCCGATACAATAGTGGAATGATTTTGTGACTAAATGAGCTTATAATTAATAGGAGAAAAGCCAAAACTTAATTATTAATCATTTGAGCCTCAACAACATATATCCAATCGGTCCCTCCGCTAGCTCATTGAAACTAGAAATGAATTGCGTGTTTGAATAGAAATTAACAAAATGAATAGAAAAAGAGGAACGAAAAACATTTAGGATTGCTTATGGTTTTCTCCGAAATGGAGAAACGGAATCATTTGGAAATGAATGTAAGTTTCCAAATTTAGAAATGTAAATTTGCAATCCTATACGGATTACTTAAAAATGATCAGAAGAATAAGTTTATGTTTTTTGACTGTTTTGAAGCTTAAAAATGAAAATAAACTATTCTTTCATAGTGAACATGTTGAGTTGTGAAATATTGAAAATATTTTCTCGAAATTTTACGAGGGGCAAAATCATCAAAATTTTACTAAGGGTAAAATCATCAAAATTTTGCTAGGGGTAAAATAGAGATGATAAAGTGATTTTATATATAAATATTAAAGTTTGGGAAATATAAAAACTTAATTGGGTTGGGTCATATTACAGAGTACTGGGTCAAAAAGGCCTAAAAAGTATTCGTAATTGAACCCAATGTGAGAGAGGCCCAAAACCCCTCATGTAACATGAAGGGGGCGACAATCCTAGTAGGAATACTAGGGTGTGTCGTCCACCCCTCTCCTACTCTAAGTAGGAAGTTGTTTTTCTATTTGAAATAAACTGCTACAACTCAATAAGAGTTCTACATTCTCTTCTTATAAATAGATAGCACCGATAGAGCTATTTACACAATTTTGAGAGATTGTAATTCTACCCAAAAAATAGAGAGAATTTATTCTCAACTGTTACATATATATTTTTTTCCAGAATAACAATTCTACCAGTTTCTATTAAAGAAGAGAGAATTTTCATTTTCACCCAAAAAAGAGAAAACTTTTTCTAGTTCTGTGTTGCAGTTCAATTGATTTTAGCCCACACTCGAAGCAGTTCGTGGTACGAGAATAGCAGAGAAGATCGTTTGGTTGAAAGTCAGAAAACATCAAGGATCCACTTAATCCAAAAATATAAGCACAATTTTGGTTAAGTTTTATTGCTATAAATATCACAAATCAAGTCAGTTTTCAAAATTCTAATTGTCCGCTGTGTAAGAAAATCGTTTTCAAATCAAAATTTTCCAGTAATTGATATCAAAGTCAGGTTGTGCTATGTTTATATTGTAAATCAAGATCGAATCTCTCACTTCATTTTGTTTGATTAATATTTGATAAGATGTGACATTCTTATAATTATTTGCATGTTTAGGGGAATGTATGTGAATGAATGCAATATTATATATATTTGTTATATAATTATTATTTTTGTCAAGGTTGTGGTTCTTAGGAAATAGACCATGGGCTATCATCTCCATGTAGATTTCTTTTTATTTATTTATGAATTTTTGTGAGCCAGAAACAAACATAAGATAGAAATGTAATTTTTCTAAAAAATGAGTTCATGACAAGGAGAAGATGGAGCGATGGAGGTCGAAGACACAAGGAATGCCTTGTGGCAAAAAATTATGTATTTTTTTGGGGTTTTCATTTATTTTCTAAAAATAGAATCATGGAAACCTTGATTGACAATTTTATTTTATTCCCCATCTCTATATATATCAATTCAATAATTATTTATGATATAAATGTAATATATATGTATGGGATGATCCACAATTGTTCTATTAAAGATAATAGGTGTGGTAATGGGAAGGTGCATGTCTAAGATTGGATTTGGAAAGGAAATAATTGGTTTTTAAGTGGTCAACTACGACTCACCTCCCTTTTTTAGGAATCTACCTGGTGCATGGTTCACATTCACTTCTTGTATTCTTCTTCTTGGATATAAGTAATGTAAAAAAAAGTTAGAACATTATAAATTGGTAAGTGGCATAAAAGTTGAATATAAAATTGTGTAAAAACTAAATTACATAATATAAAAGAATATAAAATTTCGGATTAAACATACCATAAACTACTAATAACCTGAATTGATCATTTGTTTTGTGTGTTCATTCACTGTGCATGAACAATATTTTTAGGTATTCTTACATAGTTGAATACAATATTTTTTTCTAATTTTTCCTTAATGGTCATTAGTCGAATTTTCCTTAAATGCCATTAATTAATTTAAGTACTAATTTTCCTTAATTGTTGTTAGTGCAATTTTAACTTAATTGCTATAAACATTATTAAAATGAACAAAGACATGGAATTTTTTGTTTTGATTACCATTATTAATGTGTATAACATTATGATAGACATTCTATATAGTTTTCTACATTAAAATGAATATATTTTAAGAAATATGATAATAAATATTAATTTTAAGTAAATGAAAAAGAAGTAATTTAAACGTTATGTTGATAACTATTAAATTTTTGCTTTGCATTACTTATATTGTCATGTGTATCTATATATTTATTATTGAGTATTAGGGGCGGAACTGCTACGGGGTGCTCAGCAAACTCCAGCTCCCTAAACTGATAATTTTAAAATTTAGCTTATTTACGATTTATAAAATCTTAAATTAATATATGATAAAATTGGGCTTCTTTAAATAATAAAAATTTAATTCAATTATTAAAATTAATTAAAATATAAATTATTAAAATAATAAAATTATATTTTTACTATCATAAAAATATATAACTTTATTTCACTTCTTCTTTTTTCTACTTCACCCATTATTTCAATTTTTCCATACATATTTCCAAGTATACATTTACATGCGTCTGCCGCTAACTTGTTTATAATGTTCGAAAATATTACAAATACTGATATTATGTATTGGAATAATAATATGTTACAAAAATTTAGTATTATTATGGAAAATAATTTTTAATAGTTGTATGCAATCAACATTAACGGTGCTTGTAAGTTTAATTCAAACTCGAAATTTGGAGGAAAGTATAATTTGTAACCTTTTCTTTAATTATTGTATGGTTTAAATAGTATTTGTGTTAAAACAGAAAGATAAAATCGTATATTTTATAAAAAGTTTTTTAATACTTTAACTTATTTAAAATTTGTTAAACAATTAATTGATGTAGGACACGGAGTAATTAAAGAACATGTGAAATAATAATGTAGCAAAAGTTGATAAGGAAAAATAGAAACAAAAAGCAAACACGAAAAGTTGGCATGTCATAAGATTGTGAGTACTCACTTATATGTGTTGTGATATTTGTGGTGTTGAGGCCTAGGGAGAGTTTTTGGAGAGATAAGGGAATGCGGGCTAAGCTCCATTCACCGGGATATGTGTGTTTGGTGTGTTGGAGAGTGTTAGCTATAAGCTACACTTATGGGATGTGTTCGACTCTACGAGTCTATGTGTGGTGTATTAGAGATTCATGTATCTGATGAGTGATGATAGAGTTCAGTTTTATATTTCATAGCTTAAGTGCCAAATTATCTTAAAAAGTGTAAATATGTGTAATGTGATGTATACCTAAACGAGTATGTGGATGATATGTAAATTATTATAGATTGCGTTTAAATTGGATTATATGTGATTAATATGTATCGGAATATATGCCTAAACATTTGTATATAAATTTGTAAAAGGGATACATGAAATATGACTAAATATGTAAATTATGACACTAAGTTAAACACATTTTGGAAAAATGCTATAAGTTGTTTGGTTGATGCATGACGACTTGTTTGCGTTGCGGTTATTCTGAGCATTCACTAAACTTGTTAAGTTCATCCACTCCTTTTAAACCATTGCAGATAAGTAGTGCCAATGTGAGCGGTGTGGTCTCGAGGAGTGATCGAAGCCAGGAACTTAGTTCCTATCAGTAGGTGTTATTTGTTTAATTGGGTTTTGGGAATAAAAAGTAATAAGGTAGATGTTATGTGATTTTACTATGAATTTTTAGTTGATTGCATGCCCATTATGATTGGTATTTTGTAGACTTGAAAAAATTATGTTTGGGACTGCCATTTGAGGTATTTTGGTGTATATTTTATAAGGTATTTGATGCATGATGTTTAGGATTAATTGAGAATGATCAATGTGCTGATATATGTTATATTTTTAAGGTCTAGAACAGAGGTATCGATGTTCAGGCCTAAAAAATGATACTCTGCTATTTTTAAATTTCAGGAAGTTTATTTTGCTTGTAGGTATCGATATTTTATCTCGATTATCGATACTTGGGGTGAAATTATCGATTCTTCATCAGTGGTAGCGATATTTTCCGAAAGTTGAGTTTTTGAAACAAGAAACAGTAAGCTAATTTGGTATAGATTTTTCCAAGTGGTATTGATACCACTTGAGAGAAATATCGATACCACTATTTTAGTATCGATACCTACGTAATAGTTTGGAAAATCTACCGATTGGTCTAAATGCATGTATAATTATTGTTATAAGACTATGTGAAGTATGTTTAGCATGTAACGATAATAACTAAAAAGTAAGATTGACTTAACACTTATATGAATACTAAAATAGAAGACAATTCTTTTACAACGAGATTTTAAAATGTTTTGTATGACACGAGACGGTGATGTGGCATCCTGATATTCAGGCTTGGTAACCAGGCCGGGTATAGGGTGTTACATCGAAAATAGTTTGCTTATAATGTTGCTATTGAAATAACAAAAGAAAATGAGGATCTTGAGCCTAAATCTATAGAAGAATACAAAAATAAAAAAGATTGACCAAAATGGAAAGACACAATTCAAGCAAAATTGAATTCACTTTCTAAACATGAGATTTTTGGATCTGTTGTCACACTCAAATTTCCTTAAAACCTGAAATTAGGAACATTTAAGGGTAAAATTGAAAGAGAACATAAGTTGGCGATCTCTACTGAAAAATCAGGAAAAGATAGAAACAAAATTGGACATGGTTGAAATCCAATTCTTGTTTAGTTGGATTAGAACTGGATGGTCCCATAGTGGGGGACAAAATGATTGTGAATGAGTGGATTTTACACGGTTGAAGACCATGTGGGAAGGGCTATAAATAGTTGGGGAAATGACTTCCGAATGAGAGAATTGTTTTCATTTTTTATTTCAGTTTCTTCTCTTCTTCATCTTTTTCCCTGGTTGCTTCGAAAAAAAGACGATTAAGGAAAGCTGTGCATGTAACAATGATCATGAGGTTTGAACCGAAAAAGTAGAAAATCTAGTTAGTTACTGCCAAGAGAGGGTGGGAGCTATGGCATTTGGAAAAGCTAAGTCAAGGAGGGAGGCGAAGAAGCATCAGGGGAGTTTCTGCACCTCAACCCTGAAATGTTAAGTATGTTGAAAGCCTGCATGGGTTCATGAGTATCCACCATTTTAGTTCAGAATGCATGGTCCATGATATTTCAATTATAAAATGCATGTATTGCATATGGATTAATGGAAAGGGAGCTATCGAAGGGCTAGACGATATTAGGAATGGGAAAAAAGGACTTTCTATTAGAAACCGTCATACGGTGATGCTGTGTGGAAGCTATGATCGTGAAGCTTTGAGCCTTGCGGAGGAGACACTGTGGTGTTTGAGCATAAAGGTTAGGATTGGTGAAATGAATGAATGGATGAACTGTAATAAAGAAGGAAATATAAAGATCATAGCGGGGCCATGGGTCCAATTGGAGGTTATACACCTACAATAAGTAATATCGTAACTGAAAGATGTTATGACATAAAAAATGAGTAAGACCATAGCTGAAAGATGTTTTGGCATCATATGAAAGCACACTAGAATGCCAAAATAGAAATAAGACCATAGCTAAAAGATGTTATGAAATCCTTTGATTGCCTGTCGTGACAGTAAACACGAGGTTATATTGAGTAAGACCATAACTAAAAGACGCTATAGCATCGTGGATAGTCTACTGGGACGATAACACGGGATAGCCCGCCGGGACAATAAACACGGAGAGTACAGCGTGTAAGACCATAGCTCGGTTATGGAAACCAATAGAGTCTATCGGGACATTAAACATGGATCTGACGAGTAAGACCATAGCTCGACTATGGAAGCATGTGGAGCCTGTTGGGACACTAAACACAGTGTAGTTCACCAGGATGTTAAACACAGGGTTAAATGGTGTAAGACCATATCTTGGTTGTGGCAGCATATTAGAGTCTGCCGAGATAATAACACAATTGGATAATTAAGAAAGTAATCGTGGCCAACTTCGCAAATAGGGAAAAACGGGTAAAAAAAAGAAAATGGAAGTGTGAACAAGAACTAGTCAACCAGCTGGTCAGAAGAATATTTCAAGGAATGAAAAACGTGTAGCAATGGGAAAAGACTCATAAAAATGTAGTCGTGAGAGCCGAAAGGGCATGAGGGTGGTAACCCATCAAGATTCAGATAAGGGTAGTGACATGCCAATAATGACTGGGGTAAAGACAAGTACGAGAAGTTATACGAGGATTACAAATAAATATCCGTAAATAAAGGTTGCCAGAGGGTGCTCAGTGAAAATCTTGTTTGATAGAGATTGAGCATAGACTCAGTGATTAGTTTATGAAGTGAATGGGGGTTAGATGAAACCCCTCAAAAGAGGGATATGTACGGTTGGTCACATTAAGTGACAACATGTCCATCAAGATCACTCCTCTTAAGAATGGGGGAACTAGTGCGAAAGTAACAACCAAATGACCACTTGCGTAGGAAATCAGAATGGTAGAGAAATCGTGAGCTCAAGCGACCATATGAATGATAGTCAGCTAAGTGTTGTAAGTAAAATAGACCATAACAAAAGGGTGTGTTATACTTAAAAGCAAGGTATCGCGTATGAGGTGGGTTCCGAGGATGTAAATCGATCTCGATTTAAACTAGGTGGGACTTAGTCTGCCCGAGTGATGAGAGACCTCATAAGCTATCCTAATAAAAGGAAAGTCAATAAGTCTAGTGAAACTATGGTAAGATAGGAAGTCTGACCTGAGTTAATTAGATTTGAAACATTCGCCAAGTCAAAAAACCCCCTTTATAATTAAATGGAGGGAAAAGGAAATTCGCTCTGGACTAGGGTTTAAGGAAATAATATAGGAAAAGGAAGGATAGAATCCACAAAGATGGTGATGTTAGAGTATGCCTAAAGATCAATCATGAGATGGTTGTAATAACATACTTGATTTATCATGTTTATTAATATAAGGCGTTACCATTATTATTTCAGTTTCTTTTCTGTGTGTATAAATAAATTGTTTTATAATAATGTCCTAAGAATAACATGATTATTCTTAAAAGTTCCTTAGTCAAGTATTATTGTTGGATAGGACAACGATAATGCATTAAGACTAACATGTAGTTGGTTGATGATAAAGAGTTGTCATTGATATGGAATGTCAGAATCGATGCATGAATATGTGTGTTAGAGAACAACATATTGGACCGACCTGTTATGAGTATGTTTCTTGGATTATTATGTAATTGTCACAACATTACTCATAGTGATTAATATGTATATGATCCTCAGACTTGAGATCATCATAATCCCAACATCGTGAGTTGTATATTTTGATACAGTCAAACGTACACCGTAACTGGTTGTTCTATAAAGGTTGATGTTGGATATACCACGATCTATGTAGAGGGATATGGTTGATCGAGATAGGATAAGCTCCTCCTACATAATGGGAGTAATATTTTAGGCCACTTGATTGAGTGAGACTAGAAATGCATGGCCATGCTCAAATAAGTTGATATGAGATGTCATACTTATTTGTATATCGTAGTCTACTTAAGATATCAAGGAACATGGAATGGACTATGCAAGTGTGACTATTCCATGACTTGTGTCCAATCCAGATATAAAGAACTTAAGGATTATTGCATAAAAGGTTAATCATAAAAAGGTTATATCGAATCATGATTTCTTGTAACTTAGGTAGCAATGATGCATTGCTAGATGCCACTCATTATTTGTAACATTGGAATCGTTCTAGTATTACTGCTAACGTTACAGGAACCTACAGGGTCACACCCTATAGTTGAAATGAATGAAATAAAACATAGTTGGTATTATGTTTGGTTGTCGCTTGAATTAAATTAATTATAGAATTAATTTAAATGGGTAATCAAATATCGAACACATTAAGTACAAGGTTGTTGTACTCATTATGAGAACATGAATTTGGTTACTATATAAATTCAAATAAATATATGGTTTACTGAAATTATATTATAATTAATGTAATTATAATTTTCAATTTAAAATATTATTATATTTATTTTAATTTTTAGAAACCCTAAAAAAAGATATATAAGAATCCCGTTTTTCTTTGCTTGGGTCTAGCAACCGTCAAAGAAAATTCTTTTCAAAACTGTTTTGGGGATTCTTTCCATTCATAATCAAATGGGTGGATTACGTAGAGGCCGGGGTCACGATAGATTGTGGCTTGGTTCGATAGCAGATCAGACTACTCGTTGTTGAGGTTTTGCTATCTACTCAGAATAAACATTCAGCAATTTCGTAACCTTTATCACCCCGATTCGTTCCTCACACATGGATCCGTGGTTAGGATCGCCGAATTTTTAATTTTTCCACTGCGCCGTAGGGGTGTCGGCGATCCAACAGGCAAGACATCTAGAGGAATTGTTTAGGTTGATCGAAGGCTGATAGAATAGCCGGAAAGAAAATTACTCAATGATCTATTCACCAAAGGATAGGATCGAAATAGGATGAAGTCCACTACGATAGGTGGAACGACAAAAATGTGCAAGTGTACACAATCGCAACAAGTAATAAAGTGACAAGTAAATGTCGAGTTATCATACCCACAAGGACTGTAAAAAAGAATATTTATGAAATTAATGTTAAAACACTTTGGTGATGGAAAATATTTTAGTTTAAAGATGATTAAAAATTAAGGGTTAAAAACTAAGTGAAAAAAAATTTAAAAATAAAAAGGTTCTAATGCACGATTTCAAATAAGGTTTAATCAAGATGATATAATTGTGTTGGATTAATTACATTCCTTTAACTTAGAATTATTAAAATTATGTTTATACTGCTACGAACAAATTCACGGCACCTCGGTAATTTGCTAACTACTGCTCATACATACTTATTAAATTAATCAATCTCTTGAACATTTTTCAATGCCAATCCAAGCAATTAATCAATCTTCACAAGCATATAAAAGATCACGTGAGATAATAGAGTGTTTCTACCTTGAAACAGTTCAATCACAATAATCTTGCAAGTTATGCAAGGTATATGTATCGCCAAATACAATGCTAAATTAACTTCAGCTACCTTAGAAGAATAAACATGCACTGATTAAGTATTGTGTCGACTAATGACAATTTCAATAGGATTTAATAATTAATTCATTAGTTATCTAACAATTAATATTGCAAGAATAACTTGGACATGTTTTTACTTAATCAAGCATCTTATCGAGGCCTATAACAGCACAAACACAATTTCAATAATTCAAGCAAGCAAAATGTAATCAACCCAACACGGATTAAATTCAAGATAGATTGATTAAAATAACCATTTCAATAACTTAAATATTCATAAACATATTTGTCAAAACAACAAAAGGGAAAATGGGAAGGAAAAGTTGAGAGAACGTGAGAGAGGAGAAGAGAGAATGAGAATTTGAGGGATGAATTGAATGATCAGCAAGAGATGGCTTTTATAGCTGATTGTGGGTGCTAAAAATATAAAATTTCATCAGCCAAAGAGACCCCTTTGGCTGGCCACACACATGGAAAAGTTGAGAGATTCAACTTTGCTAAAAATAGCCTGAGGCAAATTCATAAGCCACATTTTTTGGAGGGGTTTCAATGCAAGGTTGAAAGTTCTTCAAGGGCTTCTTTGCAAGCTTATTTAGTCAGCTAAAATGCTGATTTGGGTCAGCATATGGACGGTTCTGGGCAGCCCAATTGGTGGCTGGTTTGGTTCACTAGATTCGGTTGAACCAATGCGGTTCAATTGAACCATTTTTTTTCCATAATTAATTTATAATAATTTATTTAGCCCAAATTAAATTGAGAATAAATTAAAGTTAATTATATTATGAATTAACACACATTTTGGGACCATCTTAGGCTGGAAATAAATTTATCTCGATGCTTTAAATTGCTTCTCGGTTTTATTCTTCGAGCATTGTCTACCGAGCCAATTTTCGTCCTTTGTGCGAATCTTTCGAAAATAGTCAAAATTAATCAAAATTAACTATAAAATTAATTAAAATTCATCATGTTCATATTTTTAACACAATTTAATTATTTTATAATATTTAATTATTTTTCAACAAGAATTTAACCGAAATAGCATGATTTTAAGTTAAAAAGGGCATGTAAAAACACATAAATTTTCGTGTTTCCACACCCCCAAACTTAATTCATTGCTCGTCCCATGTAATTCACAAATTTGAAAAGAATTTTCTTGAAAAACATTTTTGAAAAACTCCTTCAGAACAACATTCTTCCAAAATCATGAAATCAATATACTTATGCTCAAAAACAAGAAATTTGATAATTATGCTACTCAAGTATATATATCGTTCAAATTAATCTCAACAATTACTACAATAGCAAAATTAGACTAAATGTTTCTTAATAAAGACATGTTAATCCCAACCAATTTGATTTTAATCCCTTATTCAAAATTAAACTGCAATCATTAAGCTTAATTGATGTCTTCATATGTTGAACAGAGCAATTTCTCTCCACTAATGTAGGTAACATTGAAACTTTGAATCAATAGGTCTTTAACAAGGTTGTAACGTGACTGGTCTTAGGGGTAGGTAAAAGATAGATGATTTAGGTTTAAAAAAACCCTAGGCTTAGCTTGTATCGGACCTTTCGAAATAATTACCTTCAATACATAAACGTTTCTTTCCTTTTCACATGCTCTTTAGTGCAATTTGCTTCAAGTACATATGCCATTTTTTTTCCGAGTATTTTACTGCATGTACTACAATTTTTAGAGCATTTCATACTTCTTTGCAACTCCCCCAAACTTATTTTCAAAGCATACTCTGAATAGTACTGAGTCTAGTGTTTGGGACATTTTAAAGATAATTAAGAAAAGTGATGGCTAACTTTGTAAGGGTTCATCTAAAATTAGGCCATAAAGTCTCAAAGTTGGGTTTCAAAGGATAAAAATTTCATCATGGTTGGCTTGAAAGGATCAAAGGTCCAAACAATAGTTGCCTAAATCATTTTCAACATTCCATGCTTCCTAGGATTTTGCTTCAAGAAACTACTAAGTCAATTCTAAAGACTTAAACTTTCATGCATGCCTAACTTTCCTAAAGAACTAAATTTTTATGGTATGATTTGCATGCTTTTTTAGAAATACAATTTATGTCATTATTAAGCTAATATAACAATTTATTGAAATAATCAAACTTTATTCATACTTAACTTTAGCATACTTAACAAAATTCAAATTTATTGAACAAAAATATATCATATTCATAATTAAAAGAAAAATTTTATTCTGAGTGGAAATAATTTCAATTTTTGGTCCCCTAACTTAAAATGAACAATGTCCTCATTGTTTAAAGTGAATAGATACTATACACCAGGTAGGATTTCACAAAAAGATGAGGTGATTCAATTTGATTGCTTAAGTACCAAGCTCTTCCTAGATCCAATCCTAGACATGTATATACATATTGCCACACTTTAGACTTTACTACTTGTCCATATTTACTTTTGATTCCCATCTCTTATTTTATTGTGCAGAAATAAAAAATTCCTAATTAATTCTAATTCTAAGCTAAGTTGATAAAAATTAATATATAAATTATAAATAATTTAATTATATATTAAAGTTTATCAAATTATTAATAATATTAAAGATATTTATTCTAGATGCTTTTTGAAAATATTCACAAAGAAAGGCACCTAGTTTTTTATTATTTACGAAAAGAGCGACTAAATTTTAAAAATAATTCAATTAAGTCCCTAGACTTAATTAAAATTTAAAATTGAGTTTTAAATTAAAACTTAGATCAAAATTGACCTTTTTATTTGAAACTAAAAATTTATTTTTCCATTTAGGGGATAATTTCTTGGAAAATTATGTCAATATAAATTCCCAGGAAAGATTGGAGGTGTCACAAACAATCATGCTAAAGTTCCAATCTCCTAGATAGAATTTATTTAAACATACTTTACCCGAAAATATACCCTAAATGATTTATTCAAAAAGAAAAACAAAAAATTAAGTATCCAATAAAATGAACGATGTTTTATCCCGTTCAATTTTATCTCCTCAATAATGTTTCAGGAGCTGAGCATTAACTCGGAAATTACCTCCCTCACCTTGGAGTTCAACAACTCCGTATGGATAGACTTGGTGAATCGTAAATGGACCGGACCAACGTGATTTTAGCTTACCTGGAAAGAACTTCAATCTGGAATTGAACAACAAGACTTGCTGACCTGCTTCAAATTATCGAACTCAAATGTGGTTGTCATGCCATTTCTTGAGTCTTTCTTTAAGTAATTTGGAATTTTCATATGAGAACATTCGGAACTCTTCTAACTCATTGAGTTGGAACATCCGTTTCTCTTTCGCGAGCTTAAGATCCAAATTAAGCTGTTGAAGAGCCTAGTAAGCTTTGTGCTCTAACTCCAATGGTAGATGGCAGGCTTTCCCAAAGACCAACCTTTAGGGTGACATCCCTAACGGTGTCTTGTATGCTGTTCTGTAAGCCCATAAAGCATCATGTAATCTTGTGGACCAATCTCGTCGATTCGGGCATACTACCTTCTCAAGTATGCCTTTGATCTCCTTATTTTCCAGTTCAGCTTGCCCATTTTTCTGTGGATGGTAAGCTGTTGCAACCTTGTATTTCACTCTGTGTTTATCTAATAACCATTTTAACCACTTGTTCACAAAGTGGGATCCTTCATCACTGATGATAGCTCTTGGGGTTTCAAACCTTGTGAATACATACTTTTGCAAAAACTTCATCACAACCTTATCATCGTTTGTCGGATATGCCTCAACCTCGACCTACTTATACACATAGTCTACTACTACTAGTATGTACTTGTGACCACAAGATGGAGGAAAAGGACCAAGAAAGTCAATACCCCATACATCGAACAACTCTACCTCAATGATGTTTGTTCGAGGCATCTCATTTTTGTTGGTGAAATTTCCAACCATTTGACATCGATCACAGCTCTTCACGTAAGCATATGCATCCTTGAATAGTGTTGGCCAAAAGAATCTAGCCTGCAATACTTTGGCCGTTGTACGTGTACCTCTGAAGTGTCCCCCACTTGGAGTTGAGTGACAGTGGTATAAAATCTTCAATATTTCATCTTTTCCACGCATCTCCTAATCATATGATCTGCACACTTTTTAAACACATATGGCTCTTCCTAGAAATAGTACTTCACATCGTGAAGAAACTTTTTCCTTTGTTGATACGTCTTATCAATTGGTATCAAACCACAAGCTAAATAGTTAGCAATATCAGCAAACCAAAGGGTATTATGGACATGATTTACCTTCAGGATATTTTCATCTGGAAATGTCTCCTAAACTGGTATAAGAGGAGAATTCCCTTCTTGTGGCTCTAATCTAGACAAGTGATTTGCTACTTGATTTTCGACTCCCTTTCGATCTTGAATTTCTAGATCAAACTCTTGAAGTAGAAGTACCCATCGGATCAGCCTCGGCTTAGCGTCTTTCTTCGCAAGTAAATACTTAATTGTCGAGTGGTCTGTATAGACAGTCACTTTGGTACCTAGCAGATAAGATCGAAACTTGTCAAAAGCAAACACAATAGCAAGTAACTCTTTTTTCTGTTACCGTATAATTTAGTTGAGCTCCTGTTAAGGTTTGACTTGCGTAGTAGATGGGATGAAAAACTTTGTTCATTCACTGGCCCAAGCCAGCTCCAATTGCGAAGTCACTTGCGTCACACATCAATTCGAATGGCAAATCCCATGTCTGGTTTGACGATTATGGGTGTTGTGACTAATCGACTCTTCAAATCGTTAAAGGCTTTTAAGAATTCCTCATCAAACTTGAATATAGAGTCCTTCTCCAATAATTTTCATAAGGGTTTAGCAACTTTGGAGAAGTCATTGATACATCGATAAAAACTGGCGTGGCCCAAAAAGCTCCTAAAACCCTTTACAGATGTTGGAGGTGGGAGTCTCTCAGTAACGTCTACCTTTGCTTTGTCTACCTCGATCCCATGTCTCGTTATTTGATGCCCTAAAACAACTCCTTCTCGTACAATAAAATGACACTTTTCCCAATAGAGTATGAGATTCGTTTCTTCGCATCGCCTTAGTACCTTAGTTAGATTGGCTAAGCAATCATCGTAAGTATCTCCGAATACTGAAAAATTATCCATAAAAACTTCCAAATATTTCTCAACCATGTTAGTAAAAATAGACATCATACATCTTTGAAATGTAGTAGGTGCATTCATTAACAAAATGGCATGCGTCTAAATGCAAACGTACCGTACGGGCAGGTGAATGTCGTTTTGTGTTGATCTTTCGGTGCTACTGTAATCTAATTATACCCTGAGTATCCATCGAGAAAACAGTAGTAATCTCGTCCTGCGAGTCTATCCAGCATCTGGTCCAAGAATGACAAAGGAAAGTGATCTTTCCTAGTTGCCTTGTTCAGCTTCCGGTAATCAATGCAGATTCTTCATCCCGTAACTGTTCTAGTCGGTATCAAATCATTGCTCTCATTCTCTACGACCGTGATACCTCTTTTTTTTGGCACACACTGAACCGAGCTTACCCATGAATTGTCTAAGATGGGATAGATGATACCCGCATCTAACCACTTGATGATCTTTTTTTTACTACGTCCTTGGGTTCAGTCTTTGTTCTCCATCGATCGTCCCTTTTTTGCCATCTTCCAGGATAATCTTGTGCATGCATACAGATGGACTAATACGGCGAATATTGGATATGGTCCATCCGATGGCCTTCTTGAATTGTTTCAAAACTAACATAAGTTTCTCTTCTTGCTTAGTGGTTAATTCTGCTGAAACAATCACAGGCAAAGTAGAAGCGTTACCTAAATAAACGTATTTTAAATGAGAAGGTAATACCTTGAGTTCTCATTTAGGTGGCTCCTCGATCGACGCTTTTGGTTGGGAATAATCCCTCTTTTCTAACTCCAAATATTCAAAATGGGATTGCGGATTAAATCCCCTTTGATTAACTTCTAGCAAAGCTAAGTATTCATCCTCCTCTTCATCATTTGGAGGATCCAATGTCAAAATTCTTTCCAGTGGGTCCTCAAAAAAGTTGAGTTCCTTCTCCACAATTAAATCCTCTAAATCGGACACTATAGAGCAATCATCCATTGTGTTAAGAACTCACATAGACTTAAAAACGCTAAATGTTACCTGATCATCCTGAACACACATAGTGAGCTTGCCCTTCTGCACATTAATAAGGGTCCTTCCAGTTGCTAAGAACAGCCTTCCTAGGATGATTGGTGCTTCTTTGTCTTCTTCAAAATCTAAAATTACAAAGTCAGCAGGAAAGATAAACTTATCTACACGTACCAATACGTCATCGATTTTTCCTTCTAGATGTGCTAAGGATTGATCTGCTAGTTGAAGCATAACTGTAGTTGGTCTAACTTCTCCTATCCCCAACTTCCTAAATATTGACATAGGCATCAAGTTGATACTTACACCTAAGTCACATAATGCCTTACCAGAATAAGTTGCTCCAATGTTACACGGTATGGTAAAACATCCAGGACCTTCAATTTTGGGGGTAGTTTGTCTTGAAGATATGCACTGCATTCCTTCGTCAGAGCTACCGTCTCAAATTCTCCAAGTCTTCATTTCTTAGACAATATATCTTTCATGAATTTGACGTAGTTCGGTATTTGCTCAAGTGCTTCAACCAACGGGATGTTGATGTGAAGTTGTTTCAGTACGTCAAGGAACTTCTTGAATTTAATCTCCTGCTTCTGTTTCTAAAGTCTTTGAGGGTAGGGTGGTGGTGGTTTCATTACTGGGACTGATTCTGGTTGATTCGTCTTTGATAGCAATTCTACATTTAACGATATTGTTAGTTGATCAGAATTAGCTGGTCCTGAGGTTACTTTGCCGGGTTTTGCAGATTCTGGTTCTCGTGAAACTGGAATTGCAACACTTGGTTGAACTTCTTCTAAATCTTGAGCGTCAGCTGGCTTCTTTTCAACTTCGACAGTATTGGGCTTTACTGTCTTTCCGTTCCTCAATGTCAACGCTTTACAATGTTCCTTCCCCAGATTTCTTGGATTCTCAATGTCACTAGGTAGAGTACCTTGTGGTCGGTTCCTGAGTTCAGTAGCAAGCTGGCCCACTTGATTCTCCAAATTTGTTAGAGTGGCATTGTTTTTCACCATGTATGTCTTCAATAGATTCTTTAAGTTATTGGATGGTTCTACTTGGGTTGGTTTCTGAACTTGTTGGGGAAAACTAGGTGGCTGAGTTGGTTTAGGTTGGGCGTAAGTGTTACTGGTTCCAGCCCCTTGGTTACTCCAGGAAAAGTTCGAGTGATTTCGCCACGAGGAGTTATAAAGGTTGGATTGCAGTTCTTGCCTCCCTCGGTTTTGGTTTTGGTTACCCATGTAATATACAGATTCGGGGTTTGATGGACATTCTTCAAACAAATGTCCTTCCCCATAATACACGCATACTATATTCTCAAATTGGTTAGATGGTTAGGTTGCAAAACTGTTAGACCCATTAGTGGTAAGATTCTTAAACATTGAGGATATTGAAGATAACTGAGTTGCGAGTGAAGTGAGAGCGTCCACTTCATGTATTTCAGCGACTCGTCTTCCTGACGCTGCTCGATTGGTTGGCCATTGATAATTGTTGCTGGAAATCCTCCCAATAATTTTGTAAGCCTCATTATACGACTTAGAAAGGAGAGCACCATTAGCAGAGGCGTCCACTACCATCGTCGTGTTAGCGTTGAGACCATTATAGAATGTCTGAAGTTGAATGCAATGTGGTATTCCATGATGAAGACACTTTCTTAATAACTCTTTGTACCTTTCTCATGCCTCATACACGGGCTCATCATCCATTTTTTGGAAGGCAGTGATCTCATTCCTCAACTTGACATTCTTGCTCGGTGGGAAATACTTCATGAGGAATCTCTCGGCTAACTCTTGTCATGTGGAAATGGAGTTCGGTGGCAATGAGTTCAACCAAGCACGAGCTCTGTCCTTTAGCGAATATGTGAATAGCTTCAGTTGTAATGCATCTTCGGGTACTCTGGCTAACTTGAAAGAATCGCTCACTTCCATAAATAGTCTTAAGTGAAGATGAGGATCTTCAGTAGGCATTCCACTGAATTGGCCCACAATCTGAAGCATCTGGAACATGACTGGCTTCAGATCAAATTATTGCGCCTCGATTTCGGGTCTTTTAATACTCGAATTAAGATTGTTAAATACTGGCATGGTATACTATCGTAAAGCTCTATCCCTATCAGCAATAAGGATAGGATTCTGAGCAAGGTTTGCTCCATTTCCTTGATTCATATTCTCAAAGTTTATCTCTTCGGTCCTTCTCTGGTTTGCTTGTCTTCTTCGCTGTCGAAAGGTTCGTTCTATTTCAGGGTCCACAGGGAGTAAGTCGATAATCTCGCCAATACTCATAAACACCTAAAATAATCATAGAAAGATTAAGTAAGTAAAGATCTAAATAGGAAAATAAATAAACCAAAATGTAAAATCAAATTCACAAATAATGGCTTTTTCTAAAATAGTCCCCGGCAACGGCGCCAAAAACTTGGAACGACGAAAATGTGCAGGTGTACACAATCGCAACAAGTAATAAAGTGACAAGTAAATGTCGAGTTATCGTACCCACAAGCACTGTAAAAAAGAATATTTATGAGATTAATGTTAAAACACTTTGGTGATGAAAAATATTTTGGTTTAAAGATGATTAAAAACTAAGGGTTAAAAACTAAGTAAAAAAATTAAAAATAAAAAGGTTCTAATGCATGATTTCAAATAAGGTTTAATAAAGATGATATAATTGTGTTGGATTAATTACATTCCTTTAACTTATAATTATTAATCTTATGTTTATACTGCTATGAACAAATTCACAACTACTCGATAATTTTCTAACTACTGCTCATACATACTTATTAAATTAATAAATCTCTTGAACATTTTTCTGTGTCAATCCAAGCGTTTAATTAATGTTCACAAGCATATAAAAGATCAAGTCAGGTAGCAAAGTATTTCTACCTTGAAACAGTTTAATCACAATAATCTTGCAAGTTATACAAGGCATATGTATTGCCAAATACAATGCTAAATTAACTTCAGCTACCTTACAAGAATAAACATGCACTGATGAAGTATTGTGTCGACTAATTACAATTTCAATACAATTTAATAATTAATTCATTAGTTATCTAACAATTAATATTGCAAGAATAACTTAGGCATGTTTTTACTTAATCAAGCATCTTACCGAGGCTTATAAGATCACAAACACAATTTCAATAATTCAAGCAGGCAAAATATAATCAACCCAGCACGGATTAAATTCAAGCTACATTGATTAAAATAACCATTTCAATAGCATAAATATTCATAAACATGTTTTCCAAAACAACAACGAAATTTAAAGAGATAGGGAACAAGAAGCAAATCAGGTGTTTCTCCGTGGCTTGACTGAGTTCTCCCTTCTTCATTCTCTGTTGTCCTCGACTATCAAGGTGACTTATTAACACTTTAATTGCTGCTCAAAAATGGCTGATGAGGACTTCTTTCCCAAGAGAAGAAATCGACACTTGAACAGAAGGGAAAATGGGAAGGAAAAGTTGAGAGAAAGTGAGAGAGGAGAAGAGAGAATGAGAGTTTGAGGGATGAGTTGAATAATCAGCAAGGGGTGGCTTTTAGCTGATTGTGGCTGCTAAAAATACCAAATTCCATCAGCCAAAGAGAACCCCCTTGGCTGGCCACACACATGGCAAAGTTGAGAGATTCAACTTTGCTAAAAATAGCCTAGGGCAAATTCATGAAGCCACATTTTTTGGAGGGGTTTCAATGCAAGGTTGAAAGTTCTTCAAGGACGTCTTTGAAAGCTTATTTAGTCAGCTAAAATGCTGATTTGGGTCAGCATATGGACGGTTCTGGGTAGCCCAATTGGTGGTTGGTTCGGTGCACTAGAATTGGTTCAACCAATGCGATTCAACTAGACCATTTTTTTCCATTATTAATTATTAATAATTTATTTAGCCCAAATTAAATTGGGAATAAATTAAAATTAATTATATTATGAATTAAAACACATTTTTGGACCATCTTAGGCTGGAAATAAATTTACCTCGATGCTTCAAATTGCTTCTCGAATTTATTCTTCGAGCACTGTCTACCGAGCCAATTTTCGCCTTTTGTGCGAATCTATCGAAAATAGTCAAAATTAATCAAAATTAACTATAAAATTAATTAAAATTCATCATGTTCATATTTTTAACATAATTTAATTATTTTTCGACAAGAATTTAACCGAACTAGCATTATTTTAAGTTAAAAAGGGCATATAAAAACACATAAATTTTCGTGTTTCCACACCCCCAAACTTAATTAATTGCTCGTCCCAAGTAATGCACAATTCGCATATCATATTCACAGGCAACACATATATCCCCGTACAATCCAACCAAAGCTCCGCAAAGCTAAATATCATGCATATGCATCCTCCGTACAATCTGCCCAAACCTTTGCAAAGTCAAATATCATGCATATACATTCTTTGTACAATTCACCTGAACCTCTGCAAAGCCAAATAACATGTGGCATAGAGTGCACAACGTGACATATCTTCATCTTTTATTCGCCATACATCCCTTTAATATTCGCATATCATTTATTTACACAATTGACATATAACAAGCATTCAACTAATCATGGTATTTAATAACACAAGGACAATCATACCATACATATCATCTAACTAGCCATTCAACAATATTATATTCGACAGGACTTTACTAGCAACAGCTCATGAAAACATCCAACTTATATTTACAGTCAAACATGCATTTCCATCTCAACACTAAAATGCACTAGCAATATAGCAAATATCCTACTATAGGAAAATTCCCCACCATCAAAAGATGGCAGAGTCAAAAACGCCAAACAACACAATACTAAAACAAATAAAATAACCAATGAGAAATTGATTTCAAGAACTCAGCAGCAAAATACCTGAAAGTTGGTACTGATTACACCTGCTTAGCTTTTCCTTATTACTTGAGCCTCCTCCTTCTCGTCTAGCTAAACATAATAACCATATCAAGATCAAAACTAAGACATTCATATGTAAGAAAAAAATAATTCATTTGCATGCAGAGAGATTTTAAAGGTTAGTTGCAACCATAAACATCTCAATACAAGCTCGATGAATTAAACTAAAATCTTCAATTTTCCTTCCCTTTTCTTCAATCAAAATATACAGAACAGTTTAGAAAATTATCAATTTACTAAATCCTCAATCATTTAAGTTGATACATTATTTTCTCCCTCCATGAAATTTCTTCTTAAATTTTCTCTATTTCAGAACAAACCAGAGAAGAAGATGGAACAAAGAAAATAAACACCAAAATGAAAGAATCCTCCTATATATAATCTTTCCACTACCGTTTTCCCTTAATCCCAATTTTTTCAGTACTATTAATACCCTTAATCATAATGTTTCTCACTAAAAGAAAACTTTTAGTTCTAACGTAACAAGACTAAACTTAAATTCTAACTATTTACAATCAGTCCGTAAGATTCTTATAATCATACTAAAGCCCGCTTAAACAGAGGATTTTTCTAATTAAATACTCAAAATTTTCGTTATACCAAACCTTTTACCTTTTCGAGTGTAACAATAGGAAAATTACATATCTTATGAATATGTTAGGTCCAAATTGAACTCATTTTAGTCTGGAATTGAACAACAACACTTGTTGTCTAGGTTCAAATTGCCGTGGCAAAATCGTCTTATCATGCCATCATTTTGTCTTTTCTTTGTACAGTTTGGCATTCTCATAAGCTTGAGCTCTGAATTCCTCCGTCTCATTTAACTCTAGTAGTCAGTTATTGCTAGCATTAATCCAATCCATGTTTAATTTCTTAATTGCTCAAAATGCCTTATGTTCAAGTTCAATAGGAAAATGGAAAAAAGTCCCATAAATGAGCGTGAAAGGAAACATTCTAAATGGTGTCTTGAATGCAGTTTGATATGCCTACAAAGCTTCATTCAATCTGGATGACCAATCTTTGCAACTGGGATTGACCACTTTCTCCAAAATCTGCTTAATTTTTCTATTCGAGACCTCAGGTTGTCCATTTGTCTGTGGATGATATGCCGTGCAATTTTATGTTTAACCCCATATCTATTCAAGGCAGTAGCAACTAATTTATAGTCAAAATGACAACCTTCATCACTAATCAAAACACGAGGAGTACCAAACTCGGTGAAAATTTTCTTATGCAGGAACTTTAGTACTGATTTGGCATCATCCGTAGGGAGAGCGACAGCTTCAACCTACTTGAAGCATAATCTACAGCCACAAGTATGTATACATTTCCCCAAGAGGGTGGAAATGGACCCATAAAGTCAATTTTGTACACATCAAACAATTCAACTTCTAGAATATTTTGCAATGGCATTTCAACCTCTTTGATAAGTTCCAAATTCGTTGACAATGATCGCAAGCTTGGAAAAATTCATGTGCATCTTTAAACATGCTTGCCCAATAAAAGCTAGACTGGAGAAATTTTGTAGTAGTTTGCTTTCCCCCGAAGTGTCCTCCATGTAGTTTTGAATGATAGTTGTGTAAAATACTTTAAATCTCATCATCAGGAACACAGCTTCGAATTATTTGATATGCACAATGTTTGAATAAAAACGGCTCATCCCAATAATATTGCTTGGCATCATGGATAAATTTCCTTCGAGCTTAGGTGGCAGCAATACACTTACTAAGAAGTTGATGATATCGACATACCAAGGTAATGCCGTGGCAAACAACAAATGCTCATCTAGAAAATCTTCTTTAATGATTTGAATATTGCCATCTTCATTGCCTGCTTCAAGTCAAGACAAGTGATTAGCCACTTGATTCTCTGTGTGTAACACCCCGAACCCGAGACCGACACCGGAGTCGAACACGAGGTGTTAACAGACTTTAAACCCCTTATAAAAATATTTCTCAGACACTGCCAATCTGCGTACTAGTCGCTTTAAAAATCATATCTTGAGTTTCACAACTCAAAAATAAGTTTCGTGATTTTTCCCTGAAACTAGACTCATATGCCCATCTACATATTTTTTTCTAGAATTTTTGGTCAGGCCAATTAGTACAGTTTATTAGTCAAATTCTCCCATGTTACAGGGATCGACTACCCTGACCTTTTTGTATTACGACTTGGATATCTCCTTGTACAGGGCTCCAATACTGATGCTGTTTGTTTCTATAGAAACTAGACTCAGAGAGGAATCTATCCATATATGGTATGACTCCTAATTATCTCTGGTTAATTTGTAATGAATTTCCAAAGTCGGAACAGGAAATCCAGAAACCGTTCTGGCCCTGTCTCACGAGAACCTGAATATCTCTTAACATACTATCCGTATGATTGTTTCGTTACTTTCCTATGAAATTAGATTCATCAAGGTTTGTTTACATAATTTATTCACTATTTAATTCCCTTCCTACTATTTTTAGTGATTTTCCAAATCTACATCACTGCTGCTGTCAGCATCTGCCTTTAAGGTAGACTTTACCTATTTCATGGTTTCCATGATTCAACTAGCCCTTTTTGCATAAATAGCACAATTTATGAAAGTGATTAACCATCCCCATGGCCAATCCTTGTCAAGCATATCCACACCAAATGATTATAACAATATACTCAAACACATATAAGCCATTTTCGCATGGCTATCCAAAATTTATACAAGTCCAAAGGGTCCACGACCCACAACAAACGGGTAGTCCTATACATGCCGTTTCGAAGTTCAACCAAAATTGTACCAAAAGGGGGCTTTGATAGTGTGGGCGACTTTGACCTCAAGATCCCGAGTCCGATAGCTGGAGAACCAAATCTATAAAACAGAGGAGCAATGAAACGGAGTAAGCAATTTATGCTTAGTAAGTTTTGAGCAAGGAATTCCAGCACAACAAAAGTATAGCATTCATATAGCTAAACGGATAATTTCATATGCACAAATTTACGATATCGTACTTGCTTCACATTATCAACCCTTATGTACATACACAAAAGATCAACTCAGCCAAAGGCCGGTAGCTCGTTTATCAACTGAGCGAATACTTATTTGTAAGGGCTCAACTAAATTCAAGCACATACGAAACATACCTCAATGTTGGGATGTTTCGAGAGTATTAACTGGAATTTTACAGCAAGTTCATTCATTCCCAAATCACGTACCTTCGGAATTTAACCGGATATAGCTCCTCGTTCAAATGCCTTCGGGACATAGCCCGGTTATAGTAATTCGCACAAATGCCTTCGGACTTAACCCGGATTTAGTAACTCGCACAAATGCCTTCGGGACTTAACCCGGATTTAGTAACTCGCACAAATGCCTTCGGGCTTAGCCCGGAATTAGTATCTCGCACAAATGCCTTCGGGCTTAGCCCGGAATTAGTATCTCGCACAAATGCCTTCGGATCTTAGTCCGGATATTGTCACTTAGCACAAGCCTTCGGGACTTAGCCCGGACATCATCCAAATAACCATGCACATTTAACAATAAATCATGGCCCATTCGTATTTCATTTTCGTTAGCAAAACTCAAACACAAGACATTTATCATTCTTGCAAATTCGGCTCAATAGCCACACAAAGAGCATGATTTTAATTTGCTTAAAACATGATCTAATCACATCATAATTTAAGCTCTTTTACTCAAGAACTTACCTCGGGTGTTGTCGAACGATTCCGATAGCTATTCGACCACTTTTTCCTTCCCTTTATCGGATTTAGTTCCCCTTTGCTCTTGAGCTTAATTAAACAAATAAATTGATTTAATCATTTGAGCATCGAAAAGAGGAACACAAGGCACTTAGCCCATATTTATACATTAGACATTAAAGTCACATATGTACGGAATCATGAATCAAACTCAACATTTTAGCTAATTTTTCCCCCTTGGCCGAATATGCATGTCTATTTTGGGGCCGATTTCAACACTTAATACATTCTACAAGTATGGTCACTTGTATTGACTAAACACCCTTTTGTTTCAAGTTCAAAACTTGGCTAATACACACATATACACACTAGTAAAGCATCCTCTCCCTTTCCATCAATTTAACACATGCATTGCTCATTAACATGCAAAAGTTATATTCGGCCTTAGCACACAACTTGCTAGCCGATTCTTCTCCATTTAGCAACCAATGCACATATGTGCTCACTCAAAAATGCTAAAAAAGGAGGTTCAAGAATCATCAAGCCACCATCACATGCATCATTAACAAGCTTCATATTTAGCATGCAATGGCATTAACACAAACTCCACCTAGGCCGAATCTTAACTCATCCTCATGCCTCATCACCACAACATCAAACATCAACCAAGAATGATGCATCCATGGCCGAGTGTCATTTCCATCACATAGCAAGATTTAGACCATGGGCTAGGTAGAACTCAAGCTAACAACTAAAACATGCATGCATCTCATGGAACATCATCAAACATACCTTAGCCTAGCTACATGCATGGCCAAACCTCTTCAACCTTTCTTCTTCCTTCCTCCTTAAAATTTTTGGCCAAGGATGAACCAAAGGATGAGCATTTTTTTTCTTTGTTTTTTTCTTTCTAGTTTCGGCTAAATGAAGATGAGAAAGGATGAAAAAAATTTTCTCCTTTCTTTTCTTTAGCTCACGGCAATGGGGGGGGGGAAACAACTACACACATTTTTTTTTTGTATTCATCATACTCTTTTCATTATTTTATGCCCATGCCCCTTATTTTATTTTTTTCCTACATACCTCACTAGGCCAACATGTTCCCAACATGTTTCCACCCATAGCATGGCCAACCACTAGCTCAAATTTTGGGTAATTTGACATGCAAACCCATCATTTTCACAACATGCATTAATAGACCATTTTAAATTAGCCTATCATATTTTCACCATGTCTCATATCAATCCTTATTTAATAATTTCTCATGCAATTGGCAAAATTGGAGAATGAAACTTCCACATACTCATGTACACACATAATAAGCATAGAATATGGAAATCAATTATTTTTATGACTCGGTTTTGTGGTCCCGAAACCACTTCCCGACTAGGGTCAATTTTGGGCTGTCACAACTCTCCCCCACTTAAGAAATTTTCGTCCCCGAAAATCTTACCGGTAAATAGGTTTGGGTATCGTTCTTTCATCGAGCTCTCGGTTTCCCAAGTAGCTTCCTCGATCCCGTGTTTGAGCCATAACACCTTCACTAACGGAACCCTTTTGTTTCGCAACTCCTTCACTTCACGAGCTAGGATACGCATCGGCTCTTCTTCATAACTCATATCGGCTTGTATTTCAACCTCTGATGGGCTAATTATGTGCGATGGATCAGATCGATAGCGTCGAAGCATCGAAACATGAAAGACGTCGTGAATCTTTTCAAGCTCAGGGGGCAAAATCAATCTATACGCAACCGGACCAACTCGTTCGGAGATTTCGTACGGCCCAATGAATCTCGGGCTCAACTTGCCCTTACGGCCAAACCTGAGTACCTTTTTCCAAGGCGAAACTTTAAGGAACACTTTATCTCCCACCTGATATTCAATGTCCTTTCGTTTCAAATCCGCATACGATTTTTTTTTTGACGATCTGTGGCTGCTTTCAGACTTTCACGGATTACCTTTACTTTCTGTTCGGCATCCTTAATCAAATCAACTCCGAAAATTTTACTTTCACCGAGCTCGGTCCAAAACAATGGTGTACGGCATTTACGACCGTACAAAGCCTCGTAAGGTGCCATCTTAATACTTGATTGAAAACTATTATTGTAAGCGAATTCAATCAAAGGTAAATACCGTTCCCATGAACCACTGAACTCGAGGATGCAACATCTCAACATATCCTCAAGTATCTGAATTATCCGCTCAGATTGACCATCGGTTTGGGGATGAAAAGCAGTGCTAAAATGCAGCTTGGTACCCAAAGCTTCTTGCAATTTCCTCCAAAATCGCGAGGTGAATCTCGGATCTCTATCCGACACGATAGAAATAGGTACCCCGTGTAATCTCACAATCTGAGAAACGTACAATTCAACTAGTCTATCCAATGAAAAATCCATACACACGGGGATAAAGTGAGCCGACTTAGTCAGTCTATCGACAACAACCCAAATCGCATCCTTCTTACTTGTTGACAATGGCAGTCCGGACACAAAGTCCATTGTGACTCGATCCCATTCCCACTCGGGTATCATGATCGGCTGAAGTAATCCTGAAGGCACTTGATGTTCTGCTTTCACTTGTTGACATATTAAACATCTCGAAACAAGGTCGGAGATGTCTCGTTTCATACCATGCCACCAAAACCAACGTTTCAAATCGTTGTACATTTTCGTACTCCCCGGGTGACTTGACATTCGGCTACAATGGGCTTCGTTCAGAATCATCGAAATGAGTTCCGAACTCCTTGGAACACACAAACGACTTCTGAACCTCAAACAATCATCATCAACTTTCTGGGCTTCACGAATTTGATGAATCAATAATGGTTTGGCTTTTAATTCAGCAACTAACACATTGTCAGGTAGAACAAACAAATGCACATTCATTGCTCGTAAAGCAACCAATGACTTCCGGCTTAAGGCGTCCGCAACCACATTAGCCTTTCCCGGGTGGTAATCAATGACAAGCTCGTAATCTTTCAACAACTCAAGCCAACGTCTTTGTCGCAGATTTAAGTCTCTTTGAGTCATCAAATATTTGAGACTTTTGTGATCCGAAAATACATGGCACTTTTCACCAAATAAGTAATGTCGCCATATTTTTAAAGCAAATACGATGGCAGCTAGTTCAAGATCATGGGTCGGATAATTTTTCTCATGTGGCTTTAATTGTCTCGACACATAGGCCACAACTCGACCTTCTTGCATCAATACGCAACCCAACCCAAGTAGGGATGCGTCACTATAAATGACAAACTCTTTGCCTGATTCGGGTTGCACTAAAATTGGAGCTTCAGTCAAATAAGTTTTTAGTTGATCAAAACTTTTCTGACATTTCTCCGTCCATTCGAACTTAACATCCTTTTGAAGTAGCTTCGTCATTGGTGTGGCTATCATCGAGAAACCTTTGACAAATCGTCGGTAATAACCAGCGAGTCCCAGGAAGCTCCGAACTTCGGTAATATTTCTTGGAGGCTTCCAGTTAAGTATGGCTGAAATTTTGCTCGGGTCAGCTCGAATACCCGATGCGGATACCACATGACCCAAGAAGCTAACCTCTCTTAACCAGAACTCACACTTACTGAACTTAGCATATAACTGCTTATCCCGCAAAATTTTCAACACCAGTCTCAGGTGTTCAGCATGTTCGGTCTCATCTCTTGAATAGACCAAGATGTCATCAATGAACACAACTATGAACCGATCCAAATATGGTCTGAAGATCTGATTCATCAAATCCATAAATACCGCAGGGGCATTAGTGAGCCCAAATGGCATCACTAAGAACTCGTAGTGACCATATCTCGTCCTGAAGGCAGTTTTGGGTATGTCCGAATCTCGAATTCGCCACTGATAATAGCCCGATCTCAAATCTATTTTTGAGAACACTGAGGCTCCCTTCAGTTGGTCGAACAAATCATCGATACGCGGCAACGGATATCTGTTCTTTATCGTCACTTTATTCAGTTGACGATAGTCAATGCACAACCTCATGGTTCCGTCCTTCTTTTTCATGAACAATACTGGTGCACCCCAAGGTGAGAAACTTGGTCGAGCAAAACCTTTATTCGTCAATTCTTGCAACTGAGCTTTCAACTCTTTTAACTCGGTTGGTGCCATACGATACGGAGCTATCGAAATCGGCGCAGTCCCAGGTACAAGCTCAATACCAAACTCTACCTCCCGAACAGGTGGTAAACCCGGTAATTCTTCAGGAAAAACATCCGGGTATTCACAAACCACCGGCACAGATTCGGGTTTCTTTTCTAATTATTTGTCATCCAGTACATACGCAAGGTATGCTTCGCACCCTTTTCTTACATATTTCTGGGCCAACATTGCTGATATTACAGCTGGCATCCCCTCCAAGTCCGTAGACTCAACTCGGATTACTTCGTTATTTGCGCACCTCAAATCAATAGTCTTGCTTTTGCAATTCACAACCGCATCATGCGCGGTCAACCAATCCAAACCAAGAATAACATCAAATTCATCAAACGGCAAAAGCATCAAGTCCGCCGGAAAACAGGAACCTCGAATTTCTAAGGGACATTTCTTACACACTTTGTCGACCAGCACGTAACGACCCAAGGGATTTGACACCCGAATTACGAACTCAGTAGACTCAATGGGTAAAGTCTTACTGGATGCTAAGGTTTCACATATGTAAGAATGAGTAGAACCGGGGTCAATCAAAGCAATTACATTAGTATCCAAGAGAGTAAAAGTACCGGTAATAACATCAGGCGAAGAAGCATCCTCGCGGGCACGTATAGCATAAGCTCTAGCAGGCGCACGAGCCTCGGATCTGGTCGTAGCATCTCTAGATCCTCTCTGACCACCACCAGCATTGCCCGTATTTTCAGATGGTCTACCTCGAGCAGTGGTAGCACCCGGTTTCCCACTCTGATTTACATTCTGTTCAGACAACCTCGGGCAATCTTTAATGAAGTGGTCAACTGATCCGCACTTGTAACAGGAGCGGTCAGGGAATCTACAACTCCCTGAATGCCATTTACCGCAATATCGACATTTCGTTCTGTCTCGACGTTCATCCCCAACACTGGCGACCGAAGTGCCTCGTGTACCCACAGGGGGTCGATCACGATCTCGTCTAAAAAGGCCCGAAGTGCCTCTCGACCAGCCCACATCATCTCGAAATTTCTTCGATGCCTGTTGAAGAGACTTTCCCAGGATCTTTTACGAAACTCTCCAGTTCCCTTATCAACTTTTTGTTTTTCTTTCCTAAGTTCTTCGGCTTTACAAGCTCGCTCGACAAGTACTACGAACTTTCGTATTTCAAGAATGCCAACGAACATTTTTATATCTTCATTCAGCCCATCCTCGAAGCGTTTACACATAATAGCCTCGGACGAAACACATTCCCGAGCGTATCTACTAAGTCTAACAAATTTTCGCTCGTAATCAGTAACTGACATAGAACCTTGCTTAAGCTCAAGAAATTCCTTCCGTTTTTGATCAACAAATCTCTGACTGATATACTTTTTCCGAAACTCAGTTTGGAAAAACTCCCAAGTTACTTGCTCTCGGGGCACAACAGAAGTCAGAGTACTCCACCAATAGTAGGCAGAATCGCGTAGCAAGGGATAGTACACTTTAGGCATTCATCGGGTGTACAAGATAGCTCATCGAGTACCCGGATAGTGTTGTCCAACCAAAATTCAGCTTGCTCGGCATCGTCGCTATCCGTAGCCTTAAATTCAGTAGCCCCATGTTTTCAGATTCTGTCAACTGGGGGCTTATTTGACCTTATTTGGTCAGTTACCGGAGGTATTGTAGGTGCGGGGGTGGTATTAGTTGGGAATGGAGGTTGTGGGACAGCCGTATTAGTTTGAATGTATTGGTTGAACCAATCATTCATCACGCTATAGAAAGCTTGTCTAGCATCATCATTCGGGTTACTAGCATTAGGTTGAGAGTCCGCCGGCGCTGTCCCTTGTGCGGGAGCAAGCGCTACACTCTCAAGATCATCAGCTACCTCTCGGTCGGGATCAGGATCCATTACTATAAATAAACACATTTACAATTGTCAAAATCACCACACTATCAAGTAATCACATAAAATGGCATGTATAGCTAGACCCAACGCATTACGGTAGTCCTAGAATTGACTAAACCGTAGCTCTGATACCAATCAAATGTAACACCCCGAACCTGAGACCGACACCGGAGTCGAACACGAGGTGTAAACAGACTTTAAACCCCTTATAAAAATATTTCTCAGACACTGCCAATCTGCGTACTAGTCGCTTTAAAAATCATATCTTGAGTTTCACAACTCGAAAATCAGTTTTGTGATTTTTCCCTGAAACTAGACTCATATGCCCATCTACATATTTTTTTTCTGGAATTTTTGGTTGGGCCAATTAGTACAGTTTATTAGTCAAAGTCTCCCATGTTACAGGGATCGACTACCCTGACCTTTGCGCATTACGACTTGGATATCTCCTTGTACAGGGCTCCAATACTGATGCTGTTTGTTTCTATAGAAACTAGACTCAGAGAGGAATCTATCCATATATGGTATGACTCCTAATTATCTCTGGTTAATTTGTAATGAATTTCCAAAGTTGGAACAGGAAATCCAGAAACCGTTCTGGCCCTGTCTCACGAGAACCTGAATATCTCTTAACATACTATCCGTATGATTGTTTCGTTACTTTCCTATGAAAGTAGATTCATCAAGGTTTGTTTACATAATTTATTCACTATTTAATTCCCTTCCTACTATTTTTAGTGATTTTCCAAATCTACATCACTGCTGCTGTCAGCATCTGCCTTTAAGGTAGACTTTACCTATTTCATGGTTTCCATGATTCAACTAGCCCTTTTTGCATAAATAGCACAATTTATGAAAGTGATTAACCATCCCCATGGCCAATCCTTGTCAAGCATATCCACACCAAATGATTATAACAATATACTCAAACACATATAAGCCATTTTCGCATGGCTATCCAAAATTTATACAAGTCCAAAGGGTCCACGACCCACAACAAACGGGTAGTCCTATACATGCCATTTCGAAGTTCAACCAAAATTGTACCAAAAGGGGGCTTTGATAGTGTGGGCGACTTTGACCTCAAGATCCCGAGTCCGATAGCTGGAGAACCAAATCTATAAAACAGAGGAGCAATGAAACGGAGTAAGCAATTTATGCTTAGTAAGTTTTGAGCAAGGAATTCCAGCACAACAAAAGTATAGCATTCATATAGCTAAACGGATAATTTCATATGCACAAATTTACGATATCGTACTTGCTTCACATTATCAACCCTTATGTACATACACAAAAGATCAACTCAGCCAAAGGCCGGTAGCTCGTTTATCAACTGAGCGAATACTTATTTGTAAGGGCTCAACTAAATTCAAGCACATACGAAACATACCTCAATGTTGGGATGTTTCGAGAGTATTAACTGGAATTTTACAGCAAGTTCATTCATTCCCAAATCACGTACCTTCGGAATTTAACCGGATATAGCTCCTCGTTCAAATGCCTTCGGGACATAGCCCGGTTATAGTAATTCGCACAAATGCCTTCGGGACTTAACCCGGATTTAGTAACTCGCACAAATGTCTTCGGGACTTAACCCGGATTTAGTAACTCGCACAAATGCCTTCGGGCTTAGCCCAGAATTAGTATCTCGCACAAATGCCTTCGGGCTTAGCCCGGAATTAGTATCTCGCACAAATGCCTTCGGATCTTAGTCCGGATATTGTCACATAGCACAAGCCTTCGGGACTTAGCCCGGACATCATCCAAATAACCATGCACATTTAACAATAAATCATGGCCCATTCGTATTTCATTTTCGTTAGCAAAACTCAAACACAAGACATTTATCATTCTTGCAAATTCGGCTCAATAGCCACACAAAGAGCATGATTTTAATTTGCTTAAAACATGATCTAATCACATCATAATTTAAGCTCTTTTACTCAAGAACTTACCTCGGGTGTTGTCGAACGATTCCGATAGCTATTCGACCACTTTTTCCTTCCCTTTATCGGATTTAGTTCCCCTTTGCTCTTGAGCTTAATTAAACAAATAAATTGATTTAATCATTTGAGCATCGAAAAGAGGAACACAAGGCACTTAGCCCATATTTATACATTAGACATTAAAGTCACATATGTACGGAATCATGAATCAAACTCAACATTTTAGCTAATTTTTCCCCCTTGGCCGAATATGCATGTCTATTTTGGGGCCGATTTCAACACTTAATACATTCTACAAGTATGGTCACTTGTATTGACTAAACACCCTTTTGTTTCAAGTTCAAAACTTGGCTAATACACACATATACACACTAGTAAAGCATCCTCTCCCTTTCCATCAATTTAACACATGCATTGCTCATTAACATGCAAAAGTTATATTCGGCCTTAGCACACAACTTGCTAGCCGATTCTTCTCCATTTAGCAACCAATGCACATATGTGCTCACTCAAAAATGCTAAAAAAGAGGTTCAAGAATCATCAAGCCACCATCACATGCATCATTAACAAGCTTCATATTTAGCATGCAATGGCATTAACACAAACTCCACCTAGGCCGAATCTTAACTCATCCTCATGCCTCATCACCACAACATCAAACATCAACCAAGAATGATGCATCCATGGCCGAGTGTCATTTCCATCACATAGCAAGATTTAGACCATGGGCTAGGTAGAACTCAAGCTAACAACTAAAACATGCATGCATCTCATGGAACATCATCAAACATACCTTAGCCTAGCTACATGCATGGCCGAACCTCTTCAACCTTTCTTCTTCCTTCCTCCTTAAAATTTTTGGCCAAGGATGAACCAAAGGATGAGCATTTTTTTTTCTTTGTTTTTTTCTTTCTAGTTTCGGCTAAATGAAGATGAGAAAGGATGAACAAAAATTTTCTCCTTTCTTTTCTTTAGCTCACGGCAATGGGGGGGAAACAACTACACACATTTTTTTTTGTATTCATCATACTCCTTTTCATTATTTTATGCCCATGCCCCTTATTTTATTTTTTTCCTACATACCTCACTAGGCCAACATGTTCCCAACATGTTTCCACCCATAGCATGGCCAACCACTAGCTCAAATTTTGGGTAATTTGACATGCAAACCCATCATTTTCACAACATGCATTAATAGACCATTTTAAATTAGCCTATCATATTTTCACCATGTCTCATATCAATCCCTATTTAATAATTTCTCATGCAATTGGCAAAATTGGAGAATGAAACTTCCACATACTCATGTACACACATAATAAGCATAGAATATGGAAATCAATTATTTTTATGACTCGGTTTTGTGGTCCCGAAACCACTTCCCGACTAGGGTCAATTTTGGGCTGTCACATTGTGTCTTTCTTATCTCAAATTTCTAGATTAAATTCTTGTAGCAGCAATTTCCACTAAATTAATCTTGGCTTGGCGTCTTTCTTGGTCACCAAATACTTAATCACAGAATGATCCGTATAAACTATAACTTTGGTGCCAACTAAATAAGAATGGAATTTGTCAAATGCAAATACCACAGCTAGTAGTTCATTCTCAGTAGTAGTGTAATTCAACTATGCAGCTATCAGCATCCGACTTGCATAGTAGATAGCAAAAAACACTTTATCCTTCCTTTGCCCAAGCACTACTCCTACAGTGAAATCACTCGCATCACACATAAGTTCAAAAGGTAATGCCCAGTCTGATGCTATGACAATCGGTGTTGTTACCGGTTGCTTTTTCAATTCCTCAAATGCTTGCACATAAGGCTCATCAAACATGAAAGCTCTATTATGTTCTAACAATGCACACAGGGGTTTGGATATCTTCGAAAAATCCTTAATAAATCGTCGATAAATCCTGCATGGCTAAGGAAACTTCAAATACCTTTAAATGTAGTGGGTGGTGGCAATTTTTCAATAACCTCAATCTTCGCTTTGTTTACGGCAATCTCATGTTGTGAAATTTTATGTCCTAGAAAAATGTCTTCACAGACCATGAAATGACATATTTCCCAATTTAAAACAAGGTTAGTCTCTTCACACCGACAAAGAACTAGCTATAGGTTTTTTAAACAACCTTCAAAAGTATCGCCAAACACCAAGAAGTCATCCATAAAAACTTCCAAAAATTATTCCACAATGTCCCAAAGTATTTCCATCATGCAACGTTGAAATGTTGTAGGGGCATTGCACAATCCAAAGGGCATTCTTCTAAAAGTGAAGGTTCCATAATGATGTGTGAACGTAGTCTTTTCTTGGTCAGTAGGAGCTATGGTAATCTAGTTATAGCCCAAATAACCATCCAAAAAAAGCAATAAAAGGCTTTTCCTGCAAATCTATCTAACATTTGATGGATGAATGGTAAAGGAAAATGGTTCTTCTTGGTTGCTTTGTTGAGCCTTCGGTAGTCCATGCACACTCTACATCCTATGATAGTACGAGTTGAAATGAGTTCATTGTTATCATTACTAACCACAATAACACCCTCTTTCTTGGGTACACGTTGAATAGGGCTCACCCACTGACTATCAGAAATAGGATAGATTATTCTAGCATCAAGTCATTTGATAATCTCCTCTTTAACGACTTCCTTCACAATAGGATTCAATTTTCTATGTTGCTCAATAGAATTTCCATGGCAATCCTTCAATAAAATCTTATGCATGCAGATGACCGGACTGATTCCCTTGAATTTTGCGCTTGTTCAGCCCAATGCTTTCTTTGATCTCTTTATAACTTCTAACAATTGAGCCTCTTGATCAAATGTTAATTTTGCAGAAATAACTACTAGCAATGTGCTATTGTCTCCCAAGTAGGCGTAGTTCAAATGTAATGACAAAGGCTTTAACTCTAAAGTAGAATGATTCTGTATAGAACGTCGAAGAGGTTTAAAAGAACACTCTGATAAATTTAATGATTTAAAACTCCTCTTTGCTCCATTTTCAAGTTGCTTAGCCTCCATCAGTTCACTAAGTTCTTCAATCAGTTCTTGTTTATTCAACTCAACTGAGTCTGCTTCATTATCAAAATTTTTGTAACAAAATTCTGCCAATTCTTCCTTCACTGCTGTGTGAATAATCCCAATGGCGTGACAATCTTCATCTATATCTGCACACTTCATGGCATCAAAGACATTAAAGGTTATCTGTTGGTCATTAACTCTCATTGTTAATTCACCTTTCTGTACATCAAATAATGTTCTACAAGTGGCTAGAAAAGGTCTTCCAAGAATAATTGGTACCTCTTTATCATCTTCACATTCTAGAATAATAAAATCTACTGGAAAAAATAAATTTATCAACTCTTACCAACACATCTTCAATTTTACCTTCTGGATGTGTATAAGAACGATCAACTAACTACAACGTGACAGTTGTAGGTCTCGCCTTCCTAATTCTCAATTTTGTAAAAACAAACATAGGCATTAAATTTATGCTAGCACCTAAATCACATAATGTCTTGCCTAGATAATGATTTCCATTTGAGCAAGGAATAGTTAAACTCCCTAGGTCCTTCGATTTCGATAATGTTTTCATCAACTTTTTTGTACACCCTTTTGTAGGAGCAACAGTTTCAATTCCCCTAGTCTGCGCTTCTTTGACAATATGTCCTTCATGAACTTTACGTAATTGGGCATTTGCTCCAATGCTTACACCAATGGCATATTGATATGAAGTTGTTTCAACACATTCAAGAATTTTTGAATTGAAAATCTTACTTCGACTTCTGAAATCTTTGAGGAAAATGTGGTGGTGGCCTTCTTTCAACTTGTTAAGGTTGTTTTTCCATGACATTCTTATTAGCAACACGAGTTGGTTCTGCTTCAAACATTTTTTTTGTTTGCTCTTCTAAATTGTAGATTGCTCTACTACTGGTTTTTACTTCCCCTTATGTGTGAAATTTGAGCTATTTTCTTCAACAACGATATCATTAACAACTCTAGGTAGCTGAGTACCACTTTTGAGAATGGCCTTGCAATGTTCCTTCCCTTGAGATCCTGAATTTTCAGTATCACTCGACAATACTTCTTGTTGTCTTGAGCTTAAGAAACTGGCAATTTGCCCCAGTTGGTTTTCTAAAACCTTTAAAGATGCAGCTTGACTTTGTATTACAACATCGTTCCTGGCCATGTATTCCTTCAATATAGCTTCCATAGATGAAGATGATGATGAACTTTGCTGAACATTTTGCTATGGCATAGGTTGATTGTGTCTAGATGATCAACTTGTGACATTCTGTCAAACAACATTACTGGAATTTCCCACTTCTTGATTATTCCAACTGAAATTAGGATGTTTCCATCCTAGATTGTATGTATTGGAATATGGGTTATTGTTTCAATTAAAATTTCTCATGTAACATACTAAAGTTGGGTTTGATGGGCATTTATCAAAAACATGATCTTCCCCATAATAAATAGATGTTAATTCTGCTGCTTGCATCAAGCTCCATAGCTCTAGCAACTCTTCTATTAGTACCCACTCTTGTAGTTGGATATTGATAATCATTGTTAGTTATCCTTTCTAGAATTTTATATGCCTTATTATATGATTTATCTAGCCAACTCCTATTGGCAGATGCATCAACTAGAACCCATGTATGTGCATTTAGTCCATTATAAAACATTTCCATTTGTGTCCAATGTTGGAAACCATGTATCGTGCATTTTCTAGTCAATTTCTTAAATCACTCCCAAGCTTCATTCAATGTCTCATCTTCAGATTGTTGAAAAGATGTAATATCGTTACTCAATTTGGCATTCATGTTCGGAGGGTTGTTTCGCAACAAAAACCTTTGACAAAGTTCATTCCAAGATGCCACCATTCCTGACGGCAAAGCATATAACCATGCTCTGGCACGATCTCACAATGAGTAAGGAAATAATTTGAGTCTCAGGGCATCTTTATGGACACCCTACTCCTGAATGAATCACAGACCTCCAAAAAGAGTCTTAAATGTAGCTGGGGATCTTTAGTAGGTAATCCACTAAACTGTCCTACTATTTGTAGCATTTGCAACATCACTGGTTTCAACTTAAAATGTTAAGGTTGAATATGTGGCCTGACAATCCCTGGATTCAAATCATCCAAGATTGGCACTACATGTTCTCTAATGGGTCTTTCTCTATCATCTATCACAAGAGGAATATCAGCGCCCTTATGATTCATATGTAATGGATCTTCTCTACGTGGATCATTTCCAATAATTTCCATTTCTCACAATTATTTTCTCCTCCTCAAAGTTCTCTCAATTCTAGGTCAAAAGAATACTCTTCATTCTTGAAATAGCTCTACTCATAAACTAGCAGTTACCCTGAAAAAGAATAAAAAAAAAAACTAAGTAAGCTAACACTAACAAAATTAAATCGATAATAACAAACCAAAATTTACCAATTTTCCCAATAATCGGCAACGATGCCAAAAACTTGTCGCGTGTGAATATGTAATGCGAATGTACAAGTATACACGTCGAATCAAGTAATAAAGTGATAAGTGAGATCATCTCCTTAGGGATCAAAATAGGTAAAAATATGGTTGAGTTATTAGTATAAACTATACTAATTAGGCTTATGGCAAAGTAAATAGAATAATGATTTGAAGTGAAGTATTAATGTATGAAATATAAAAATAAAATAAAGAATAAAATGATGTGGCAATTCTACGAGACAAAGGTGAGAGGATTGATGTTGTTGAATGGAAAGGTTGGAGTTACTTGGATTGTATCTTAATAACATAATAATGTCATGGCAAAATCTTGACCAAATTACTGTTCAGAGTATAACTGCTACATTATGCTTCTTTCGAGACTTAGAATTAAAGCTATCATTCTAAGTTTTTGTATGTCTACAAGTCTCAAGAACAATACCCAACAATATTCTTCCTTCCTCTATACAGATCACAACTCTATGTCTAGAGTGCTACGAGTAATCACTCGAGTACTCGCTCGTATCATTCGATTATGATCCAACTTATTTAACCTTTTCAGAATTAAATCAAGTTTAATGATATACCATGCATTTATCTATGTCTAAATCTTGCATGCATATATTTAAAATAATCCAAACCGAATAAAACAATAGATCTACTCAAAATATCAACATGGTCATTAAGTATATAAGGATAGATCCAATAATTCCAACCTAAATGAAATTAGCTCATGGATTGGAATTTAAAATCCAAAATAAAAACAACATTCAAAATCATCATTAACAGTTTAGAAATCACAAAAATTAATTAAAATAATGAAGGTAGAACTGTAGGAAGCTTTCACCACTCCAGCTTTCACTTCGACGCTGCTAAATTGTACAGGATCAAAGGCCAATTGCTCATCCCTTTCCTTGCATTTCTGCTCTCCTCTTAAGCTACTACCCTCTCCCTTTTCTCTGGAAATTTTCACCAGTGTCTCCGAAGAGAAAAGTGCTCTCCAAATCCTTCCTTAAAAAATCATTGCCCAAAATCCTCTTTTATAGGGTTGGTCCCCCTCTCTCAACATACACTTCTCTCCCTATTTTTCAGGTGGATTTATCTTGTATAGGTCCAGCTGGTTGAGAGTGAAAAGGACTGAGTGATGCATCAACATTTTCCTAGAATTGCCATGGCATTTATGTTGGCAATCCATCCAACCTTTTACCATGGAAATATTTCACTTCCTTCATTCTCTTCCTGATTTTCTCCTCTTTTTCATCCTTCTTGCACCTGCTGCATACAACAACCAATTTTCTTCTTCCCAATAGTAAAAGTAACATGAAATGACATTTAAAGCACAATCCAAGCTTTATTATGCAATGTTCTAAGAATAACCTAAAAATGCAAATATATCTACTTAAGTACAGACATTTAATCAAGCTTAGAGGTTTAAAATATAACTCTTTTCAAGAGTTATCAATCAATGAGGAAAAGGTAAAAATGATCATCTTTCAGAATGCTGATAGTGTTTTGTCGTTGCATTCTTGTTGACAACATGATCTGGGTTTGCCAGAGCATTTTACTGCTTACGCTTTTTAGATTCAATATGTTTTTTAGATGACTCTGGCATCTTTACCTGGTTGTTATTTGAGTTTTCCTCTCCTGTAGTGGCATCTTGAGCAACTTCATACAATTGAGTTTTGCTTTTAAGAGTGATGGCATTGCATTGCTCTTTCCCTTGTGATCTTGATTTCTCGATATCACTAGTTAATTCCCTTTGTGGTCTCGAATTTAAAGAGCTTGGAAAGACGTCGCCTGACTTTGAATTACAACATCATTCTTGGCCATCTATTCTTTTAGCCAAGCTTCAATAGATGATGATGATGAAACCAATGCTTGACCTTACTGTACATTTTGACTCGGCATAGGTTGATTATAACCAGACGGTACATTAATGGCATTCTATCTTTTCGTATTGTTAAAATTCCCTGTACCTTTATTATTCCAACTAAAGTTCGGATGTTGCTTCCACCCAAGACTATACGTGTTGGGATAGGGGTTATTGTTAAAATTAACCATGTAGTACACAAATGTTGGATTTGATGTACATTTATTAAACACATGGTCTTCACTATAGTAAACACACAATAAAAACACCTGAGCTGTCAATGAAGTGATTGCGTCCAGCTCTATAGTAGCAGTAGCTCTTTTGCCCGTCCCAACTCTTATGGTTGGATATTGATAATCATTGTTGGCAATCTTTTCCAAAATCTCATATGATTTATTATAGGATTTATCCAACAACGTACCACTAGAGGAGGAATCAACTACCATCATCGTATGCATATTCAACCCAATATAAAATATCTCCATCTGCGTCCAGTGCTGGAACCTGTCCATCGGACATTTCCAAATTAAATCTGTGAATCATTCCCAAGCTTCATATAACATTTCATCCTCTAATTTCTAAAAAGATGTAATGTCCTTTCTAAGATTGACATTCATATTTGGTGGATTATACAGTAGCCAAAATCTCTGGCAAAAATCATTCCATGATTCCATTGTTCCTGATGGTAAAGCATTGAACCAGGCTTTGGCATGATCTCTTAATGAATATAGAAACAATTTAAGTCGCAAGACGTCTTCAGGAACACCCTGTTGTGGAAATGAGTCACAAACCTTTAAAAAGTGTCTTAAATACAGTTTTAGATCTTTAGTGGGCAGTCCACAAAACTATCCTGCTATTTGTAACATCTGAAACATTACCAGTTTCAGCTCAAACTACTACGACTGTATTTGTGGTTTGACTATCCCTGGATTTAGGTCATCCAAAATTGGCACAACATGCTCTCAGATTGGTCTATCTCGATCATCTATCACCTGATGAATAGAAAGATTAACATCCTGACCAATTGGATTTAAAAGATCATTCAGATCAGGACCATTTCGATTATCATTGAGACTAAGATCATTCTCGTTTCTATCCATTTTTCCAGTTCTTTCTGCCTTCTTCGTAAAGTTCATTCGATCTCTAGGTCAGAAGGATATTATTTGCTAGCAAGAATGCCTCTTCTTATACACTGACGACAAACTTGTAAAAAGTAAATACAACTAAGTTAAATAAAACTAATGGAGCTAAGTAAAATAACAAAACCAAATTTCACCAAATTGCTAATCCCCGACAACAGTGCCAAAAACTTGTCGCATCTGAATATGATATGCAAAATGTGCAAGTATACACGTCGGATAAAGTAATAAAGTGATAAGTGAGATCATCTCCATAGGATCGGATTAGGTATACAAGTGGTCAAGTTGTTATAATAAAGTTAGATTAATGTAATACCAAAATGATGATAAGAATACAACGCTAAACAAAATGAATATTAATGTGAAAAAAATGTGTAACTAATGAATAATTGAAAATGCTATGACAATGCAAAAGTAAAAATGCAATGGCAATTACGAGAATGATAACATGACTAGTAATAAGTAAATGAACAAATAAACAACTAAGTATGCTATGGCAAAGATGCTCTTGCAAGGGACAAGGGATATACGATATTGATATTGAAGGTTGGAATTACTAAGAATCTACCCTTACTGCCAGAAATGCCTCGGCAAAATTGTAATCAATCTACTACTCAGAAGAGTTCTAAAGTGGTTTGCTTCTTTCGAGAGTAGAAACCTCAAGTTACCTTGCCTGTTTCTATAGGCTTTTAATACAATACCCTGCAATGTTTCATTCTGTATGAACAATTCTTTATGTCTAGAGTCTACTACAAGTATCTATCGAGTACTTGCTCATATCATTCAATTTCGGTCCAACTAATCCAACCTTTTCAGAATTAAATTAGTTTATGGGCATGCTGCACAGTCGTCTATTCTAGGGATTGCAGACATACAATTTAGAAATAAAATAATTGAATGAAATAGTAAATTAGTTAATGCCTATGCTTCAATCATTAAAGAAAATAAAGGTTTCATCAAGTAATCTTGACCCTATGAGATTTAACTCATGAGTTTAAAATTAAAATTCATGGAGGAACAAATTAAGAAATAATACAAGAACATTACGAAAATAGCTTTCGCATGTCCAATTCACACTCCAATGGTATAGTGTCCTATGATGGCTGATAGGGACTGCCTTAGTCTTCCTCTTTCCTTCTCTACTCAGCCACTACCCTCTAGTTTTGCCTATGGATCTCCACACTTGTCCGTCTCTTTGGGTTTCTTCATTTGGCTTTTTACAGGCTTTTTCCCTTGGGTAAATTCAACAACCCAAGATATCTTCTCCTCTTTTTATATTTTCTTTTTGGTTTAAAATCCCTTTATTTAGGGTAGATGGTTATTATCCCATGATCTCATGATCTTTTTCCTCCTTTTAGGCTGATTTTCCTAGTATAAGTAGGTTTGATTATGCATTTGAGTGTTGACTCAGTCTTCCTAGAATTGCCATGCCATTCGTGTTCGCAAACTATCCAACATTTTACCATAACAAACCTTCATTCCTTTATTTCTTTCTCCACATCCTGCACCTGCCAATTACTATCAAACAAATCCTTCCTACAAACAAGTAAAAGTAACAAATAATAATATTTAAGCACAGTCCAATCTTATTAATGTAATGCAATGAAAATTACGAATGGAGTGTCCTAAAATACAACTAAATTTACTTAATTACAGGCAATTAGCTAGGTATAAAGGCATGAAGTATAACTATTTTCAAGAGTTATCAATATGCACACAAGAAAATAAAAACCCTACAAGGGTTCTTTGTAAGTATGAGACCCTGAGGGGTCTAAGGCTTAAAGCCTCATATTTATAAGGAAGTCTATGGCCATGGCATATTTAAGTTATGGAATTCCAATGGACTTGTTCTTTAAGTTTTACGTCAAATTTATGTACAACCCAAATTTAACCGAGCCCAATAGGCCCAAAACCCACACAACAAGCCCAAATTACAAACCCTAATGGCCCAAACCCATATCAGAAAAAAAACAACAAATTTTCAAACCCTAGGTGCGCCGCACCTAGGGCCTTCTGACCCTCTGCCAATGCCGTCTGCAGGCTACCCCATTCGCGTCACGTCTCCTCCACCGCCCTACACCTGTAAACAATAAAGAGAGACAACAGCAACAGTAGCAAAGATGGGATTTTTATTCTTTTTCTTTACTTTCAGCTATAAAGTCGATTATTGTAAAAACAAAGGGGGAGGAAAACTGATGTAAAAAAAACTGAGGAGAAAATTAATACGAAATGGATCGAAATTTTTGAAGGCTTTTTTTCTTTTACATTCAACTTTTTTTCCTCTTTTTTCTATCTTTTTATTAATCGTACATATATATATCACAAAAAAAAAGAAGTAGAAGAAATGAGAAGGTTACCTCCGTTATCGCGCCGTTGACCCTCGTCCGTTCTGTTGAAATCGGAGTTTGAAGGGATCGCTTTTGGACTGCAAACGACGGAAAGCGGATTGGGAAAAGGGGTAGAACACTTAGGTTTTTTTATTTTTCTTTGCCTGTTTTAAAAAGCTAGGAATGCATCTTTAGGGTTTTTTTAGGATTTTATATCATTAAAAAAGCGACGTCGTTTGGGGCCTGTTTCAATGGCCTCAAAACGACGTCGTGCAGGCCTGCAACCCGTGATCCGACCCGATCCAAGGTCTGATCTGCACGTTTCTGATATTTGGTTTATTTGCACTCAATCCCTCTGCCTTTCAAGCGCACTTCAATTCAGTCTTGTTATTTCCTTTTAAATTTAACCTCTTATGTTATTTTTGTTCTTATTCAATCTGCATCAAAGCTGCACGTTTTTGAGGATGGGGAAAATTTCCCATTTGGTCCCTCCTTGTTATTCGCGCACTCGATTCGGTCCCTTCCTTTTTTATTTATTTACAGATTTCCCCCCAAAATTCTATTTTAAGTTCAAATCAGTCCCTTTTTGTTACTTTTTGCTATTAAATTAATTAATTTTAATAGTGTTATCATTATTTTTAATATTATTATTATTTTTAATATTACTATTATCGCGTTTATTATTACTACTTACCTTATTATTATAGTTATTTACTCATCCATACCTTTTTTTTATTTAATTTCAAATTTAGAGATATATATACATGCATACATTTTATAATATATACATACTTATATATATATTTTTTATATTTTATAATTTATAAACATAACTATATATATCTATATACATATTCTTAATTTTCATATATATATATATGCTTATATATATTTCTTATAATTTTTATATATTTATGTGCACATATATATTTTTGATATTTTATAATTTCAAAATATGTATATATACGTGAATACATTTTATAATTTATATATGCATATTTTGTATTTTTATAAATATATGTATATATACACATACTCTTATATTTTTAAGTTCATATACATATGTATATATATACTTACATATTTTTTATTTCATAATTTGAAATATATATATTCTTCGTATTTTTATAATTTTATGTCTATACACACACATATATTTTTATTTATTTATTTATTTACTTATGGTTTCGTTGTTTCACGCGGTGTCACTTTCTTAGTTTATGCCTATTTTATTCGAATAGTTTGCCTGCTTATTGTCTTGCATGATTAATTCGTCTTTTATTTATCTTTTATTTGTCGTTGCTCATATTATTTTTATACCACTGGATTCAATATTGTTTTATACGCATATTAACACCGAGTTTCATCTCCACCATTTCGAGTTAAATTAGTTTTATTCAATGCATAAGTTATGATTTTTGAATAAGCAAAATCTCGTGTTTAAATTCGAGGAGGTCTTACCCTAACTTACTGGGTTTCGATTTTGACAATAAATCTAAATATACGAATCTTTTCAAACTCAAGTTTTAAACGATCTCGAGAATTAAGAAGAGATCGTGTCCTAACTTACTGGGCATGATCCTTTTTCTCAAGTTTTGAGCGATCTCGGGAATTAAGAAAAGATCGTGTCCTAACTTACTGGGCATGATCCCCTTTTTAAATCCGAGATAATTAAATATCTTTTAAATAAGTAAATTTTTGGCATTCATTCGCGCATCGAGAATTCAATACATTATGTCCTAACTTACTGGATATAATTCTTTTTCTCGATTAACGTGAAATATGCCCTTTTCTCAAAAATTTTCAACATTTCAATAAAGGATCGTATTTTAAAACTCTTTAAAGTTTTTTCATCTTTGACACTAAGACATTAATTAATCAACTAGGTACCAATTTTGGGCATGTCGAGGGTGCTAACCCTTCCTCGTACGTAACTGACTCCCGAACCCGTTTTTCTGAATTTCGTGGACCAAAATCGTTGTTTTAATAAAATTAAATTTTTTATTAAAAACAACCACATTTCAAGGTGGCCGGATCACACCTTACCAAAAAGGATTGGTGGTGACTCCTACATTCGCATTCATTTTCATTTTTCAAAACCCAAGTCAACCCCGTTTTATCAAAAAAATGGTGTCAACAGCTTGGCGACTCCACTGGGGACTTCAAAAAAATATATAAGAGAGCCAAGCCATGTGTTGATTATTTTTGTCTTTTGTCGAAGATTGAAAACTTGACACGATCCTTTTATTTCATTTCATTTGTCTTTATTTCGGCCTTTATTATTTTGTTTATAATTACTGCTTTATTTTGAGTTTAGATATACATTTCTGCACATTGCATTGCAAAACCGTTGGTCACACCCTTTTAAGTGGGAGTGAGAAGCTATGCATTCGTGAGGTTTTCAGCTCCGCATGGGATAGTGAATCGCTTCCGGGATACATCTATACATATGTCTTCATGAGATTTTTATCTCCGTGCAGCCATAGGGAAATGTATTCCCCTGAACCGAACTCGGTCCATATGAGCCTATAATGGGTGAGGATCGAGGAATCTGCTGGTTTGGGTACCCTTGCTTTTGAACCAAACCACATGTAAAAGACCTTAGGAGCCCACCCTAGTTAGAACTACTTTGAACCCCTAGTAGTTACCCGAATAGGTGCTTTTTTTGTTTCTTCTTGTTTGCTTTTAATTTATACTAACCCATTTTGTTTTGTTTTGTTTATGATTGCTTTGCATTTTCATCATAGAAAAGAGGTGTTGATTCAAATTTGATTGCTAAATAGAAAAGCTTGTCATGGAAAACGAATTTCTTGATAAAGTGGAATATAATGCGACTGCCTGAATATGAACTGATTAAACACAGAGAAGGCTAGAAGTCCATGGAGGAATATACGACTATGCTTCGCTACCTGAGGATTCAAACTGACAAAGATCATTTGAGCGCTGTCACGAAACTAAAGAGCATCGCTGGGTGATCAATGGGTCGTGGCTCGAATAAAAAAAAAGGAGATAGTAGAGACAGATTTTGGAAAATTTACAAGATTTGATTCTAGCATCCGTATATGACGAAAAATATCGATGTCTTCGCCTGGAATATAAGGGCAAAGCCGCATATGTAATATGTTTTATGTAAATAAATTTGTCTTCTAGAAAAATTGTTCTAATGTAATTGGGTTCAAAATCAATACCTCTCTTTCTTTTTGCATTCATTCATTTGCATTACATTGCATCATATGCATTAGATTTTCATGAAAGAACCCTAATTCGGTAAAATTATTTTAGTTACCTTGGAAACCAACAAAAATTCGCCAACTAGATATCACTACGATACTCGCTACAAAACCAAAAAAATAGATCAGAGACTAGAGAGATTAGAGAAATTGCAAGAACAGATGCAAACCTAGATGCAAGAACAACTAGAAAAGATCCAACAAGACATGCAAGAATCCCAAAGGAGCTTGAATAGCCAGTTAGCACAGCGATCGGCTAGAGATAAAAAGAGAAAGCCTATAGTCAATTCTGGGGATGAATATGAAGACCTTACCTATCCCCCAGGTTTCACCCCAATAGGCGCCCAGGCCTAACTTGACGTGTATCTACAAGGGGCGCCCACTACTAACAGACCCCAATGATATCAGGCCGGTACCTCGGCACCAATAAACTACCCGACAGGCTCAAGTTCCAATCTAAGGAACGATCCAGCCAATCTTGTAGTTCCTGATTTAGACAAAATGGTAGAAGCAATGGTAGAACTACCAAAGCAACTCGAAGATCGGTATAGGCGGTTGGAAGAAAAACTCAAAGCAATGGAGAATGCTGATTACCATTGTGGGGTTGATGCCAAGAATCTAAGTTTGGTCCCAGATCTAGTACTCCTGCCGAAATTCAAGGCTCCAGAATTTGAAAAATACAATGGGACTAGTTGTCCTGAAGCTCACATTGCGATGTTTTGTCGAAGAATGACATGATACGTTGATAACGATCAACTGTTAATTCATTGCTTCCAAGATGGTCTGACCGGGTCGGCTGCCAAATGGTACAACCAGTTGAGTCATGCCAATATCCACTCATGGAGGGAGTTGGCTCAGGCTTTCATGAAGTAATATGGCCACGTAACAAACATGGCACCTGAAAGAATTACACTGTAGAACATGGAAAAGAAGCAAAGGGAGAGCTTCAGACAATATGCCCAAAGATGGAGAGAGGTAGCGACATAAGTCCAACCACCTCTTCTAGAAAAAGAAACCACGGTGCTTTTCGTCAACACTCTGAAAGCCCCATTCATTAACCACATGTTGGGAAGTGCTACCATGAGCTTCTCAGATATGGTAATGTCTGGTGAGATGATTGAAAATGCCATAAGAAGTGGAAAGATAGATACGGGAGAAAGAGTCAAAAGATCAACCCCAAAGAACAAAGAAAATGAAGTAAGCAACTTGAGTATGTATAATGAAGGGTATCCCAAATCAGTCACTGTGGGCCAACCGGGGGTCATAACCGCCGGCTATCAAAGTATTAACATCGTATCCAAAAAAAGGGGTTGGTGAGGAGAACACACTTGGAAGTGTTTTGAATAGTGGGACTGTGAAAGAGATCCCTGTATTTTTTAGAGCTAATTCGAAGTAATGTCCAAAACACGCTTATTACTCTAAGCCTAGGGGCAATAAGAACCCTTTTGGTGAGATAGGCTTATGTCCAACATCTTTATTTCAATAAAATGCATCTTTGTTTCTCACTTCGAGCAAATTTTTTTATTGTTTCCATTTCATTCATAATCATACTATACAGATAAATATTCTTAGATTCTTTATTCTTTGGATCTACCTTCGTCCCTATAAGAGGTCTTCAGATATCGATGATATGAGCAGCACTGCCATTGACTCAGAATCTCCTTTTAGGCAGGATATGTGTCCAGATAAACCTTAGGACTTTGGAGATAACTGAGACTGTAGCTTATCTCCTGATTTGTTAAAGACGGGAGAACAAGGTTCTACCTTACACAGAATCGATGGAAGCCATGGCCTTTCTCTATGTGGGGCACAGATGTCATAGGGCTGATATCACTTGAGGTTTTGACGGTTATCTTTATGGTCATCAATTACCTCACTAAGTAGGCAGAAGTTGTTTTATATGCCAATATCGTGAAGTCAACAGTCTGTGAATTATTGAAAAATCATATGTCGGTATGAAATGCCAAAAAGGAGCATATCTAACAATGCACTAAAATTGAACAACAGCACGATGTCAGAAGTTTGCAGTCTGTTCAAGGTTAACACATTTTGCCCCATAATACACGGTGCAGTGGGAGCAAAAAAAAACAAAAAAAGAGGAAAACTACTACCGGGGCAACACATTGGCTTATCGCAGTTTTGCTCATTGAGGTCAAGATTCCTTCTCTCCGAGTGTTGGATCAGATCCCGATTGAAGAGAAATGTTCAAATTTATCTATCTTGGTAAAATGCACCAAAAAAAAAGACGTGAGTTCGCCAAAGAATGTTTGCCCTAGAGAGTTCCATGAAGGGGGCCTAACATCGAAGAAAATCCTCTCCATACAAAAAGGACATTAGAAGAAAGAGGATATCAAACTGAAAAGAACCTTATGTGGACGGCTTTATCTGGAGAAGTGTTGATTTCGACCAAAAAGGATAGCAAGGACTTACTTGATCCTACGAGTGCGAATTCAATCAAAGAATGTTCAAAAAAAAAGAAGAAAAGGAAAAAAAAAGAAAAATAAAAGAAGAAAAATAAAAATAAAAGAAGAAAAAAGAAAAGAAGAAAAAGAAAAGAAAAAGGAAAGGCCAAGGTGAAAACCCACAAAGGGCACCTTGAGACCAAAGGCGTTTTGATTTGAAAACCCGGGATTGAGCAGTTCAAATTTTGATCAAATGTGGGGCATGCGGTGGCCTTGTCCTGTCTAAATTAATAAGAAGGAGAAATGCTACATCTTGGGGCATCAACAAAGTCTTCTAGGACTTCTAAAAACATATCAAGTTCAAAAGGGTCCTCAAGAAGTTCGCACGGAGAAGCTCATGCTACGATATCTGGGGCACCTGTTTTCATCTTATTCATTTTTATATATTAGCAAAATTTTCTATCTTGATTTATTCATTTCGAGCTGTGCTCTCAATAAAATTTCATCTTATCCATTGTGATAATCTTTTTCATCTTATCTTAGCAAAATTTGCTATCTTGATTAATTTATTCATTTCGAGCTTTGTTCTCAATAAAATTTCATCTTGTCCATTGTGATAATCTTTTTCAAGCATTTTTCATTGAAATAACGATTAATGGACTGAATATTCAAGCAAAAGGAGTTTTGCATATTGCTCTAAAAGCTTCTAAATAATATAGGAACCTGAAACAGGACTATTGTTTAGAACACACCAAGTTTAAAGGTCAAAATGTCTAAAGAGAAAAGTCCAAATCAGGACTATCTTTTCAGATTTTATTGACCAAACATGGATTGAACAAAACGACAAAATGTCGTGCTGGTGAGAAAGCTTCAATGAACAAACAAGCAATGATCACCGAGTGATAAGAAGAGGTTTCTCGGAAGAGAAAGTCCTACAATTGTACATAAACATTTGGTACGACACATTAAGAATGGTGTAAGGCCAAAAAGATTCACATCCTGTATCCTTGAATTGCGGTAGGAGAGGATTGAGAAAGAGTCAGATCTTATACTCCTAAATTACAAGTGGGAGGAAGATAGTTCAAATTTTATGTCCCAAAATTACCGTGGACTTAACCTTGAAGATTACAATGGATTGAACTTTGAAGATTACAGTGGGGGGCAATTCGGCTAAGTAAGTGATAAGTGTTACCAACCGAGAAGGATAGCATTCTGACGTGTTGGCGATAAAACCTTATTGAATGTAATGACAACCTAAGCATTAAAAGGGGATCATTCTCAAAAAATGACATTCGGCATTCATGCAAATATCATTCAATTCAAATATCATTCATACACATCTAGTTAGGAGCATTTGATTCGTTTTGATCATAACATCCTAATCACTAGGCATAATAGGTCCATGAAATGGATTCTACAGGTCATGTTCCCCAGAGAACAGATCAATGAAGTTAGCCATACCCCTGAAGTTGCAGTGGGATGGATTGAAGTCATCATATCAAGTCTTATCTCTCAGAAATTACAGAGAAGTAGAATAGAAGCAACAGATCTTGTCTTTCTGTACTGGCAGTGAAGCAGATCAAAGGCACAAGCCTGATCTCCCTAAGTTTGCAGCGGAGCAGACTATAAGTAGCAGATCTTATCTTCCTGTACCGGCAGTGAAGCAGATTGAAGACACAAGCCTGACCTCCTTGAGTTTGTAGTGGAGAAGACTAAAAGTAGCAGATCTTGTCTTCCTGTACCGACAGCGAAACAAATCGAAGACACAAGCCTAACCTCCCTGAGTTTGCAGCGGAGCAGACTAAAAGCAGTAGATCTTGTCATCCTGTACTGGCAGTGAAGCAGATCAAAAACTAGTCCTATCTCCCTGAGTAGCAATGGAGTAGGTTGAAGATTGCAGATCTTATCTCTCTAAGCAGTAGTGGAGTAGATCGAAAATGCTGAATCTTATCTTCCCAAGGTAGTTGGGAAGCAGATTTAAGCCACTAGCCTTATCTCCCTGAGCAGCAGTGGAGTAGGTCAAAGATTGTAGATCTGGTCTTTCTGTACTGGCAGTAGAGCAGATCATATCAAACCTTATCCCCCTAAAGTTGCAGTGAGGCCAGTTGAAGATACAAGTCTTATCTCCCTGAAGTTGCAGTGGAGCAGACTGAAGTTACTAATCTCATCTCCCTGAAGTTGCAGTGGTGCAGGTTGAAGATAGCGAGTCTTATTCCCCTAAATTTGTAGTGGAATAGATGGAAGCTATAAATTACAAACCTTATCTCTCTGAAGTTGTAGTAGAGTAGGTTAAAATAACAAACCTTGTATTTCTGAAGTTGCAGTAGAGCAAGTTGAAGTCACTAATCATATCTCCCTGAAGTTGTAGTGGGGCAAGTTGAAGATACGAGTCCTATCTCCTTGAAGTTGTAGTGGAGCGGGTCAAAATGATTGATCTTATCTCTCTGAAGTTGCAGTAGAACGGATCACATCAGACTTTATTGAAAATTACAAGTCTTATCCCCCTGAAGTTGTACTGGGGGTAAGTTGAAGATACGAGTCCCATCTCCCTGAAGTTGCAGTGGAATGGGTCAAAACGATGAATCTTATCTCCCTGAAGTTGCAGTGGAGCGGACCAAAATAATGAATCATACCTCTGAAGTTGCAGAAGTTTCAGTGGAGCAGATTGAAGCTACTAGTCCAATCTTCCTGAAGTTGCAGTGAAGTGGATTAAAAGGATGAATATTATCTCTCCGAAGTTGCAGTAGAGCAGATTGCATCAGACTTTATTGAAGCTAAAAATCTTATCTCACTGAGGTTGCAGTAGAATAGACTGAAGATAGTAGTATTATCTCTCTGAAGTTGCAGTAGAGAAGACCACGATGAGTCTTATCTCCCTAAAGTTACAGTGGAGCGGACCAAAATAATGAATTCAATACCTCTGAAGTTGCAGTAGGTCGGATTAAATCTACCATAACAAATATTATCTCCCTGAAGATGCAGTGGAGCAGATTAAAGACCGTTGATAGTGGATCTTATCGTGTAGATCTTATATCCCTGGATTTGAGGTGGAGCAAGTCGAAACATCAAAGTCTTATCTCCCTAAAGTTGCAGTAGAGCAAACTAAAATCACAAATTCCGTCCCCTTGAAGTCGCAGCAGAGTGGATTGGGGCCACAAGTCATATCTCTTTTTGGAGTTGCAGTAGAGTAGGTCATATCAAACCTCATCTCCCTGAAGTCGTAATAGAGCAGGTTGTAGCAACAAGTCTTATCTCCCTGAATTTGCAGCGGAGTGAACTAAAACCACGAATCTACCCAAATTTACCCGAACTAAACCCTAAAGTTATAATGGACTTGTTCTTTAAGTTTTACATCAAATTTATGTACAGCCCAAATTTACCCGAGCCCAATAGGCCCAAAACCCACACAACAAGCCCAAATTACAAACCCTAATGCCCAAACCCATATCAGAAAAAAAACAAAGAATTTTCAAACCATAGGTGCGCCATACCTAGGGCCTTCTGAACCTGTACCGATGCCGTCTGCAGGCTACCCCATCCGCGTCACGTCTCCTCCACCGCCCTACACCTGTAAAAAATAAAAAGAGACAACAGCAACAGTAGCAAAGATGGGATTTTTATTCTTTTTCTTTACTTTCGGCTATAAAGCCAATTATCGTAAAAACAAAGGGGACGAAAACTAATGTAAAAAAAACTAAGAAGAAAATTAATACGAAATGAATCTAAATTTTTGAAGGTTTTTTTTCTTTTGCATTCGACTTTTTTTTCTCTTTGCGTTTTTTTCTCTTTTTTCTGTCTTTTTATTAATCGTACATATATATAACAAAAAAAATGTAGAAGAAAGGAGAAAGTTTACTCCGTTACCGCGCCGTTGATCCTCGTCCGTTCTGTTGAAATCAGAGTTTGAAGGGATCGCTATTGGGCTGCAAACGGCAGAAAGCGGCGTGGGAAAAGGGGTAGAACACTTAGGTTTTTTTAATTTTTCTTTGCATGTTTTAAAAAGCTAGGAATGCATCTTTAGGGTTTTTTTAAGATTTTATATCATTAAAAAAACGACGTCGTTTAGGGCCTGTTTCAGTGGCCTCAAAATGACGTCGTACAGGCCTGCAACCCATGATTCGACCCGATCCAAGGTCAGATCCGCACGTTTCTAATATTTGGTTTATTTGCGCGTATCCCTCTGCCTTTCAAGCGCACTTCAATTCAGTCTTGTTATTTCCTTTTAAATTTAACCTCTTATTTTATTTTTTTTCTATTTTAATCCGCATCAAAGTTGCACGTTTTAGAGGATGGGGAAATTTTCCCATTTGGTCCCTCCTTGTTATTCGCGCACTCGATTCAGTCCCTTTTTATTTATTTGCGGATTTCCCCCTAAAATTCTATTTTAAGTTCAAATCAGTCCCTTTTTGTTACTTTTTACTATTAAATTAATTAATTTTAATAGTGTTATCATTATTTTTACTATTATTATTATTTTTAATATTACTATTATCGCGTTTATTATTACTACTTACCTTATTATTATAGTTATTTACTCATTCATACCCTTTTTTATTTAATTTCAAATTTAGAGATATATATACATGCATACATTTTATAATATATACATACGTATATATATATTTTATATTTTATAATTTATAAACATAACTATATATATCTATATACATATTCTTAATTTTCATATATATATGCGTATATATATTTCTTATAATTTTTATATATTTATGTGCACTTATTTTTTTATACTTTATAATTTCAAAATATGTATATATACGTGAATACATTTTATAATATATATATGCATATTTCGTATTTTTATAAATATATGTATATATACGCATACTCTTATATTTTTAAGTTCATATGCATATGTATATATATATACTTACATATTTTTTATTTCATAATTTTAAATATATATATTCTTCATATTTTTATAATTTTATGTCTATACACACACATATATTTTTATAATTTTAAATATATATATTCTTCGACACTAAGACATTAATTAATCAACTAGGTACCAATTTTGGGCGTGTCGAGGGTGCTAACCTTTCCTCGTACGTAACTGACTTCTGAACCCGTTTTTTGAATTTCGTGGACCAAAATCGTTGTTTTAATAAAATTAAAATTTTTATTAAAAACAACCACATTTCAAGGTGGCCCGATCACACCTTATCAAAAAGGATTGGTGGCGACTCCCACATTCGCATTCATTTTCATTTTTCAAAACCCAAGTCGACCCCGTTTTAACAAAACAATGGTGTCAACAATTTATATATAGGAATTCACCATATGAGTTCCATGACAAAATTCACATGTGTGAGTCCCCCATATTTATGAACCTTCTTCTATGAATCCTTATGCATGGCAATCCATCGAACTTGTTCTTTGAGTTTCATGAAAAAGTTAGATGTGGAATTCCTTCGTGCGAAAGTTCACCGAACAACCCACGTATAAGAATTCGTATTTATATGTAAGTATTCGCCTATGGATCTGCATGCATGAGTCCGCCATATATGAGTTTGCATCCATGAATCTTCTATATGAATCTATATGTACGACAATTGGCTGGATTTATCTTTATGATTGAAGTTATGGCAATCTACTCATCCTATATTCATTTTTCAAGTTTAAGATATATAAGAGCCTATCCTTCATAAGAGTCAACATGGAATATTATCCAAGCAAGAGATCGCATGATATTATCCTTATGTTCAATCTACTAGACCTCGTATAGGATATTTTTTCAAGCCAAAACTGTAGGGATCTTATTTCTTATGGGAGTTTGCCAAGGATTATCTTTAAAATATGAGTCTAGCAGTGACTATCTGCCAAACAAGAGTCAAGCAGTGACTACCATTTAAGAATGAATTCACAAGTAAGAATCTGCATATATGAATCTGTGATGATGATTTTGCATATAAAGGATTTGCAAGTATGGTCTGCAAGTATGTGTTTGCCATGCTTGAGTCTACGTTTTGTAAGACTTTAAGTGTAAATCCGCAAGTAAAAACTATCCACGTGTGAATCTCCATGCATGAGTTTTCTCAGATCAATCAGTCGTATGCTAGTCCAAAATGATAATAATCATTAGGGTAATACACACATGTTTTGCAAGAAAAAGAGGTAATGATTCATCTTGTAAAAAACCAGAGCAAATGGGTAAGCGAAATCATTTTGCATTGTAGCCTATAGCACGAGCAATTGAAATGGAGGATTATAGTAATGCCGAAAGTGTATGAACTTTCAAGTTGAGCCAACGCAAGGGAGGATAAAAGTACACTAGGACGATGTACAAACTATATTTGTGCAAATGATGTCAAATAGGAGATCAAACCCATAAAGTTCTAACTTATAGTTTCAGGAACGATATGAAATATTAGAAACTCATTAAGTTCATTTGAGCTTACTTAGTTTTTTTATGTTTTCCATGTATAATGGTTTATATGAGGAGCTGAAGAGGGATCAAGCCAGATTTTGATCAAGCTTATGCAAACTTATGCTTTTAGCTGTAACTTGCATATAGTGGGACGACTTAGAGGTTAAGGTCAGAATTTTTTGCAACTAAATATGGACTATAGTATTTTATTTACAATGAAAAGAAATTAATTAAAAATATTAGAATTTTTATTATTAATTTTTCATAAGCCCACTTGTTAAGACTTTTGATCTAGAAATTGATAATTGTGTTTTCGATTAACATTTTAGCTAACTAAGTTAAGTATAATTAATAAAAGCATATTTGGTGGTTTTACTCACGTTAGTTTTTCAGCTTAATTGTAAATTGTTCATAGTTTGTTTCGGTAATGTTGTGACAGTTTATATCTGGACCCGTTGATTGGGTCGGGTATAAGGTGTTACACATTTACAGGAAAAGATGTCAATTATCTTATACAAAGATAATGCAACATGTATAGCTCAATTGAAGGGTGGTTACATCAAAGGTGATAGAACGTAACATATTTCACCAAAATTATTCTTCACTCATGATCTTAAGAAGAAATGTGATATAAAAGTTCAACAAATCCGTTCTAATGATAATTTAGCAAATCATTTTAACAAGGCATTGCCAATTTCAATGTTTGAAAGACTACTACACAAGATTGAAATGTATCAACTCAAAGATGTTATGTGACGTTGCTATTGGCGGGATTTTAAAACACGTTGTACTCTTTTCCTTTAACTACTAGGTTTTCCTGGTAAAGGCTTTTAACAAGACAACTTGTAATAGAAGATTGTGTACTCTTTTTCCTTCATTAGGTTTTTATCCCACAGGGTTTTCCCTAATAAGGTTTTAACGAAGCAAAATTTTCATTGATAGATATCCAAGGGAGTGTTGTAAAATGGATGTCCATATAGCTCCCATAACCCCCTAAGAATTTATTTTCTTGTAACTTTTGTAACTACTAAAAATTTTTAGGGTACCTTAATTATATTTCTTAGAGTTTTGTAACCTATGATGGTTGAAACCCTATAAATAAAAGGCATGTATAGGTTTTTTTAAATATCCAAAAGTGAAAGTTGAATAATCCTTGCATTTTTTTATTCTTCCCTTTTGTTCATTCTATATTTATCTTTGTTTTATAATATAATTCACTTAGTTTATAAGTACAATTTTTCACGTAAATCTCAATATTCTTAAATAATTTCTCTGATTTTTTCTACTCACCTCGTATAATTTGTAGAACTCAATAACTCTACAAATACATCATGTATTTCAGATTAAGTGTTTTAATCTCGCCTTTCATTGAATATAGAAAATGTTCTAAAATTAGATTTGTGCAAAGATTGAAGATAGCTAAAGAGATTGCATTGTGATTTAGTGGTAACAATTAAAAGAAAATAAACTATGCAAAATAAATTAATTCAAAATAAAGAATTGAAAAAATATTAGCTTATTTTTTGTGATGAAATTTTTTATAGTATCTGCTATTTTTTATTTGTAAATTATATTTGTTATTTATAAATTAAAGTGATTGTAATTTATTAATTTAATCATTATTAGATATGTAATTAAATCATGGACTATCATCTTCATGTGCTTAATGTAGGATGATCAAGATGACACAAACTTGACCTAAACAACCAGTAAAAGACCGGTGATGGTTCGACGACAGAGGCTGCCAATGTTCCGATGGGGGTGGCTAACAATGGTTTGGCAATGGTTGATGGTGACCGACGATGGTGGTCGGAGGTGGTCGATGATGACCTAATGACATTAACCGTGGCTGTAGCAGAAATCCGTGATGGCAGTAGAAGTTTGACAACAGATCCTTTCGGTGTTTTTTAAAGTTATTTTTGGTGTAACACCCCAAACCCAGCCTAGACGTTATGGCCGAATCTAGCGATCTCACATGATAGTGTGTTTAAAAACCGATGCTTGTGTTGAAACCGTAACTTTGTTTAAAACATTTTTCGTTTAGATCTCGTTGTTATCTTTTGTTAATCCTAAAATAGTGATTTTTATTCAGTCGTTAGTTTTCAAAACATTATACGTTGCGGAAGCTTTTTAAAACAGTTTGTGTCCTTGTGGGTATTTTGCTAAAACGCATGCATTTCTTTTGGAAACCCGAGTTTTTCCTACTTCTAGCAAATATAAATAGAAAACAGTATAAAATCCAATTTTTAGGTAAAAATCCGTAGAGGTCATTATTACAGAAAAATACCTCAAAATAAAACTTAAAATCATAAATAAGTATCAAATAGCAAAAAGGAGTCGTGTGGCCATCGCTGAGTCCTCCGCCGCACCGATCCGCCTATGTCTGGGGATTACCTATACAGATTAAACAAAAGGGGTGAGTTTACATAAACTAGTGTGCAATCCCCATGCAAACAAACAGACAATAACAGATAATCTCGGTTTGGGCCTAAACCTTTTCAGTACCAGTATCAGTATCAGTTTAGGCCTTAGCCAATTTCAGTAACAGTAAGCATTAGGATCTTAACCCATCACAGTACAGTAATAGTGATAGTTATGCAGTTATAAAATTCTACCCAACTAGCCTCTACACTCCATCTCCGTCCAACCCTACACTCCATGTGGGGATATAATCCACCCACCCATTCCTACACTCTAAATAATACCGAATGCGGCACCAGACAGTAGTTGCAGCTGAGCTGTCAGAAAGTTAGGCTTGAAGCCTTTCAGTACACTTCCTCCAATCAATATCAATCCCACCCCAATGCAATGCAATATACATATATGACATGCTAAAACATAATATCATGCATAAAATCGGGGCATACAGTATCAAACCAGTGGGACATCATCATGCTTAATAACATGCATAATCATATCAGTCATACAGTCATAATAGTCAATTAGGGGTCTAGGTAAGCTTACTGACCCTACAGTAGGTCCACAGTCCACTCGGGTGACCCGTGCAACCTTAGCAGTCAAACAGTGAAAATGGGCCCACGGCCCATGTTGCATGCCCATGTGGGCCCACACGTCTGTGTGGCCCACACGGCCCAAAACGGTCCAATTCAACCTGGCCCATGAATTGCACATGGCTAGCCTCGTCGACCACACGCACATGATCGATCACACGACCTACCACATGAGCAATCCCACGCTCGTATGGCGTCGTCAGTCCCAATTTTTGGCTTTTCGTCAACTAGCATTTTCAATGATGTGATTACACACCTGGTTTCTATTCGCTGAGAAGGAAAATCCCAAGCCTTTGAAACCTACATTTGACCAAAAAATCATCAATTAATCACTTGTACTCTTACTCAATCAAAAACACACGGGTTGACCGAGCGTTAACTAGAAACTATGTTACCTTCAAACGAGTAAAGAGGGAGGTTTTGCCCACTTAATGCCAATTAATGATCTTCCACCCCTCGAATCAATTCCTAAGCACCAACCAAAAATAGGTAAGCATTGATCCATCAAGCAAAAAGCTAACTCCATACTATTTACCCTTACCAACAATCGTGATAAGAAAACCAACTACGAAGAGCAAGAGCTTAACAGAAAATAAAGAATGCTCACCAGAGAATAGAGGTAGGAACACAGTCGGCTGAACGAGGAAGAAATAAAAATCAGCAAGACAATGAGAAAGAGAAGGGTGAAAGGAGGAAGAAGATTCGGCCAAGGGAAGAGTAAAGTGGCGAACGTTTGCTCACCGCCCAATATGAATAGATGAAAGACAAACAAATGGTCGGCAAAGAAGGAGAAATAACCGCTCAAAACTTAGCAAGAATCAATGGAATTTCAGCAACAACAAAAGGGGTATAAGAGGAAACACAATCAGTAGGGAAAAGAGAAAAAGAAGAACTACAGAAATTGGTTCAAATAACTAAGAGTGATCGATAGGGAGTTGAGAGAAAACAAAACAAAAATTGAATTTGCAAAAAGAGAAGAAGAGAAAGGGAGAACTTAGGAGAAATTTCGGCCAAGAGGGGAAGGGATTTACCGTCAACAACTTGGGAAATTTTGGGGAAAGGGTGCCTAAATTTTGAAAAAGGAAAACCCATTTAGCACAACCTCTCACCACATCCCTTAATCCTCTCCTCCAAATTCTCCAACCACCCCCTATCCAAACCCTTTAACAACCAAAATCCCCCTTCACTAGCCTCCTAAAAATCGGCCACACATCCCCACACTCCTCAAACACTCAAATTTCAGTCAAACTACAATACCTCCACGACCAAGCAATAAAAATTAAAACCTTTGTTCATCCAAAGCCTCGAACTCATGACCTTTAACGCACCAATCCACCAAACAGTAAGCCCATTTTTGACATGTTTTTACAAATAATTAATTAAAAGCTAAGGCTTGAACTTAAGACCTCCCAATCACTCTCAGAACACATAACCACTAAAGCAGACAAATATTTATGTCACAAACATACAAAAATAAATATAAGGAATTTTAGGGGCATTACATGTGGTTTAGGGAAAAATCTCAAAATTCAGAATATTTGGATTTTGACCTAAAATATGCTTCAAAGAAATAATTGTAATTTTTATGTCTTTTTGTGATAAAATGATGGTATTTAAATTGACTACAAAATATATGCATGTATATGTATGATAAGCATACCATATACTTTAGGAAAAGAATAAGACATGTAATTGGTTAAAAGATTAAAAATTATAATTAAAAAATTAGTCTTGACTTTCATATTGAAAACTCAAATAATTGGTTAAAAAAATCAATAAATTTATTTTTATTTTATTTTATTATTTTCATATTCTTTTAATAAAAATTGACTTTTTTATTAGGTTTTGATTCAATTTCATTTTGGTTTTTTATAAACACAATATTTTCTTTTAGTTTTTCATATTTTATATATTTTAAAGTTTTTAATAATTATTGTTAATTTAAAATTTTAACTTAGGCTTTCTTTTGATAAATCATTGAAAAAAATTAATTCCATTTCTATTTTTTACACATGTTTCATAATTCAAAATTAAAACAATCTGATAGAATTTTTTCTAAAAAAGTGTAGAAAATAATAAGTAGGTAAGAACTACTTATCGGAGAATATTGTCAATTCATTTAATATCATTTTATTATCCTATAAAAACTTTAGGTTTAAAATTTTATTTTTTGTTTAGAATAAGGTGAAAAGTTAAAAATTAAAGATAAAATCTACAACATAATTTTTCTATAATTTAAAATCTATACTTATCAAACAGTCTATTTATATTCAAAAATTAACTTTTAAGTAATATATAAAACAAATTTTATAATTTAAATTTAATATTTATTTTTCAACACTTAATTTTTAGATTATCAAGCACCAACTTATTTCAGATAATTAAATGATTCAGTTGAACTTTTTTTTTTTTGACCCTTTCTTTTTAAGCATGAGGACTTAAGAAATCAGGATCTTAGGAATTTTAGTACGTTACAATTGTCAAGAGGAGAGGTGAGTTGACTGAGTTCGTGGGTACAAATTGAAGATGTAAACCATATACAAAATCAATTGAAGAGTTCATCTTCATTCATCGGCTACCGCAGTGGTAGCTAGATGGAACACGTACAGGCATATCCTCCGCCGGCTACACCAAGTGCTTACCCACCTTTGGCTACTCGTGTTTCCGTGATTGGGCCTCAATACTGCTACCCTCAACCAATAGATCTGGTTGTCGTCAGAAAGGTTTTGACCATCAGTGAGGGCAAATTTGCTGTAACTGACATCAATGGCAACATAATGTTCAAAACCAAAGGCAAATTTTTCAGCATCCATGACCGTCGCCTCTTAACCGATGCTGCCGGAAATCCCGTTTGCACTCTTCGACACAAGGTTTGGTTTCTGTTGTTCAAGTTTCTCAGACATAGCTTTATTTTAACACTACATGTAAATTTAGCTACCTTGATTTGTTAATAGATAATGACCGTCCACGATAGGTGGCAAGTATTCAGGGGGGAAAGCACGGAAGAAAAAGATCTGATATTCACAGCGAAGCGATCATCAATGATCCAACTCAAGACAAAATTGCATGTGTTCTTGGCAACCAACCCAAAAGAGGATGTTTGTGATTTCAGAATGGAAGGAAGCTGGCTGGAAAGATCCTGTTTCATTTATTCCGGAGAGCGTAACACTATTTTGGCTCAGGTACTTCACACCCTCTTCCTACGATTTAATTACACATATACTCTACTATGGCACACCACAAGTATAAAATAATTTTATATAAATAATAACTTTAATAACTTTTTAGAGGTTTTTTCAACTAAGTTAATGTTCGGCCGATTCATAACACCAATTTACTCAGAAGTTTAAATAATAGAATAGATCTTTGTTAGATATATTTTCTATCATGCAATTATAAAACAAAATGGTTTTAGGAATTGACATTGACAAGATTCAATAGAACAATTATTGAGATAATGTTATTTTTAATGTTCAAAATATTGTTACTATTATTTTATTTTAACTAAATTTGTTATTATCTTTTAGTGAACATTCACAGTCTTTGTAGTAAATTTTAGTTAAGCTTTAAGATAAGAATGATAACTACAATACAGATAAAAATTAAGAATAAAAATAATGATATAAACACAAATGATTGGTACTTACGATATGGCTTAAATAAAATTTTCTAGTTTACATTTGTGTAACATCCCTTATTTAAGCATTCAAGTAAGAAACGAAAGAACTTATTATTGAGGCTAAGAATGGATTAAATACTCATAGGAAGAGTGAGTCTAGTGGTGATATGAATAATAATAAGATAAGAGAAGAACCGATTAAGAAAGGAGGTGTTATCATGTTATTATTTATATAAAATTGAGTAAGGGGTCATATACTTATATATATTTTTAGAGATTTATCAAAGTATAAAATAATTTAAATACCCTCTAAATAATATTTATTGTTTTGTAAAATAAATAATTTTTTGATAAATTCAGTAAAAAGTTAGAGTTTAATTGATGAGTGACATAAATTTAATCAAATGCATTATAATAGTATACTAGATTTTGTCACACTTTCAATTAAAATTATATGTATAAAAAATAATAATTGAGTTATAAGTGAAATAGGAAAATAGTTATGTTTAAATATTTCTTAGGCATGGGTTAGATTTTTTTTATTTAATTATTAGATATTGCATTTTTAGTTGTTTTATTTAAGATTTTCATATAAAAAATAGTAAAAAGACAAAAATATCAATATATTAAAATTCAAAGCTTAATTAAAAAAAAGGAATTTTAAGTAATTTTTTAATTCAATTCATGTTGAGTTGACTAGTGACATCAACTCAACAAAATAGTATAGATAGATAGATACATAGAGGTGAAAGTATTTAGGAGATCCATGTATTATTGGGGCTATATCAAATTAATCCCTCTATTATTAAATGGATCAATTTAGTCCCTGTACTACTAAAAAGAATCAAATAAGTTCAAAATGCAAATGAGTTAACATTTGTTGTTTTAAAAAAATATCATTTGTTGTTTAACAAAGGTAGTAATTTTTTGATGTTTTTATGGTTTTGTAAATGAATTTTTTTTAAATGAATTACAATTGGAAAGAAAATTTAAAATATTTTGCATAAAGCAATGCTAATTATCTTTCAATTTAGATTTATTTAATTCTTTTTAATAGTATATAGATTAAATTGATGAATTTAATAATAAATAATCTCCCAAGTGCTTTAACCGATATACTAATATTTGTAAGATTGTATTTACATAGGAATAATGATATGTATATGTGTGTGGGTTCTATATGTGTGAGCACTGCAGATGCACAAGAAGTGCAGTGTTGAAAGCGAATTCCTTGGGAAGGACAAGTTTATGGTGACGATATATCCGAATGTGGATTATGCTTTCGTGGTGGCTCTCATAGCCATCCTTGATGGGATTAACAACGACGACGATTTTGAGTGATCACTCGTCAAAATTAAATGATGCTATTAGAACTACAAGTAACTGTGTCTTATGTGATCAGTTAACATAAAGGAGGAAGACCTTTTGCCTGCTTGATGCTTAATCTATTGAAATCTACTTTTTACTATAATATGTTGTTATCTACATTTTTGACTTCGGCTTGTTTACTTCTCTGTGTCTTACCAATCATCTTTCACTACTATAACATATTAAGAGGAAACTTGTTTTATGTTAATTCATGTGTTCATCAAAATGTTCACTATAATATGTAGTTATCTACACTTTTGACTTCGGCTTGTTTACTTCTCTATGTCTTACTAGTGAGCTTTTACTATTGTAACATATTAAGATGAAACCAGTTTTATGTTAATTCATGCGTTCATCAATAAGAACCTTAGCTAATTTATAACTCAGTAGTATCTAAACCTAAACATATATTAGAACCCAACATCTTCAAAATGTGATAGATTTTTGAGTAATATTTTTTAGAACCTAACATATTCAAAATTCATATCGAAGGAAGATTATACTAAGATATTGTTATTTTTGATGTTGTAAATTTCTCGAAAAAGTAATTAGTTATATTCGAATAATAAATGAAGAATTAATTAAAGTTAGAGAATAATAATTGATAACTTTGGGTCAAGATTATTTTGGAAATTGAAAGAGATTATGGGGGAACCTAAATTGCATTAGTTATATTCGAATAATAAATGAAGAATTAATTAAAGTTAGAGAATAATAATTGATAACTTTGGGTCAAGATTATTTTGGAAATTGAAAGAGATTATGGGGGAACCTAAATTGCATTTTCACCATTGTGTTAAAAAAACTTGGTGTCAGTTAAGCCACTTAATGTGTGTGTTTTCAATAAGAGCCATTAAAATGTGTAAATGACACATTGTGGCTAGGTACTAAAGTGTGTAATAATTAAAGGAATTTTGGTGATATGATGCCAAGAAATCCCACTATAGCATGCTAATTGGGTTGGATAAGTGGAGTGAGGCTGCAAACATTTTACTTTGTTTTGGTACAAAAAAGAGAAAGGAAAAATTCTACCCTTCAATAAATAGGCAATTTAACCCTACCATTGGGTAGGCAAAAGAATCGAGGTTAGTGGTGAGTCTTGTTATGGTATTTTTGATTACCAACTCGAACATAACTCAGACCACTGACCCGTAACTAGAGTTTGGGCCCGATGAGATATATGCATTAAGGGCTCACGGCAGGGTTTGCAGGGAGAGATCACGGGTACAGTTCGCATGCCCCTAGGTGCTCGCGAATAGAGAGTGGAAAGTCAAATTAATGAACTTGTGAACCCTTGGGCCAGTGAACACGTTTTAAGTCTAGAACAACATACATATTGACGTGCAATAAGACTTACCTAGGACGTCACCTCAATGAATGGTAACCATGTCATATAGAAATTTGACTCTCCTCAACTTAAAGGACACAACAAAATACTCAACAATTTAGTGCGGTGAGCGTGGACAGACTTCCAATCAATAGATTTCTTTAAGTTTGAAAAAATCACAATGGCTTACCCAAATGAAAATTTTCCCATTAATCTTTCATCCGGACAGGCTGGAGCCTTAGGCTCTGGTGGCCAACCCATTGGGATAGATTTGTTTGTCAGCTACTTTGCTTTCAAACTAGAAAACCTGGGTAATATGGCTTACCCAGGAATTTCAAACTTGTTTGATTTAAACATTCCTTCTGGCCAAGGGTCACCACTTTCTTCTGGTCAGGAGGTGTCGTCGCAGCAGTTTCTTGCTCTTCAAGAGTTGAAGACATTCATGTAGAAAAAAGGGCCCTACATAATACACGATTCGAACAGAAACAAACATTCCACCAGGAACTCTTGAAGCAAAATGAAGAGCTTAGGAGAAAGGTATAATTAGATAACTCTAAGGTTCAAAAGACGATCTTCTGCGTGCTTGATGCTTAATTTCATGAAACCTACTTTTCACTATAATATGTTGTTATCTACACTTTTGACTTCGGCTCGTTTACTTTTCTTTCTTACCAGTTAGCTTTCACTACTGTAACATATTAAGATGAAACCAGTTTTATGTTAATTCGTGTGTTCATCAACAAGAACCTTAGCTAATATATTACTAGTAGTAGCTAAACATGTATGCTAGAACCCAACATATTCAAAATTCGGATCGAAGGAAGATTATACTAAGATCTTGTTATTCTGATGTTGTAAATTTCTTGAAAAAGTAACTAGTTATATTTGAATAATATAAGAAGAATTAATTAAAGTTGGATAATAGTCATTGACAACTTCCGGTAAGGACTACTTTGGAAATTGAAAGAGATTATGGGGGATCTAAAGTGCATTTTCCCATTGAGTTAAAAAGACTTTGTGGCAATTAAGCTACTTAATGTATGTTAAATAAGATCCATTAAAAGGTGTAAATGACACATTCCGGCTAGGTGTCAAAGTGTGTAATATTTAAAGGAATTTTGGTGATGGGTGGCAAATGATAGTGATGCCAAGAAATCTCACCATAGCTGCTAACTGGGCTGGATGAGGGGAGTGAGGCTGCAAACATTTTGCTTTGTTTTGGTACAAAGAGAGAAAGGAAAATTCTACCTTCTGAAAATATAACTAAATTGCAATTTATCCCTACCATTGGGTAGGTAAAAGAATCAGTGTTAGTGGTGAGCCTCATTAATCAAATAAGGCTTGCTGAGACATTTAAAATTAGGTCTCAAAGTATGGTAAATTAAGAGAATAGTGAAGCTAGGTGGCAAAGAATTTGGAAGCCAAGCAACCCCACAAATCAAGGCACTCAAGGCTAAATGAAGGTGAGATTGATGCTAAAGCAATCAACTAACATTTGACAAAAAGTGAAGGTGAAAAACTAAAAAAAAATTAGAGAAAGCCTAGCTATACATGGAGGAGGAAAAAATATTTCTTTTCATTAGTTCTTGCCTATGATTGTAGTGAATCCACCATACAGTTCAATTAGTATAGTTCATAATAGAAGGAAAGTGTACAAGTGAGGAGATTGGTGGTGGTAAAAGCCAAAAATTCATACCCAAATTATTAAGGAAGATAGTTAATTAAGTTTGAACTGTTTAAGTTTTACTTGTAGTACTAAATTCTATGTTACTTAGGAATTGTGAATAAGTATGGTTATGTGTGGAATTGTGTATATGTACGTACATTGAGGAAGGAGAATTGTAGTGAAGTCTAAATGACATCCGGATATGACAAGACGAATAAGTGGAAAGTGTTAAAAGAAATCTGAATTATGCCAATTTACTATTTAATAATATTAGGTACTTGAAGAGTTGGAATTGAATTAAGTCTTAATTGTGTTACGTGATTAAGAAGGGAATAAATTGGCACTTTAAAACATGTGATACTCGAATATGCTTACTTGTGGACAGATAAGATCAATCGCATGGTCGAAATTTATATAGGAGTACCAAAAATTTAAGGGTTCCTCCCTTTTTCCTAGTAAGATTAAGCCCAATTTCTCATTGGCATCGTGAGGGCTTGCGAACTCTGTAGGCAACACGTTGACAATATTCATGCCATGCAAATTATTAAAGGGTCAACAGCCATTGGAGCTGTTCTCTAGAAGATAATATTTTAAAATATTCCTTACTATCAATAAGTCCTCGAGTTGCAGCACGCGACCCTTGCTTAGCCTTGCGAGTTGTGTCTTCCCAACTACAGTGGTGATGGGTTAGCATTGCATACACATGATCTTTGCAGCGCTTTAGATATAAATTTGAAAATTGTTTGCGTATTATGGATTCCCACCCTTCTCAAGAAGTAAAGTATACAAACCCTAAGCCACTTCCATGATTAGAATATTATAATTGATAAATTTGTTGAAGGACAGATAATAGTAGAAGCTTGTTTTGAATAAAACAATCAACGAAATAAGCAAGTAGGATCCACCATGAAAAACTAGCTAATTGCCCCACAGTAATACAATACTCACTAAGAATAGTATCGAGAAAAGGATAGAGCGGAAAGTGGAAACCAGCCTCTAATACATGTAAAGGTAACAAGAAACCCCTCATCTTGTCGCTTAATCTCCTGGCATATTCAACGATAGAAAAATCATATTCAAAATTCGATAATTGAATACCTCGCACGGCAAGATTACAAATCATCTCTTCCAATTTGGTTTTGCATTGATAACAGGCTACCTCCATAGGTGTATAGGTCTCACAATGCTCCTGGCTACTACTATTTTCATCCATGAACCTAGAACCACAGGCTTGGTTACCACAACCAGTACGGCTACTGATCAGCCGTAATTTGATATGGCAACTTAGGCTTTCCTGGTATAGTTAAGGAGCTTATTCTTAAACAAAGTATCATCTTTTTCGCAGCTTTTTGTTAGTTTTAGATTTTAAGTTAATAATTGTAAATACCTTGTTTTTACTCATTTTGAGACACAATTTGGCCAATAATGCCATTGGAGGTTGTAATGTATGGTTGAGTGATGCAGAGATGTAATGGAGGCTGAAAATGAGCGAAAACGACACCAAATAAGAGGGTATTGCGATATCCAAACCTTAAAATTTTGACACTTCCAATAGACTTGAGATTAGAGACCATCCTTCAGTGGTATTGTGATATCCACCCTCCAAGAAGACCTCCAGGTTAGAAACTATCCAAGGTATCGTGATATCTTCTTCCTTGGTATCACGATACCGATATCGTGATGGAATAAAATTAAACAAAAAGGGTAGTCTTTGTCCACCCGAGGAACCAATTAGTTAAGGTCTGCTAAAGGGTATTTTGGACACCAAATTGGATCAGAATAGTTGTTATATCAGCCAAATTTGGTTGAGAGAGAAAGGATGCCACATTACCTTAGTTTAGGCTTAATTTTCTTTAGGTTTTCTCTTAGATTTGCTTATTCTTCTTCTACGGTTTTTTATTTTTCATTTCCTCAGATGTAGATTTTACATTCCATAACAACTTTTCTTCTTGTTTTTGTTGTTCTTAGTGTTAGTCAAGTTAGTTATCATTGTATCTTAGGTTTATTTACATTTTTAGTCCTTATAGCTTGGTTGTAAGACATTTTCAAATTTAGTTTAATGTATTTCAGTTTTTTTTTATTTTGTATTTGTTAAAGTTTTTTCCTTTTATGTTTATTGATTTTGATTTTCTTATTGAATGTTTTTCTTTACATTCCTTTTAGATTTTCTTGCATAAAAATCTCAACTTCTACATTCTTCTTAAGCTTTACTTTAATGGCTTCTTTACTTTTCATTTCCATGGTTGTTCATTTTATTTCTAGTATGAGTAGTTAAACCTTTAAGGGGGTTGGTTGATGGAGATGTGATGAGGTGACTTTTGGATGAAAGAACAAATCATAACAAATTGGACCAATTTTAATGAACTTGAAAACTTAGGATTGACGACCCTAAGGGAACATTAAGGCAAGTGAGACTGGGAGGAGATCTTGTTAAGCACCAACTCATTAGTCCCAGGTTAACCGGTGAGATCGAGAGATAATTCAAATTAAATTATCTAAATTGGTAAACTGGAGACTGAGAGGTAAAATGAAGCCATTTTAGGAGTTTAAGCGATTTCAACCCCTAATTCAATGATTAGTAAACCACATCAATGTCAACCAACCATTGATTGTTATTTAATTATTAATTTAGTAACTTTGCATGTTTTACAATTTAGTCCTTACTAACTAGATAGTAAAGTAGATTAATTTCTCTTAATTTTATGGTTTTTCGTAATATAGCTTTTTTTGATTTGTTGGTTAGACTTTTTATTTTACACGTACGTTATTTAGAAATTGTTAAATCCATGATTCTCCTGGGTTCGATCCTTGAAATATTTTAGTGTTCCAGTGTAACAATACAAATATTACAACTAACCTATCACGCTTACAATTATACACGATTTTTATATCTTACTTTAATTCTCGAGTGTCGATCCATTTTATCTCTCTCCCATTGATTGGGAGGGAGACGTTCAAGTTGTTGGTGCCATTGTCGGGGAATCAATGTTTGATTGAACTATTTTTATTTTTGTTGCGTGTACTTAGAGAGATAATCGACAAAATTCAAGGTTATAGATACGACTTTGTTTTTATTTGTTTTATTTCATTCACAAGTTTTAGTTAATTTGCTTCTCTCTTGTGCTTGTAAGAGGTGTTGTGTGACTCGGACTGGTAATAGTGTCCTACCATTTGAGCTAGAATCAGAATGTATCATTACACACGCATGGAGGGTACAACACCCAAGAGACACGCAACCTCCACAAAGAGACAAACCCGTAGAAGATCCATGAGTAGAAATTCAACCACCACCACACCCACCCATGGAGCAACGTACCTTGTGCGACTATGCAATCCCAATCTTGATGTTGTTTGAGGTAGTATTAATCACTCGATGATTAATGCTAACAACTTCGAAATCAAACCGACAATGATCCAAATGATACAAGAGAACCTTCAATTTCAAGGGTCAATGAATAAGGATCTAAATCAACATCTTAAGAGATTTTTAACCATTTGTGATGCTATCCGTCTTCAGTTATTCCCTTTCTCTCTTACTAATGATGCACTTATGTGGTTTGATTCAAAATCGGTAGATTCCATCAACACTTGGGATGAGCTGACAAACAAGTTCTTGACAAAAAATTTTCCCCTGAACAAAACAATTAAACTTTGTAAGGGTATTATGAATTTTCAGCAATTGGAAAGGGAGTCGCTATACAAGGCTTGGGAGTGCTTTAAACTTATGCTATGTAAGTACCCATACCATGGATTGCAAGATTAGTTGCAACTTCAAGTTTTTTACAATAGGCTAGATGGAAATTTCCGCTCAAGTCTTGATGGAGCGCCAGCGGGGGCATTTATGTTAAAGATATATGTCGAGGCTTGCCAACTCATTGAGGACATGAGAATTAAATCTTATATATGATTGACTGAGAGGTTCATGTGTATAGCCAAACAATCGACTGTGAATGCGATCGGTAGTGAGGAAAAGTATCAAAAATTCCTCGAAAGGCTTAACCAATTAGAGATGAGTTTGGCCAAGGCACAATTCCAAAATCAACCCTTTCTATCCAACTCTAATTTAGGACATGATGGTGAAGGCGCTATGTGTGGCAATACTAATGAGGTCAACTAAATGGAGGCTAACTATATAGGGGATGGAGGATATAATCCATACACCAACACGTATAACCCAAGGTGGCACGACCATCCGAACCTTAGGTGGGAGAGAACCAAAGAAGTCCCTCCAATCAAGGATCCTAAAACCTTTATCCTCTTAGACCAAATGCACCTTACCAACCTCCATTATCATTTAGGGTACCCCAAGAGCAAGAAAGAAAACTAGTCTATAGTAGTGGTCCTCTATTGTCGATTAGGGTAAGTAAGGTAAAGGAAGGTTTGCATGTGGTGCAAGTTGATGTGTGTCAAATTCGTGGTCAACTAGACCAAGTTTTGTAATTGTTGCAAAATAATCTAGCCTCTACCATTCCTAGTAATACCAAGCCAAACCCGAAAAGAGAAGAAAAAGAACATGCTAAGGAAATTACTATTAGATCTGGGGTTGTGGTTAAGGAACTTATCCTACCAATTAGTGGGGAGAAAGAAGTGAGTGAGAAGGATGATAGTACCTGCACTCCTAATGTTAAAGTTGGGGTGGGGGAGAAGAAAGGACCTAAGAGTGAGCCCACATAAATTGAACTGAGGATTGAACCACTCCAATACCACAACCAAATCTGAAACCCAGACCCTTTCCGAGTAGACTAGAAGAGAAAAGGAAGCGAGACAAAGAGGAATTTCTAAACTTCCTTAATATGTTTAAGGCTTTGAATGTTAACATCCCATTCCTTGAAGTCCTATAGAAAGTGCTGACATATGCAAAATTCCTTAAGGAAGTGATGTTTAGGAGAAAGAATATTGGGAGAGAACAGCAATTTGGTCTTACTGTCGAGTGTATCTGTTGAGTCTAGGAAAGCCCCACCAAAACTCAAGGACTCAAGTAGTTTCACCATCCCCATAGAGATTGGTGGTGTAAATTTTAGAAAGGCACTTTGTGATCTTGGAGCGATTATGAACTTAATGCCCTTATCCACCTACTGTAGGTTAGGTCGAGGTGACCTTAGGGAAACTTCAGTAACCCTCCAACTAGCAAATAGGTTCCTAGTTTACCCAAAGGGATTTTTGGAGGATTTTTTAGTGAGAGTTTGACAATTCATATTACTAGTTGACTTCATAGTTCTTGAATTTGAGGAAGATTTAGAGATACCAATTCTATTAGGGAGATCATTCCTAGCTACCTCTAAGGCCACCATAGATGTGGGAAAGGGAAAGATGACAATGGAAATATGTGGAGAGGTAGAGACCTTTAGGTGTGTGGAACTGAAGCTTAAGGTGAAGAAAGTTCTCCCTAATAGTGAGCTAGAGTGTCAAGTCGTTCAAGTAGTGTCCAATCATACGACTAACAATGTGAAATATTTGAAGTGGTGTATGTTTGTAGGTTCAATACTGAGGATGCAAGGCATCCGAGTAAGGAGATGAGGCATCATGAAGAGACTATCAACGAATCACCTTGTAGGGTTAAAGAAAATAAGACGTGTGTTGGTGCCCGCAACCCTTGCAAGCATCACTATGAGGGTGTTATGTATCACCCCGGAAGAAAATTTTAATTTGCCGCAAGTAGCAATCGAACCAAAAATTTATAAATATTGAGATTATTGAGCATGGACCCCACATTCTTTATATATTTAAATATGATTGTAATTTATGTTGTTTTAATTTTGAACTTGGTAGGTCAGATTTTTGGGAATTAAGAGAAAATTTGACAATTTGTAACTATTTTAGGTTTTTCAGTGAAATCGCGATATCTAAAGGGGGTATCATGATTTCTCGAACAGTTTCGATGGGGGGCCAAAAAATGTTCTAAGCATCACAATATTGAAACTTTGGTATTGCAATACCCCTGAAATTTCAAAAGTAAAAAAATTGGTTTTACACAGTGGTATCGCAATACCGAGCTCTCGGTATCATGGTACCTTAGACAAAATGGATTTTATAAGGTATAAAAATAGGGGATATCTCGATATGCATCCCTGAGTATAGCGATATCTGAGCCAGGTCAGGAGATGCTCGATTAAGGTATTGTAATAAGCATGTTTAGATAGGTTTTTTAAGCCTCTCAACACCCCAAACACATCATTTCTCTTCATTTCCTTGCAGAATTTCCCAATCTAAACCCTTCAAAAACTTTCCCCCTTCTATTCTCTCTCATTCTCCCTTTCAATTTCTTTCATTTTCTTGCAATTTCTATTTTCCTTTTCCCTTGTCTTGACTATTTTCCTCCTTTTGCAGTTTTTTCTTTTTCCATCGCTTGGGGAACACTAACTTTTTCAATTCAATCAATACGACCATGGCGATCAAACCAGTTTAAGTTTTCTTTTCATTTACTTTCTTATAATTGTTCATGTTGCTTTTATTTTCTTTATTTTTTTATTTTTAGCATTTAATTTTAGGTTTTAGTATTGTTAGTTTAGTCTGTTGGTTGATTGCTTGTGGTTAGTTGGTTAGTTTTGGATTGTTTGTTTAAAATTAAGAAGATTACAAAAATGCCTCCAAGACAACAAAAACAGTATTGATCCCAAACTGACTCAATTTCGTCGTCAAAATTTGATGGTGCTAAATTTGCATAAAAAGAGGCCGAAGAATTTTATCAGAAAATCTAGAGACAGATGTTTATCCCAAAATGCGATTTTGATTCGAGATTTTCATGTAACGATGAAATCTGGGATGATGTCCGCTTTCACAAGTGGGATAATTTTTCTATGCTTCTGACTGCCTCCAGACGTACTAACTTCTAGAGTGTGAATACTACAATAATATATAGAAATACAAGGTGGTATCCGCAAGTATACAGATCGAGTTGTAATATAGTTTTACAATGAAGTAGTTGAGTACTCCGAGGATTGTACCCCAGGGAGGCGAGTGTCAGATCAATTCTAACCTCCATAATAAAAAATATAATTAGTAATTTTAAATTAGTTATAGTACGAAAATATAAAATAAAGGATTTTTAGGGTTTTGATAATAGTGAAGACAAAATCAAATAAAAGAAATAGGCTTCTAGAGACAGAAAGGGAGAATAAATCAAATCTTGATTATGGGTGATTAGCTCACTTTGGTAATCTCCGTCAACTATCGTTTTGGGTTCCTCGTCAACCAACTAGTCGCTACCCTTATAGGACCTTCCGATCTTCCACTAACATAACGAGTCAGCAATAACTACTTATCTTCTGACCTCACAGTCCATACTCGCTTGGGGTGAAGGTATTCATAGATGGGTCATACTAATTTTGGGTTATTTCTCACCTTGATGACTTTTCGGGGTTGTTTGGCCTACGGTTTGTTTCACGTTCTTCCTTTCCCAAACAGTTGATTCATTGAGTAACACTACAAAAAAATTAACAAATCATACCTCCACTTGCTAATACCCCATAGAGGGATTAGTTCCTTATGGCTTGCATAGACAATATAGAATCGATGTAAAGAGAAAGAATACTAATTAAATCGACAAGATAGAGTAAATGAAAGAGCTTGATTGTATTAAGATTAATCGGGAATCCACAAAGTTTGAGTGCTTCCATAATTTGGATCTCTTGAAATAAACAAGAACAACTGAAATAAATCTAAGACCTAAGAATGACAGAAAATACTAAACTAAATTTTACATAGAGAATCTAAGCTAAAGGAATGGTTCCATAACAAGTGAAAAATGAGCCTATTTATAGCCTTCAAGTGGGTATAATCCTTAACCTTAGGTTAGTTGATGTGCTCGAGCTTTAAGTTTGATTGTGTAGACCAAAACACCCCTGCTTCGTTTTTAATTTTTGTCACAAATTCGATGTCGCGACACACCAAGACCTTGTCGCAACATGGCAGTTAGTATACTGCTCTCGAGCTATCTTCGTGGGTATGTAAGAACACCTTCAGTCTGTGTCGCGACATCGAAAGTAGTCTTGAGCTATCTGCTCCCTATGTTGCGACACTGAGTCATCCGTATTGTGACATAGTGACCAATATTCATTTTGTACACCTTCTAATGGTCTCTTGCACACTCACAATGTGCATTAGCTCGCCCTTACACTTCATTCGACCGCTAAAGTCAATAAAAGACTCAATTTGCACATTTTATTGAATATAAATAAAACTAAGAAAACTTAACTAAAATATAACAAAAATACTTCTATTGAAGCTCCTTAAATGCAAAAACTAGTTTAATCTGCTACATCGAATTACAACAGATCAAACTCCCCCACATTTAAGTCATTTATTGTCCTCAAGTAACATAAACATAAGTGACAAATAAAAATGACGACCCTTGAGAAAATATGATACAAGTATTGACATCGAAGCATATGGCTTAGGCTTTTCATTCTTACTAACAACTTTAACATGATAAGTACTTGACTTGCCACTTTTAATCACAAACATCTAAGTTTAGTATGTTACAAAACATACAATCATTAAGGGTCTCACCTGTAGGGGTCCATCCAAAAATCATACAAGTAATTTGATTATCTGAGTAGAATACAAATAGTCATTTATGCATATGTTTAGTATGATGTTCATAACTCTTGAAAAGAGTTATATTTTAGACCTTTAAACTTGGTTAATTGCTTGTAGTTAGGTGAATTTAGTTGCATTTTAGGATATTATATTAGTATATTTTTAGAACATTGTATCATAGAGCTTGAACTGGGCTTAAATGTTATTATATGTTATTTTTACTTGTAGGTCGAAAGGATTTGTTTGTTGTTTGAGTGACAAGTGCAGAATGAGAAAAAGGAAGTAAAGGAGTGAAGTTTTTTCATGGCAAAAGGTTGGTCAGTTTGCCAACACTAATGCCATGGAAATGGAAGTAAGACTCTAACTCAACACTCAATGTGTACCAGCCCCAATTGTATTTTTATCAGAAATCTACCTGAAAAGAGGAAGTGAAAAAGCATAAGTTAAGGAACCTACCAGAAAAACAAAAAATATATAACGAGAAAAGGGAAAGGCTTTTAAAGAGTCTTTTTCTAGGAAAGATCCTGAGGAGAAAAATAGGGGTGGAAGTAGAGGTTTAGCAGTAGAGCAGAACACAAGGGAAAAGAATAAGGTAGTCAACTTGGTCTTTAGAAGACATTGCACCACTAGAGTTGAGGCTGAATCAGTGAAAGCTTCCTGAAGTTCTTCCTTTAGTTTCTTAAATTACTTTTTTGCGAAATTAATTGTTGAAAATGTTGAATGATATTTTGAATTCTAATTTGATTAACCTACCCATGAGTTAAATCTCATCGAATTAGGATTACCTGATGATACTTTAATTTTCCTTTAATATTGAAGCTTGGATTTGATCTATTTTACTATTTCATTCATTTTTTCCTTTCGAATTGCATGCATACAGTCTCTAAACATAGATGGATAAACAGTGTGTTTATAAAGATAATCTAATTCCAAAAAGTTTAGGTTAGTTGGACCACAATTGATTGATACGAATGGGTGTTCGACAAAATGCCCATACCAATCTCTAGATAAAGAAAAATATTCGTAAAAAGTGAAGAGTAATCAATACTAGGAATCAAAACTGAGGTCTATAGACATATATTTCCCTAGGTCTTTCTCTCAAAAGTAGCAAACTATTTTAAATCCATTATGAGCAATAAGTTGATTAAGAATTTGTCGAGGCATTATTGGTTTATAATGGGTAGATTCCTATTATTCTCAGCTTTTCCATTCAATAGTGTAGACCTTCTCACTTTTGTCTTGGTATCTTTGCCATGGCTTATTTTTAAATATTTTTTTACATATTGCGCAGAACATCATTATTTTGATCACCATTGAATTTTTGTCATTGTTTTGCCTTAGCGTAATTCACATACTTCATAATAACAACTTAACCAAGTTAATCCTATCTGATTCCTGTGGAGATGATCTTACTTATCATTATATTACTTGAAACCAGTGATGTTTCAAATGTTGCAAACAATAGGATAGTTAATTGGATTATCTACTAAAGATCCAAGACGGCATTTAAGACTTTTTCTAGAGGTTTGTGATTTGTTTAGACAGTAGGGTGTTCTTGAAGACTCCTTAAGGCTTAAATTGTTTTCATACTCCTTGAGAGGTCGTGTTAGAGCATGGATAAATGCTTTGCTGTCGAGGACAGTGGCATCTTGGAATAATCTTTTCCAAATTTTTTTGCTATGGTATAATCTGCCAAACATAAATGTCAATTTGAGAAATGAAATCACATCTTTTCAACAATTAGAGGATGAAATGTTATATAAAGCTTAGGAAAGATTTAAGGAATTATGCATGGATTCCAACATTGTTCTCAGATGGAAATATTTTATAAATGGATTGAATGTGCATTCACGGATGGTAGTTGATGCTTCTGGTAATGGTACTTTGTTGGATACATCCCATAACGAGTCGTATGAGATTTTGGAGTGGACTACCAACAACGATTATGAATATCCTACTACTTGAGTTGGGATGGGAAAGAGAACTGTTGGTACCATGGAGCTCTATGCAATCACTTCATTAACAGCTCAAGTATCATCTTTAGTTAATATGATCAAGATGATGAAGAAGCCAACTACAGTTTAAGAGATAAAATCAATCGAGCTATCGTGTGTATATTGTGGTGAAGACTATGTTTTTTATAAATGCCCATCAAATCCAGCATTGTTATATTACATGGGTAATTTCAATCGAAGTAATAACCCCTATTCCAACACCTACAATCCAGGGTGGAAGCAACATCCAAATTTCAGTTGGAATAATCAAAGAGTGGGGAATTCAAACAATGATGTGAGATAGAATGCCACCAATGCACCGCCTGGTTATAGTCAATGTATGTCATGGAAAAATGTTCAACAAGGTTTGGCATCATCTTCTTCATCTATTGAAGCTTTGTTGAAAGAATATATGGCCAAGAATGACGATGTGGTCCAGATTCAAGTTGCATCCCTCCGAGTTCTTTAGAACCAAGTAAGGCCAATCGCAAATGCTTTAAATTTAATACCATAAGGACCATTGTCAAGTAATACTGAAAATTCAAGATCACAAGGGAAAGATCATTGCAAGGGAATCGCTATTATAAGTGGGAGTCAACTGAATGAAGTGGTTAAAGATGTTATTGCAAACGAGGACATTTTAGATCTCCCCCATAAAAAAATTCAGAACAGTCAAAAGCCTACTACAATTGGAAGGGCTAAACAAAAAATGTTGTAGCAGAATCAGATCATGTTGTTAATAAAAATGCTACATCAAAATAATATTAGCAACCTGAAGGAAGGCCACCTGCAACTTTTCCTCAGTGATTCCAAAATTCCAAGCAAGATTTTCAGTTCAAGAAATTTGAGTATGTCTTGAAGCAACTCCATATCAAGATATCGTTAGTAGAAGGTTTGGAGCAAATGCCCAATTATTTGAAATTCATGAAAAATATATTTTCAAAGAAATGATGATTGGGAGAATTTGAAACTGTTGCTCTCACTAAAGGGTGCACAGCGATGCTGATGAACAAATTACCTCCAAAGTTGAAGGACCTAGGGAGTTCTACTATCCTTTGTTCAATTGAAAATCATTATGTTGGTAAGGCATTATTTGATTTAGGAGCAAATATAGATTTAATGCACATGCCTATCTTTAAGAAACTGGGAATTGGGAAGGCAGTACGCATGACAGTCACGCTGCAACTAGCTTATTGGTCTTACGCACATCCAGAAGGTAAAATTGAAGACGTGTTAGTAAGAGTACATAAGTTTATTTTTCCAACCGATTTCATTATTTTAGAATGTGAAGTTGACAAACATGTGTCGATTATTCTTGGAAGACCTTTTCTTGCTACAGGCAGAACTCTTAGTAATGTAAAAAAAGGTGAATTTACCATGAGGGTAAATGATCAACAAATCACCTCCAATGTATTTTATTCCTTAAAATGTACTGATGAGAATAAGGAATGTCAGGCCATTGGGTTTGTTGAGAAAATTTCACCTGAATTGAGTGAAGTAGAAATTTTTGAAGACCTTGGTGAACTTATGGCAACTTGTGGATAGACCATGGAAAAAATTTGAATCCTTAGATTTATACAATCGTTCTTCCAAAATTCGTAAACCTGATCAAGAGCACTTTGTTAGTAGTTATCTCTACAGAGTTGACACCTGATCAAGAGACCATGTTGTTAGATGTTCTCTGACAATATTAAAAGCCATTAGAATGGGAAATTGCTAACATCAAAGGAATCATGTAACGCCCCGAATTTAGGCCTAGATGGAAATAGGTCTTGAGCGTGGGAACACATAAAACTTTATTTGTGTAAGAAAATGACATAAACGAATGTCTACTTCAGTGGTTAAGTGATTTAGAAGTGTTTAGGAGTGTCTGAGAAGTCTTGGGATCAAACCTAGGCTCTAGCAAAATTTTAGTTTTTCCTCTTAAGTAAACCTTGACTCTAGATTGTAGGCCTTATATATAAATGTGGTAGATTCACGTCACAAATGAGCTTGTGGCCTAGTGGTGGTGGCGTGACTTGGCTATTGTGAGAGCTTGAGTGTGAATCTCACGGAATGCAAAGAGATATTTAGTTTATTTCTTTGTGGTGAGGGAGGTGGAGTTTGATTGAAACGCTGCTGGATGAGGTTTGAATTGGTCAAGGAGGAGAGAATTAGGGGATGTGGTTGGTAGTTGGGTGATTAGGAGGAGAATTAGTAGGAGGAAATTAAGGAATTCAAAACTTGGAGAGTTGTAGCTGATTGGGGAAGCTTGTATATGTAAATTTTGGATAGGGGTCTCTTTTGTGTGAATTTCGGCAATTTCAGAGCATTTTTGAGATATTATTGTTATGCCAGTTTCGAGTTTTGGGTGTTGTGTCAACTAGTCTTGGTTTTCTTGAGTGCCGAATTTTCCTACTTTCTCCTCTTTTGAGATTTCGTGCTCTACCTTTGTGATCAAATTTTAGGCAATTTCTTTGCTTTATTTCTTGAAGCCAAACCTTCTCTCTCTACTCTCGATCTTAATCCTCCATTTGGTCGAACCCTTGTCCCTCTTCTCTCGCAATCAAAGTTGACTACACTAATTTTCTTTCCCTCTTTATTCACCTTTCTTCTCCTCTCAATATCTCTCTTTGTCTTGGCCGAACTTAACATCCCTCGTAAATACCAAGCCGACTACTCCGTGGTATTTTGGTTTTAGTTTTACAAGACTTTAGAGAAATCGGTTGGCATTTGTATGTTCCTTCTCTAGTTCGCTATTATTTCAGATATTATCAAGGAGTGAAAGGTGCAAGTGTTTTCGAGTTGTCAAAACCCTGTCTCCCAATATTTGATTAAGGTATTTTCGACACCTTGTTTTTGGGTATAGGCCAATTACTCTTAGATTCTGGAAGTGTTATGTATAAGGTTTTGGGATACATTTTAAGCGGTTCTATCTATCTATGCTATCATGTGTGCAGTTAAGCGCCAGGATATGCATGGTTGACTCTAGCCACGATCTAAGCATTTTGGCCATACTCCTTTCGGTCAAGGTAAGCAGGATTTTTGTTTGGGGATTAGATGTCTATGAACATTGTTAAGTAAGAGACTAACTAAAGGTTGGAATGAATGTAGGTTGGTGCTCAAGAGTTTTTGGCAAGTGTTCGTAACAAGTGTGTATTGTACATTGTAAATCATTATTGTCGTAAGCCGAAACAGGTGTGTACACACCCTGGTCTGATTGTAACACGGCAAAAGTCGAAAAGCCGAAAATACGGTAATTGAGGCTACATGGGCGTGCAAACGCTCGTGTGGTAAACTGAGCCCACAATTATGGGCGATAGACTGTTGAGGCCACCACGAGCGTTCTCGTGCTTTTGGGTCGTTATGGGCCTCGTTGGGCTAAAATAGGTCGTGTGGGCTCAGTGGGTTCATGGGCCCCACACGAATAAAATCCACGTTAAGTGGTAAATTTTGGATTGGGCTATGTATTTCGCTTAGCCGTGACTAAATTTGGGCTAAATGGGCTACATGAGCGTGTGGGCCCACTTGGGCCGAATATAGGCCTTGGGCCTATTTATACCGTTATGACCATTTAGGTTATTTGTGTCGCTCGATGTGACTGTAGACCTTTGAAAAGGTTGTTAAATAACCCAAATACCCTCGATAAGTAAAATTACCGAAATACCCCTAAAGGATAAAATTACCGAAATACCCTCGATGGGTAAAATTATTGAAATACCCCTAAAGGGTAAAATTACTGAAATACCCCTAAAAGTTAAAATTATCGAAATACCCCCATAGGGTACAATGCCTGTTATACCCCTAGGAATTGAAATGTGTGTATGATCGACTTGTTTTATGATATATATATATGACTAATCCTGAGCATGGCATACTGCATACACAACATACTGCATGGGTTAGGATCTTGTATTGGAGGAAGTGATTGATATGTGAGGGTCGCACAGGTCGCATGAAACGATTGTGGGCCCACCGATGGCTATAAGTCGATTATGTGATTGGCAGCTCTGCTGCAATATTGGTTAGTGCCACAACCGGTGCTACATAAGGAGTGTAGGGATGGGTGGGTCGATTTTATCCCCACAAGGGTGTAGGGTTAGAGAGGAGATGGAATGCGAGGTTGGTATGTGTATTTATGCATTGCATATACTGATTCTGATATTGAGATGGGCTTAGGCCTAGATATATGTGATATGTGCCATTTGATTTGGGCTCAGGCCCAACTGAGGTTGATTGAGGCTAAGGCCATTTGCCATCGTTACCGTGATGGGCTAAGGCCCACACTGATACTGTTACTGTTAAGGGCTCAGGCCTAGTCTGATTCAATTTTTTTAATGAGGGGATTACACACTGAGTTTTCGTAAACTCACTCCGAGGTGGCCACACAACTGCTGATGTTCACACTTATTTTTACTTTACTTTAAATTATAAGTTGGGTTTTCTTTTGTAATAATGCCTTTAATTTGGTTTTAAATTTTTAATTGGGCTTTTCCTTACATATTTTATACTACTAGTTAGGTGAAGATGGGTTTTCAAAAGGTAGTTGTTTTCAAAGACACCACGTTTTCGCAACATTTCCTAAAAAAATAACTTTCGCAATAAATGAGATTTTGGAAAATTTATAACGTTTTAAAAGTGATTAGCTTTTAATGATGCACTCTTGGAAATGAGCAACCCATTTTGGAATCACTGTTTAATAACAAAATGATTACTTGATTTTAAAGATTTCAGCGACAACAAGTTTTACGCTAAACACCTCAATGTGACACCACCAGATTCAGCCATAACTCCTAGGTTGGGTTTGGGGTGTTACAAATCAACCCTGCTGTCTGCATGCATAAAATTTTGCTGGAGGATTGTCATAACACTTCAATTGAACAGTAGAGAAGGTTGAACCCCATCATAAACGAAGTTTTCAAGAAGGAGATTATCAAATGGCTTGACGCTGGGATTATATACCCTATTTTTGATAGCTCGTGGGTGAGTCTTGTACAATGTGTACCCAAGAAAGGAAGTGTAACAGTGGTTAGCAATGACAACAATGAGCTCATACCAACTCGTACTGTTACGAGATGGAGAGTACGCATGGACTATTGCAACCTTAACAAGGCAACTCAGAAGAACCATTTTCCTTAACTTGCATCGATCAAATGTTGGATAGATTTGCTAGGAAAGCCTTCTATTATTTCTTGGATGGTTATTCAAGGTATAACCAGATCGGCATAGATCCCAATGACCAAGAGAATACCACTTTCACCTTTTCATACAGAAATTTTGTGTTTAGATGAATCCCATTTGGGTTGTGTAATGCCTCGACAATATTTCAGCATTGTATGATGGGAATTTTCTCTGACATAGTGGAAAATTTTCTGGAAGTCTGCATGGATGATTTTTTTGTCTTTGGCAACACCTTTGAGGGCTACTTAAAAAATTTGGAGTTGGTTCTTTTTCGTTATGAAGAAACAAAAATGGTCTTAAATAGGGAAAAATGTCATTTCATGGTTCATGAAGGCATTGTAGCAAGGGGTTGCAGTTAACAAAACAAAAATCAAGGTGATAAACAAATTGCCACCTCCCACCAGTGTAAAAGGTATCTGGAGTTTCTTAGGCCATGTAGAATTTTGTAAAAGATTTATTAAGGATTTCTCGAAGATCTCCAAACCCCTGCGTGCATTTCTAGAGCACAATGGAGCCTTCAATCTTGATGAACCCTATTTGTAAGCTTTCACAGAATTAAAGAAGCGACTAGTAATAGCACATATTATGATAGCTCTAGACTGGACACTACCATTTGAACTTATGTGTGACGCCAGCGACTTTGTTGGGTGCAGTATTGGAGCAAAAGAAGGACAAGGTATTTCATGATATATACTATGCAAGTAGGACCTTGACCTACGCGCAGCTCAATTACACCACCACTGAAAATGAGTTATTGGCTGTGGTATTCGCGTTCAATAAATTCAGATCTTATCTAGTTGGTATCAAGGTCACAGTCTACACAGACCATTCTACTGTCAAGTATTTAGTAACCAAGAAGGATGTCAAGCCAAGGTTGATCCGATGTATACTGTTGTTGCAAGAATTTGATTTAGAAATTTGAGATAAAAAAAGGGACTAAGAATCAAGTGGCAGATCACTTGTCACGATTAGAACCTAGAATTGAATATGGAAATACTCAACTTATTAAGGAAGATTTCCCAGACGAGCAGTTGCTGGTTTCCATGGTATTACCTTGGCATGTCGATATGGTGAATTCCTTAATGAGTGGTTTGATGCCCCCTAATTTTAATAGCCAAAGAAGACGAATATTTCTTCATGATGACAAGCATTAATACTGGGATGAGCATTTCCTATTCAAGAATTGCATTGACAAGATTATTTGGAATTGTGTTCCTTATGATGAGATTCATAGCATCCTACAACATTGTCACATTGCTCCTTTTGGAGGACATTTTGGAGGAATAAGAACTACTACCAAGGTTCTCCAATTTGGCTTTTATTAGTCGATCCTGTTCAAAAACGCTCATGTGACCGTTGTCAAAGAATGGGTAATTTATCTAGGCGACATGAAATGCCATTGCAAAATATCTTGGGGATTGAGGTGTTTGTTGTATAGGGACTAGATTTCATGGGTCCATTTTAACCTTCCTCAAGAAACTTCTACATACTTGTGGTAGTAGATTATATCTCAAAGTGGATTAAAGCTATAGCTCTCCCTACTAATAATACGAAGTCAGTGATGAAATTCTTGCACAAAAATATCTTCACAAGGTTTGGTACACCATGCGCAATTATCAGTGATGAAGGCTCTCATTTTTATTGCAAATTAGTTGCTAATGCCTTTCATGGGTATGGGGTGAAATACAAGATTTCCACAGCATATCACCCCTAGACAAATAGACAGACCAAAATTTCTAATAGAGAACTTAAGCAGATCCTAGAAAAAGTGGTGAACCCAACTCTCAAAGATTGGTCATCCAAATTGGATGAAGCTTTATAGGCTTATCGTACTGTATTCAAAACATCATTAGGGATGTCATCTTTTAAGCTTGTCTATGGAAATCCATATGACCTACCTGTTGTGTTGGAGCATAAAGCATTTAGGGCCATTAAGAAGCTGAATATGGAATGGATTGTTGTTGGCCATAAAATGTTACTAGAGCTAACTGAAATGGAAGAATTTTGAGCCAAAGCATATGAGAATGATAGACTGTACAAGGAGAAGACCAAGCGCTGGCATAACAATAGTATTATGCCACGGCAACTTGAACAAAGAGAATAGGCGTTGTTGTTCAACTCTAGGCTCAAATTGTTCCCTGGAAAATTAAAAAATCTTGCTGGTTAGGACCTTTTGAAGTAAATCGCGTATACCCTCATAAACCTCTGGATGTTAAAGATATAAGGACTGGGACTACATTCAAAGTCAATGGACAACGCATAAAGCATTACTGGGGCACTTTTGTGACTCGAAATAAGCAGTCCATTGGTCTCTGAAATGTTTAACTTATGCATCTCGATAGTTATTTTTTCTTTATTTTTCTCAAATTTAAATTTGTATTAGTTCTTTCCTTTTCTTTGTTTAATAAACTCTATTCCTTTTGTTTTACAGGTATGTTTGTTTTCTTGCTGGAAGAAGAAGAGTCATGCTTCATAAATTAACTGTTAACCCATTAAAATTTTCCCTATTATTTACCTTCCAATCATATTTTTACTTTCCTTCAAATTTTCAATAACACCACTGTAAGGCCGGAAAATAGTTCTAGTAGTTTCCGGTAAGCTTACCGGGTCCTAAGTGAAAATTGGGAATTAATTGGATTATTTAGAGCTTTATATTCTTAATTAGTTAGCTTAATTTCATTTAAAAATTGGTACTTAATATTCCAAAAAATAAAAATATTTTTAGAAAAAATAATTTTATAGATTTAAATATTTTTTGGTAAAAATAAATATTTTGGGTTAAATTAGAATTTAAAAATAATTTAAAATGGGGTTTAATTGGGTGATTTAAAATATTAATTAAATGGGACTAATTTGAAAAACAAGGGAAATGTGTAAGAGGTTTTTTAGAAAATAAACCATATTTTCAGAATTTTGGATGGAAAGGAGCAAATTGTAAAACAAGGGAAAATGGAGAGTGGCCAGATGGCAAATTCCCCAAATGTTAAAAATCAAGTAAGAGTTTTCAGTTTTAAAAACTTTGAAACTACCTCACTTTTCACTCATTTTCACCCGAATTGAGAGCTTTTTCTCTCGATTTTTTGCTTGTTTTCATAAACCAAATATCACAAAATAGATTTAAACATTTTCTCTCCCAAAATTCTCTTTACAATCTCTCGAAATAATTTTCAATGTTGCGCAAAAAGTCATCCGAATTTCTTCAAGCATTTTGATTCAAACTTCCAAATTAATTATTTGAGTTCAATTAAAGGTAATACTCATCTCTAAACTAATTTTTAAGTTGATTTCAATCATTATTTGTTAATTAAAGTGATTATAATGGATTTTCAACTTTAATTTCTTCTTTCTTGAACTTGAGGATCAACAATGATGGATCTTTAATTTTGAGTTGGAATCCAAATATTAATGGATGTCTAAGCTCAAAAAAGGTCTAATAAGAGGTTTTTAATCTTAAACCAATAGATCAAACACATTTTATGGATCAATTTTGAGAAATTCGAATTTGATCAAGAACATGGATGATTTTTCTGAAAAATTATGAAACGGATTAAATTATGAAATTAACACTTAGAATACATGTTATTGGACTAGGAATGAATACTAGAAGTGGTTTGAGGTGCTGAAAAGATAGTTTAGTTGAGGAATTCCATGTTTCGGCTTATTTGGGCAACATCGGTAAGGTTGTTTAACGAAATGATTTAGATTCGTATACTTTATCAAATTTCGTGTTTCTTGTTGCTATTGTTAGTTTGTAATGCATATTTTGTCTCTGTTAAAGCTCCACATCAAGGGGGGAGCATGCAAATCAAAATTGGAGCTCAAACTTACTTGTTTGAACACATTCTTGCTTAAAAAGCTAATTGTGGAGGTGAGTGATATTAAGGGCAATTTGGTAAATTAGCCTGATTATGTGTGAGATTAAATGTTTAATTGGTGTTATTAATGACTTAATTGCATATTGGATTGTTGGATTTGCAAAAATAGGTTTTATTGTATAAAAGAGTGAAATGAAAATTGGTTTGGTAAGTGGAATGACGAAAATGTGCAAATGTACACAATTGCAACAAGTAATAAAGTGACAAGTAAATGTCGAGTTATCATACCCACAGGTACTGTGAAAAGAATTATTTATGAATGCTATTTAAAACACTTTGGTGAAAAAAATATTTTATTTGAAGAGGGTGATTAAAAACTAAGATTTTAAACTAAGTAAACTAAACAAATAAATCTCAAATGCACGATTTTAAAATACGACTTTAATTAAGATGACATAATTGTGTTAGATTAATTACATTTCTTAACTTAAAATTATTAAACTCATGTTTATATTGTTACGAATAAGTTCACGGCAACTCGGTAATTTGCTAACTTATGAACATACTCACCTACCAAAATCCATTTATCTCTTGACTATGTCCCTATGTCAATTCAACCGATTAAACAAATCTTAATAAGCAAATATGTTATTGCACATACATACTTATCAAATCAAAATATACTCTTGTACATATCCCTATGTCAATTCAAACAATTAACTTGATTTAATAAGCACATAAAAAACTATGTGAGGTAACAAAGTATCCTTACCTTGAAACAGTTTAATCACAATAATCTTGCAAGTTATGCAAGGCAAATGTATCGTCAGATACTGTTGCTAATGTAACCCTCAGCAGCCTTAGATGTTTAAACATAAACTGATTAAGTACTATGTCCATTATTACAATTTCAATCTGTTTAAATGATTAATTCATTAGTTACCTAACAATTGTAATGCAAGAATAACTTAGTCATGATTTTACTTAATTAAGCATCTTACCGAGGCCTATAACAACATAAACACAATTTTAATAATTTTAACAAATGAAATGTAATCAACCTAACACGAATTAAATCCAAGCTAAATTGATTAAATTAACCATTCCAACAACATAAATATTCATAGATATGTTCAACATAACAACAACAAAAATTAAAGAGATAGGGAACAATAATCAAAACCGGTGTTTTTCCTTGTCTTGACTAGTTGCTCCTTGCTTCCTTCTCCGTTGTCCTCGTCAACCAAGGCTGCTATGAACACTTAATTTCTACTCCAAATAGCTTATGAATGCCCCTTTCCTAAGAGGAGAAATTGGCAAAAGAGCAAGGGCATTTTGGAATGGAAAGAAGAGAGAAAGTGGAGAGAAGAGAGGAAATATGTGAATGCTTAAGGTGTGTTTTCAAATGACCAGCCTAAGGGGGTTTTTATAGATGATTAGGGCTGCTAAAAATAGCTAAATTTATCATCCAAAGAGCCCTCCCTTGGCCGGCCACACATGTGGCAAGGTTGATAGTTTCAACTTTGCTAATTTAGGCTTGGGGCAAATCTATAAAGCCACCAATTGTGGAGGGTTTGAATGCAACTTGAACAAGTCTTCAAGGGCTTCTTTGCAAGCTTAAATAATCAGCTAATAATCTGATTTGGGTCAGCTCTTAGGATGGTTTTTGGGCTGTCTATTTCTTGGTCAGTTCGGTTCACTCGAATCAGTGCAACTGGACCACTTTCTCATAATTAATTAATAATAATTTATTAACCCAAATTAAATTGGATATAAATTAAAATTAATTATATTATGAATTAATACATATAATTTTGGACCATCTTAGGCTGAAATTTAGTTCGCCTCGATACTTCAAATTGCTTCTCAGTTTTGTGCTTCTAGCAGTGTCTGCCGAGCCATTTTTCGCCCTTAGTGCAAATCTGTTGAAAATAACCAAAATTCATCAAAATTAATTATAAAATTAACTAAAATTAAAAATTTTCATAATTTAAGTGCACTTTAATTATTTTGTAAAAATTAATTATTTTTTCGACAAGAATTTTATCGAAACTGTACGATTTTAAGTTAAAATGTGTACATTTTCGTGTTTCCACACCCCCAAACTTAATTCATTGCTTGTCCCGAGTAATGCACAAATTAAAAAGAATTACTCAGACCTTTGAAAAATTCCTTCAGAATAACATTCTTTCCAGAATTATGAATTTAATATAACTATGCTCAAGAACAAGAAATTTGATAGTTATGCTACTTAAGTATACATATCGTTCAAATTAATCTCAACAACTATTATGATAGCAAAATTAGACTAAATGCTTCCTTAACAAAAACATGTTAACCCTTACCAATTTGATTTTATTTCCTTATTCAAGATTAAGTTGCAATCATTAAGTTTAACTTATGTCTTCATATGTTGAATATAGCAATTTCTCTCCACTAATATAGGTAGCATAGGAAACTTGAATCAATAGGTCTTTAAAAAGATTGTAACGTAGCTAGGCTAGAGGTAGGTAAAAGGTAGATAAATTTAAGCTTTTAAACCCTAGACTCAGCTTCAATCGGACCTTTGGAATAATTTCCCTCAATACACCAACTTACTTTGCTTTCACATGCTCCTTTGTACATTTATTTTCTTTCAAGTACATGTGCTCTCTTTTTTTTAAGCATTTTACTATATGTACTACAATTTTTAGAGCATTTGATACTTCTTTCAACTCCCCCAAAATTATTTTCAAAGAATATTTTGAATAGTACTGAGTCTAGTGTTCGGGACAATTTAAAGATAATTAAGAGAGAAGTGATAGCTAAATATTGCAAGGGTTCAAATAAAATTAGACCATATAGTCTCAAAGTTGGGTTTCAAAGGATAAAATTTCATCAAGGTTGGCTTGAAAGGCTCAAACAGCCCAAACAAGAGTTGCTTAAATCATTTTCAACATTCCATGCTTCCTAGGATTTCGCCTCAAGAAACTACTAAGTCAATTCTAGAGACTTAAACTTTCATGCATGCCTACCTTTCTTAAGGAACTAAAAATTTTATGGTACGATTTGCATGCTTTATTAAAAATACATTTATATAATTATTCAGCTAACATAACAATTTATTGAAATAATATAAATTTATTTATATTGAAGTTTAGCATACTTAACAAAATTTCAAATTATTGAACAAAATATATCCTAATCATAATTAAAAGAACCATTTATTCTGAGTGGAAATAATTTCAAATTTTCGGTCCCCCTACTTAAAATGAACAATGTCCTCATTGTTTAATGTGAATAGATACTATACACCAGGTAGGATTCTAGAAAAGAGGAGGTGAGTCAATTTGACTACTTAAGTACCAAGCTCTTTCTAAATCCAATCCTAGACATGTATATATCTATTGCCACACTTTATACTTCGCGACTTTTTTAGTTTTATTAATGATTTTCATCTCATGTTTTATTATGAAAAAAATCCTAATTAACTTTATCCTAAAATAACCTAAGAACATAAATAAAATAAAGTCGAGATCCCCTCTTTATTTATTTGCAGATCATTCCGAATTTGACTCATCTTTTGTTCCATCATTATTGTCTTTGCATGAATCGCTTCGCTCCTTTTTCAATAATGGGTTTCATGGTTCAAATATGTAATCTGAAAACTCAGGTACAAAAATAAATGGGTCATTGTAAATTTTCGTAAGAGCACTTCTCATCGAGTCATCCATTATTTTTGAGTATTTCCAGTAAGCTTGTTGCTGCCACTGCTTATATTGCATTATGTCCATCAACTTTGAAAACTCATCTCGATGATCTGGGTGAGGCAGTTGAGCTCTGAACATTCAAGTCTCAACATCAAGTTTAGCTTCTGGTTCCATTGGTTCCACCTTATTAGGGACTTCAGCTGATTGCACTGGTTCAATCTCCGTGGGATCCTTTTCTTCTTCTTTTTCAGGATCTTCAACTCGTTGCTGTAGAATAGAGTCTCCAACTATTTGATAGAGGTCCCAATCTATGATTGTGCCTTGGCTATAGCCTGTCTTCTTTACGTTTGCAAGAATTTTAGCTTTCAAGCACAAAATTGTTATCGTAAAGGGAAAGTAAGCTGGGCCAGAACGTGAACGTCTAACGGCACAATTTCGCATTTCCCTCAAGATGATTTTTCCCACATCAATGGTCTTCCCAGTTAAAATCGAATATAATAAGACCATTCGCTCTAATTAGATTGTAGTCCCATCTGAGCTAGGCATAAGGCTCAATCGGATGAAGTAGAACCATACCTTTGCGAGTGGTGTCAAATATTATCTTCGACAAGTGTGGATTCCTTGCTTTGACACAGTCCACTTAGAACCTGGAACTGTAAGTTCCTCGAGGATTTCTTGCAAATTTTTAGACTCTATATTGCTCATCAAGGCAGAATATTATTCGTTTTTCAAACCAGGTAATTCAAAGAACTCATTAATAGCATTTGAAGTTATTGGTACCTTGATTCCGCGAACTGGAACTTCTGTCAACTCGCTTGAGGTTAAATTTGCATAGAATTTTCACACTAACTCCTCATCCACACTAGGTCTCTTCTCACAAAACAACTCCCAATTGAGAGTTTCAGCAAGCTGACGAATACGCGCCATAAAACCAATATAGTTGCTTTCTTTCAATGTGAAACCTTTCTCTGGATACATCTGTTGATTCTTGAAGATACTCTCGTATCGTGCTTTGGCTTCTTCACAGTGGAACTTGTTTTGGGATTCATCAATTTGGGCAGATGCACGAGTTCTCTTGCGAGGCATGATTAACCTGATCATAAGATGGTAACAATTATTTTCTCAAAAATTTAATTAATATAAAATATTAATAATTCAATAAATTGAAAAATTAGACAATAAAATTAAAATTTAGGAGAAAAATTGGTCCTACCACCTTTTTTGTAAAAATTAAGAGTTCTTAAGAAAAATAATTTTGAATCAAAAGATGGCAAATTAAATAGGTTGAGGGGTTTTTGGCTAAGGATGGGTGAAAGGGTGGTGTGCCACTCGGATATGTAAGGCAGCAGCGCGCAGCAAGGGATGGATGTGAGCAGCGTGTGGATCGTTGAGCAAGCCTGGTGTGGGCGCTCACAGGGTGCTGCTGACCGATCAGCTGGGCGATGCTATGGCTAGGGGTTTATTAGGAGGTTTCGGCACTTAAGGGTTTTGGTATTTTTGGAGGGAATGGTGTATGAATGAAAAAAAATAAGAATAGATGGGTGGAGTTTATGGTGAAAGAAGTATGAGCTAGAGTAGAATTCTTAAAAATTCTAAGTTCTAATTCTACTCAAAGTAAATAACAATTAATAATTAATATATTGCATATTAATTTATTATTTTCTATTAATTTATTAAGATAAAAACTTATCGAATAAAATATGATTAAATTAAAACTAATCCTAACTCTAAATAAAGTTGATAATAATTAATATGTATTATAATAGATATAATTATATATTAATAATTATCATCTTTTGTTTTTTTCTTTTTTTATTGAACTAAAAACATTTATTCTAGATTTTTTTTGAAAATATTTACAAAAATAGGCTTCTAATTTTTAATATTTACAAAAAGAGCAACCAAAATTTTAAAAATAATTCAATTAAGTTTAATGAAAATTCAAAATTGAGTTGCAACATAAAACTTGGATCAAAATTGACCTTTTTATTTGAAAAACTAAAAATTTATTTTGTCATTTAGGGAATAATTTATTGGGAAATTATGTTAAAATCAATTCCTAAGAAAGATTGGAGAGGTCACAAACGGTTCTGCTTAAGTTCCAATCTCCTAGATAGAATTTATTTAAGCATACTAATCCCGAAAATATACCCTAAATCATTTATTCAAATAAAAGAACAAGAAAAATTAAATATGTGATAAAATGAATGAGATTTGATTCCGTTCAATTTTATCTCCCCAGTAATGTTTCAAGTGTTGAGCATTAACTCAAAAATTACCTCCCTTACCTTGAAGTTCAACAACTCCGTATGGATAGACTCGATGAATCATAAATGGACCGGACCAACGTGATTTTAACTTACCTGGAAAGAACCTTAATATGGAATTGAATAACAAGACTTGCTGACCTGCTTCAAATTCTCGAACTCGAATTTGTTTGTCATGTCATTTCTTGAGTCTCTCCTTAAGTAATTTGGCATTATCGTATGAAGACATCCGAAATTCTTCTAACTCGTTAAGTTGAAGCATCCATTTCTCTTTGGCCCTTTTACGATCCAAGTTGAGTCGTTGGAGAGCCTAGTAAGCTTTGTGTTCTAACTCCAAGGGTAGATGGCAGGCTTTCCCAAAGACTAACCTATAGGGTGACATCCCTAAAGGTGTCTTGTATGCTGTCCTATAAGCTCATATAGCATCATCCAGTCTTTTGGACCAATCTCGTCGGTTCGGGCAAACTAGCTTCTTAAGTATGCCTTTGGTCTCCTTGTTTGCCAATTCAGCTTTCCCATTCGTCTGTGGATGGTAAGTTGTAGCGACCTTATGTTTCACTCCATGTTTATCTAATAACCATTTCAACCACTTGTTCACAAAAATGGGACCCTTCATTACTGATGACGGCTCTTGGGGTTCCAAGCCTTGTGAACACATGTTTTTGCAAAAACTTCATTACAACCTTAGCATTGTTTATCAGATATGCCTCTGGCTCAACCCACTTAGACACATAGTCTACTGCTACTAATATGTACTTAAGACCAAAAGGCGGAAGGAAAGGACCGACAAAGTTAATACCCCAAACATTAAATAATTCTACCCCAATGATGTTTATTCGAGGCATCTCATTTCTGTTGGTGACATTTCTAACCCTTTGACATCAATCACAACTCTTTATGTAAGCATATGCATCTTTGAATAGTGTTGGCCAAAAGAATTCGGCTTGCAATACCTTGGCTGCAGTACATGTTCCTCTGAAGTGTCCCCCACTCGGAGCTGAGTGACAATGGTATAAAATCTTATCTACTTCATCTTCTACCACGCATCTCCTGGTCATTTGATTTGCACACTTTTTAAACAAATATGATTCTTCCCAAAAATAGTACTTCACATCGTGAAGAAACTTTTTCTTTTAATGATACGTCTTATCAATCGGCATCAAACCACAAGCTAAAAAGTTAGCAATATCAGCAAACCAAGGGGTATTATGGACATGATTTACCTTTAGTACGTGTTCATCTGGGAACGTCTCTCGAATTGGTATAAGAGGAGAGTTCCCTTATTGTGGCCCCAATCTGGACAGGTGGTCTACTACTTGGTTTTCCACTCCCTTTCGATCTTGAATTTCTAGATCGAACTCTTGAAGTAGAAGTACCCATCGGATCAGTCTCGGCTTAGTGTCTTTCTTGGCAAGTAAACACTTAATTGTCGAGTGGTTCGTATAAACAGTCACTTTGGTACCTATAAGATAAGATCAAAACTTGCCAAAAGAAAATACAATAGCAAGTAACTTTTTTTCTGTTATTGTGTAATTCAGTTGAGCTCCTATCAGAGTCCGACTTGCATAGTAGATGAGATGAAAAGCTTTGTTCCTTCGCTAACCCATGACAGCTTTGATCACGAAGTCACTTGCATCACACATCAATTCAAATGGCAAATCCCAATCTGGTGTGACTATTATGGGTGCCGAGACTAACCAACTCTTCAAATCGTTGAAAGCTCTTAAGCAGCCCTCATCAAATTTAAAAGTCGTGTCCTTCTCCAATAATTTGCATAAGGGTTTAGCAACTTTGGAGAAGTCCTTGATGAATCTTCGATAGAAACCGGCATGGCCCAAGAAGCTCCTAACACCCTTTATAGATATTGGGGGTGGGCGTTTCTCAGTAACATCTACATTTGCTTTATCTACCTCAATTCCATGTCTTGTTATCCAATACCCTAGAACAATACCTTCTCACACCATGAAATGACACTTTTCCCAGTTAAATACAAGGTTTGTTTCTTCGCATCGCCTTAGTACCTTGGCTAGATTGGCTAGGCAATCATCATATGTATCTCCGAATACTGAAAAATCATCCATAAAAACTTCCAAATATTTCTCAACCATGTCAGTAAAAATAGACATCATACATCTTTGAAATGTAGCAGGTGCATTACATAAACCAAATGGCATGCGCGCAAATGAAAATGTATCGTACAGGCAGGTGAACATTGTCTTGTGCTGACCTTCCAGTGCTACTGTAATCTAATTATACCCCGAGTATCCATCGAGAAAATAGTAATAGTCTCACCCTGCGAGTCTATCCAGCATCTGGTCCAAAAACGGAAAAGAAAAGTGATCTTTCCTAGTTTCCTTGTTCAGGTTCTGGTAATCGATGCAAATTCTCCATCCCGTAACCGTTCTAGTCAGTATCAACTCGTTATTCTCACTTTCAATGACTGTGATACCTCCTTTATTTGGCATGCACTGGGCCGGACTTACCCATTAACTTTTTAAGATGGGGTAAATTATACCCGTATCTAACCACTTGATGATTTCTTTCTTGACTACGTCCTTCATGATGGGGTTCAGTCTTCATTGTCCATCAATCATCCCTTTTTCGTCATCTTCTAAGATAATCTTGTGCATGCATACAGATGGACTAATTCCATGAATATCGGCTATGGTCCATTCGATAGCCTTCTTGAATTGTTTCAACACCAGGATGAGTTTCTCTTCTTGCTCAGTTGTTAATTCTGCTGAAACAATCACCGACAGAGTAGAAGAGTTACCTAAATAAACATATTTCAAATATGATAGAAGTACCTTCAGTTCTAATTTAGGAGGCTCCTCGATTGACACTTTTGGTTGGGCATTGTTGGATCACCGGCACCCCTACGACGCAGCGGAAAAATTTAAAAATCGGCAACCCTAACCACGAATCCATGTGTGAGGAACGAATCAGGGTGAAAAAGGTTACGAAATTACCTAATGTTTATTCTAATTAGACAGCAACTTCCCAACAACGTGTAATCTGATCTACAGTCAAACCAAGCCGCAATCTATCGAGACTCTGACCTCTACGTAATCCACCTAGTTGATTACGAACAGAAGAAATCCCCAAAACAGTTTTGAAAGTGATTTTTCTTTGACGGCTGCTAGACCCAAGCAAAGGAAAAATGGGATCCTTATAATTTTTTTAAGCTTTTTTAGGAATTAAATAAATATAATAATATTTTAAACTGAAAATTATAATTACATTAATTATAATATAATTTCGGTAAACCATATATTTATTTGAATTCATATGCTAACCAAATTCATGTCCTCATTATGTGTACAACAACCTTGTACATAATGTGTTGGAAATTTGATTACCGAATTAAATTAATTCTATAATTAATTTAATTCAAGCGACCCCCAGAAAAACAATACCAACTATGGTTTATTCCGTTCATTTCAACTATAGGGTGTGACCCTATAGGTTCCTGTAACATTAGCAGTAATACTAGAACGATTCCAATGTTACAAACAATGAGTGGCATCTAGCAATGCATCATTGCTACCTAAGTCACAAGAGATCATGATTCAACATAACTTTTTTTATGATTAACCTTTTATGCAATAATCCTTAAGTCCTTTATCTCTGGATTGGACACAAGTCATGGAATAGTCACACTTGCATAGTCCATTCCATGTTCCTTGATATCTTAAGTAGACTACGATATACAACTAAGTATGACATCTCATATCAACTTATTTGAGCATGGCCATGCATTTCTAGTCTCACTTAATCAAGTGGCCTAAGATATTACTCCCATTATGTAGGAGGGACTTATTTTATATCGACCAACCATATCCCTCTACATCGATTGCGGTATATCCAACATTAGCCTTTATAGAACAACCAGTTACGGTGTACGTTTGACTGTATCAAGATATACTACTCACGATGTTGGGATTATAATGATCTCAAGTCTGAGGATCATATACATATTAATCACTATGAGTAATGTCGTAATAATTACATAATAATCCAAGAAACATACTCATAATGGGTCAGTCCAATATGTTCTTCTCTAACACACATATTCATGCATCGATTCTGACATTCCATATCAATGACAACTCTTTATCATCAATCAACTGCATGTTAGTCTTAATGCATTATCGTTGTCCTATCCAACAATAATACTTGACTAAGGATCTTTTAAGAATAATCATATTATTCTCAGGATATTATTATAAAACAGTTTATTTATACACACAGAAAGGAAACTGAAATAATAATGGTAATGCCTTATATTAATAAACATGATAAATTAAGTATGTTATTACAACCATCTCATGATTGATCTTTGGGCATAATCCCTTTTCTCTAACTCCAAAGATTCAAAGTGGGATTGGGTATTAAATCCCCTTTGATTAGCTTGTAACAAAGCTAAGTATTCATCCTCGTCTTCTTTATTTGGAGGATCTGATGTGAAAATTTGTTCCAATAGGTCCTTAACATAGTTGAGTTCCTTCTCCATGATTAAATCCTCTAAATCAGACACTGCAGAACAATTATCAATTGTGTCAGGAAATCGTATGGACTTAAAAACGTTGAATGTTACCTAATCATCCTGAACATGCATAGTAAGCTTGCCCTTCTGCACATCAATAAGGGTCCTTCTGGTTGCTAAGAATGGTCTTCCTAGGATGATTGGCACCTATTTGTCTGCTTCAAAGTCTAGAATCACAAAGGTAGCAGGAAAGATAAATTTGTCTACACGTAACAATACGTCCTCAATTTTTCCTTTAGGATGTGCTAAGGATCGATCTGATAATTGAAGTGTAACCGTAGTAGGTCTAAATTCACCTATCCCCAACTTCCTAAATATTGACATGGGCATCAAGTTGATACTCGCACCCAAGCCACATAGTGTCTTACCATAATATGTTGCTCCAATACTGCAAGGTATGGTAAAACATCCAGGATCCTTCAATTTTAGGGGTAGTTTGTCTTGAAGATATGCACTGCATTCCTTCATTAGGGCTACTGTCTGAAATTCTCCAAGCCTTTGCTTTTTAGACAGGATATCCTTCATGAATTTGACGTACTTTGGCATTTGTTCAAGTGCTTCAACCAACGGGATGTTGATATGAAGTTTCTTGAGTACTTCTAGGAACTTCTTGAATTGAATTTCCTGCTTCTGCTTCTGAAGTCTTTGAGGATAGGGTGGTGGATGTTTCTTTACTAGAACTATTTGATTCGTTTTCAGTGGCAATTCTGCATCTAATGGAGTTATTGGTTGATCAGAATTAGCTAGTTCAGAAGTTACCTTGTCGAATTTTGTAGATTCAATTTTCGGTGAAACTGGAATTTCAACACTCAGTTGAACTTCCTCTGAGTATGAGCTTCAACTAGCTTCTTCTCAACTTCGACGAAATTGGGCTCTAAAGTCTTTCTGCTCCTCAATGTCAATGTTTTACAATGCTCCACCCCTGGATTCCTCGGATTCTCCATATCACTAGGTAAAGCACCTTGTGGTCGATTTTTGAGTTCAGTTGCAAGCTGGCCCACTTGATTCTCCAAATTCCTTAGAGAGGCATCATTTTTCGCCATGTATGCCTTCAATAGATTCTTTAGGTTATTGGATGGTTCAGCTTGGGTTGGTTTTTGAGGTTGTTGGGAAAAACTAGGTGGCTAGGCCGATCTAGGTTGGACATAATTGTTACTGGTTCCTGCCCTTTGGTTACTCCGGGAAAAATTCGGGTAGTTTCGCCATGATAGGTTATAGAAATTAGATTGCAGCCTTTGCCTTCCTCGATTTTGGTCTTAGTTACCCACGTAATACAGAAATTCTGGGTTTGATGGACATTCTTCGAACAAATATCCTTCACCACAATAAACACAGGCTACATTTTCAAATTGATTCATTGGATGTGCTCCAAAACTATTACACATTAGTAGTAAGATTTTTTAACATTGAGGATATTGATGATACTTGAGATGCGAGTGAAGTAAGTGCATCTACTTCATGTATTCCAACGACTCGTCTTCCTGACGCTGCTCAATTGGTTGGCCATTGATAATTGTTGCTGGCAATCCTTTCAATGATTTCATAAGCCTTATTATAAGACTTAGAAAGGAGAGCACCATTACAAGAAGCGTCCACTACCATCCTCGTGTGAGCATTGAGACCATTATAAAATGTCTCAAGTTGTATGCAATGTAGGATTCTATGATGAGGGCACTTCCGTAATAATTCTTTGTACCTTTCCCATGCCTCATACAATGACTCATCATCCATTTGTTGGAAAGCAGTAATCTCATTCCTCAACTTAGCATTCTTGCTAGGCGGGAAATACTTCATAAGGAATTTTTCTGCTAACTCTTGCCATGTTGAAATTGAGTTTGGTGGTAATGAGTTCAACCAAGCTCAAGCTCTATCCCTTAATGAATATGAGAATAGCTTCAATCGTAATGCATCTTCGAGTACTCCAGCTAACTTGAAAGAATCGTTCACCTCCATAAACAGTCTTACGAGTAGGTGAGGATCTTCGGTAGGCATTCCACTAAATTGGCCCACTGTCTGAAGCATCTGGAACATGAGTGGATTCAACTCGAACTGTTGTGCCTCAATTTTGGGTCTCCTAATACCTGGATTAAGATCATGAAATAATGGCACGGCATACTGTCTTAAAGCTCTATCCCTATCATCAGCAATAAGGATAGGATTTTGAAAAAGGTTTGCTCCGTTTCCTTGATTCAGATTTTCGAAGTTCATCTCTTCAGTCCTTCTCTAACTTACTTGTCTTCTTCGTTGCCGAAAATTTTGTTCAATCTCAGGGTCTACAGGGAGTAAATTGATGATTCGATCAATACTCATAAACACTTAAAATAATCACAGAAAAATTAACTAAGTTAAAATTTGAACAGAAAAATAAACCAAAATTCAAATCTAACAACTTCACAAATAATGACTTTTTTAAAACACAGTCCCCGACAACGACGCCACAAACTTGGAACGACAGAAATGTGCAAGTGTACACAATCACAACAAGTAATAAAGTGACAAGTAAATGTCGAGTTATCGTGCCCACAGGGACTGTGAAAAGAATTATTTATGAATGCTATTTAAAACACTTTGGTGAAGAAAAATATTTTGTCTGAAGAGGATGATTAAAAACTAAGATTTTAAACTAAGTAAACTAAATAAATAAATCTCAAATGCACGATTTTAAAATATGATTTTAATCAAGATGACATAATTGTGTTAGATTAATTACATTTCTTAACTTAGAATTATTAAACTCATGTTTATATTTTTACAAATAAGTTCACAGTAACTCGGTAATTTTCTAACTTATGAACATACTCACCTACCCAAATCCATTTATCTCTTGACTATATCCCTATGTCAATTCAACTTATTAAACAAATCTTAATAGGCAAATATGTTATTGCACATGCATACTTATCAAATCGAAATAATATCTTGTACATATCCCGATGTCAATTCAAACAATTAACTCGATTCAATAAGCACATAAAAGACTATGTGAGGTAAAAAAGCATCCTTACCTTGAAACAGTTTAATCACAATAATCTTGCAAGTTATGCAAGGAAAATGTATAGTCAGATACCGTTGCTAATCTAACCCTCAGCTACCTTAGATGAGTAAACATGCACTGATTAAGTACTGTGTCCATTAATTACTATTTCAATCCGTTTAAATAATTAATTCATTAGTTACCTAACAATTGTAATGCAATAATAAATTAGTCATGATTTTACTTAATCAAGCATCTTACCGAGGCCTACAACAACATAAACACAATTTTAATAATTTTAACAAACGAAATGAAATCAACCTAACACGAATTAAATTCAAGCTAAATTGATTAAATTAACCATTCCAAAAACATAAATATTCATAGATATGTTCAGCATAACAACAACAAAAATTAAAGAGATAGGGAACAAGAATCAAATCTGGTGTTTTTCTGTGGCTTCACTAGTTGCTCCTTTCTTCCTTCTTCGTTGTCCTCGTCGACCAAGGCTGCTATGAACACTTAATTGCTGCTCCAAACAGTTGATGAATGCCCCTTTTACAAGAGGATAAATTGGCAAAAGAGCAAGGGAATTTTGGAATGGAAAGAAGGGAGAAAGTGCAGAAAAGAGAGGAAAGATGTGAATGCTTGAGATGTGTTTTCAAATGACCAGCCTAAGGGGGTTTTTATAGCTGAGGAGAGCTACTAAAAATAGCTAAATTTATTAGCCAAAGAGCCCTCCCTTGGTTGGCCACACATGTGGCAAGGTTGATAGTTTCAACTTTGTTAATATAGGCTTAGGGAAAATCTATAAAGCCACCAATTGTGGAGGGGTTTGAATGCAACTTGAACAAGTCTTCAAGGGCCTCTTTGCAAGCTTAAATAATCAGCTAATAAGCTGATTTGGGTCAGCTCTTGGGACGGTTTTTGGGCAGTCCATTTCTTGGTCAGTTCGGTTCACTCGATTCAGTTCAACTAAACCACTTTTTCATAATTAATTAATAATAATTTATTAACCCAAATTAAATTAGATATAAATTAAAATTAATTATATTATGAATTAATACATATAACTTTGGACCGTCTGAGGCTGAAATTTAGTTCACCTCGATACTTTAATTTGCTTCTCGATTTTGTGCTTCTAGCAGTGTTTGCCGAGCTATTTTTCGCCCTTTGTGCAAATCTGTCGAAAATACCAAAAATTCATCAAAATTAATTATAAAATTAACTAAAATTAAAATTTTTCATATTTTAAGTGCATTTTAATTATTTTGTAAAAATTAATTATTTTTTTGACAAAAATTTTATCGAAACTGTATGATTTTAAGTTAAAAAGGGTATGTAAAAATGTTTAAATTTCTGTGTTTCCAGTAAGTTTTGTATTATGCTTTTAGCATGATTAAATTGTATGGAATAAATTGATATTTAAAGCATGAATTGCTTATTTATTGAATATTTGATAAAGGTGTTCTAATTGGTTATATTTGCTATGCTTAATTTTATTGATGTTAAAATTGTTTAGCAACATGCTTTTACTTGCATTTTAACATCCTAAATTAAGTGATTAAACAACATATTTTATGCCTTGTATGTATGATTATATTGACAACATTGTATGGTGGATCCATTGGATATAGTTGGCATGTCATAGGATTTGTGAGTACTCACCATTATTTTTAATACTGTAAGCATATAGCTCTTGGTGGACTGATTTGTTTGGAGCAGATAAGGGAGTATTGAGCTTGAGTCTCCACTCATCAGGTTATTGAGGCGCTATAAGGGAGCATGTGGCTTCAACCTGCTCAATTTGGAGGACTGTATTTGATTTGTGGGAGTTTGGAGATCCATTCCCCTTAAACACAAGGGAGTAACGGTTCAATTTCCCATGGTGCACCACATCACGATCATATTGCCATGGTATACCAAGAAGCAAATGGGAGGCATGGATGGGAACTACATCACACCAAATCATGCCAGAGAACAATTACCAATCCTGAATACAATTAAGGACTATTTAACTACCTTAACTTCTGAACCTTCATTAAGCTGTTATAAGTTATACGGATTTGGGTGTCTTTGACAAGAGAAAGATAAAGTATCCACTAAAAAACTACTCACCATATTCGCACAACTGCCACTATCAACAATAAGAGAACACAACTTTCCTTGAATCAAGCACCTCGAGTGGAATATGTTAGCACTTCATCAGAATCATCCTTTACTTGAATACTAAGGGGTTGTCGCACTACAAGACAATAGGACTTAAGAAAATCCTCCCCGTCAGTAGGAGGTTCCAAAACGTCTTCATTTTCTTCCTCGTCATCATAATCACAAACAACATTAGTAGCATTTAAATCGTCATTCTAAAAATAAAAAATAAGGGTACCATCATTACTTATCAACATTACCCTTTTATTTGGGCAATCACGAGCATAATGTCCATTGCCATTACATTTGTAGCATTTAATATCACGAGAATAATTCAAAGTAGGTTTAGAAGAAGTACTAGAAGGTACCTATACAATAGAAGAAGTACCTTTAGGTGGCGCCCTATCTTTCCAACTAAGACACTTAGGTTCATCTTTAGATGGAGCTAGTTGATTCACTTGTGGTAGAATGAATTTCGAGCCTTGAAAGGTAGAGGTCGATGTACTCCAATTAGATACCCGACCCCATGAATGATTCTTAGATTTTTGGATCAATCGTTCTTCAATCGTACAAGATTTTTGAACCGCTTCGTCCAAATTAATAAAAGTTTGAAGATCTAAAATCTTAGTTTTATTTCATTCAACCCATTTACAAATCAAGCTATAGTATCTTCTTCCTCCTCATCCTTATTAGGTTACATCAAAATCTCCATCGCATGAAAATATTCCATCACAGATTTATTACTTTGAACAAGATTTTGAAGCTTCCATTTGTTGTCCCTGTAGTAATGAGGTGATACATACCATTTTTGCATGATTCACTTTAAATCATCCCACAAGTTAATGGATCTCTTATTTTTCTTTCATTGGGACTGTAATAATTGAGTCCACCAACTTAAAACATAATCGGAGAATTCCAAGGTAGCTAATAGGACCTTCTCGTCCTCTGAACATTTGCAATATTCAAATAGCAACTCAATTTTTTCTCCCAATCACAATAGGCGTCAGGATCATGCTTTCCATTAAATGGTGGAACACTGAATTTTGGTTTATTCATAGAAAAATGGCTACAAGAACTAGTATCGTAGGTTGCAGCACGAGTACGCGAGCCACGTTTAATACGTCCAGAAGACTATCGCGGCTCATAACCATCATCATAATCATCCGTCTTATCATCATGGTGAAAAGGCTACTCATCATCATCATCATCGTTGTTAGTTTCCATTCAAGCTAAAGTTTGACTAAAATTTTGTTGGATCGCTTTGTGATGAAGGACTTGAGCTTGCAATGTGGCGAATTTATTTTCCAAACATTGTTGTGCCTCTTTGAATTCTTGTCGAAGTTCATCGAGCATTGTTGTAAATTGGTCCATGCTAACCACGGATAGATCATGCTCATCGTTCTTACTATGTGTACGTACCATTATTAGAGGCTGAAATAAAAAACACTCAAAAAAATTGATCAAAGAAAATTAAACTTCACTGTTATACACTCGCAATAAAGAAAAAACTCTAAGAGACAAAAAAAATTAATATTTTCTCGCTTGTAACTTTTAAAGAGTAGTCAAACTCAATAATATTCAAAAAGGTGTTGGATCACTCTCAAACAAAGTTGACCTAAGGCTCTAAGAAGCTAAAGAAAAACTCGACTCCAAAGGAAGTAAGTTGCTCGAAGAAAGGAGAAGCAACTCTTTTTGTATCTATCAGTACAAGAAATGAAAATATCTTAGAATGCATAATAGAATAAAAAAATTTAAAACAAACGAAAACCTAATGCTAAAATCAAAGAAAATAAACTACCCAACTGAAAACCTGAAATAATGGAAAATAACTTAAATTTTTTTCGAGCTGTTCTCGGTTTCTAAAAATCACGAAATTTAAACTGGAGTCTCCTCAAATGATGTAGATCTGATTTGGAAAATTTTGGCACAAAATTCAACTCACAGAATATTTTCTTATTTTTTTATTTTTCTTGTATTTTCTTTTTTCTTTATTTTTTTGATCACTTTTTTTGAGAAATATTTTTTATACTCTAAAATAGTCCCAATAAATAGTATGTAAAATTTTAGATCATTTGAAAAACGTTTACCCACTAAAAAAAAATTTTCTGAAAACTTTCTAGGTAAAAAGCGGTTTATAAAAACTCAAAGAACACCTGAAACACATAAATCTGATTCCAAATGATACAAAATGAAGACGGAAGTGGATCATATTCAAGTTGTTCGACTCGAAAAGGAAAGATTTGGATCTTATCTAAAAAGTAAAAATACATAAATTTAGTAATAAAGAAGTCAAAAATAGTAAAAGAAGAAATTTAAGAACAAAGAACAAATAAAAATATTAAATAAATAAATAGATGAAATTTAAAGGTGGAGGATGGATTGAACAAATCGATGGATATGATGGACAGAAGGATAAATGTCCAATTGAACCTTTTGAGATATAAATCCCAACAAACTTAATTAATGGCTCTAATCAACCCTCCAAGAAATAATCCTTGGCAAATTGAAGGGTGAAGAATAAATTTCCACGAGTCTTTGAAGAAAATAAATATGAAAGAAAATCGAAAAGAAAAATACTTCTTAAAATCACAAGAAAGAAATGTTGGTCAAGGAAACAAACTCCCAACATTGAAAACCTTATTAATTAAAACAATTTTATCTTTAATGAACAATGAATAAGCCTTTATATAGGCTAGCTAAGTACATCCAAATAAAACTCTAAAGTATACTAAAACTCTAATTAATCTAAACAAGAAGTAGTTTTAAATAAAACTTTCTTATTAACAGAAAACTCCTAATAACTTAAAATACTTAGTAATTATAAAAATTCATAATAAAAAATAAAAAAATAATAAGAGATAATAAATACAATATTAGGCTCAAGTATAATAAGAATTAAGCCTAGAACTCAAACCCAATATGAAATGCCTAAGGATGTGGGATTGATTAGGGTCCTTGAAGTAAAATGCCTAAGCTTGTTAACATTCTCCACATGGGCTTGTCTTCATAGGTTGAGAGTTTAGGTCCACAAATAAAATTAATGCCTTTTAATTCATCATTGCTCCAAAATCCATCGTCTTGAAGATTCAACTCTTCTTCTCGAATTTGTTTTCTGATAAAGTCTTGAACGAATAAGTTGAGGTTTGACTTTAACTACTTGGATTTAGATACTGTGATTGGGCCTTGAGGGAAACTAGGCCCATCTCTATTATGGCCTTTGAATTGGGCCAAGTTGCTCGTATTAGTGTGGGTTTTGAGGGGGTTTGACTTTTGGTTTTTGTAATCTAGTATTTTAATTTGCTTAATTTAGAATTTAGTCCTAAAACTTGATTAGATTAATTTAAGCCTTTAATGATAGGGAAACCTGATAATATTTCAGGATTAGACTTGTAACTATTAATATTTGGTAGAAACACTCTTAATTTTTAATTTGGAAAATGTACTAAAAGTTCATAAAAGTTACGATTTTGTCGCTAATAATAAAACTTGAATTAGACATAGTAAAAGAACTCGAATTAAGCTAAAAATTTTTAGAGCTTGCACAATTTGACTAAAAGAAGGTCATTAACTATTTAGAAATAAAATCGGGATAGTTTAACCTTAGGTGGCAAAATAACCAAAATACCCTTAGGTTTAAATACTTAAAAGAAGTTTAAAAATGGTTCACAAATTGCTTCTGCATTAATAAATGACAGTTAATTAGTCATAAATAAGGTGTTATAAGGTTAGGGTGTGCGTCGGGTGGTCGTTAGTTAGAGAGTCATTTTGGTGGCTAATGCAACGCTTCGAATTTGGGTCAGTCCATCCCGATCGGGTTTGGGGTATCACAACCATAGTAAGGCCATCATTACCACACATCCACTCACCCACGTCACACCATTGCTTTGCCGTCGTTTTATTTTTCTTTTACCCTAATTGTTTCAATTTCTTTTATTATTAACCTAGGTTTTCTTTCTTTCCAAACTTACTTGTGTTTCTTCTACTCCTGCAAGTTTTCACCTTTTTCATCTACCATTTACTCTACCTTCTCCTAATGGCCAGAAATTTTGCTCTGCAACCATCTGCTATGCCACAACGCATTATTTTCAACCAAGCAGCGGAAGATTAGTACATGCGCAATATCTCCAAGCGTCCAGCATGAATGACAGATTTTCTGCTTACATCAAGAGGATGTTTTGACAAGGTGGTTTATGGGTTCTACACTCACCTTACTTTTCTTAACAATGCCTATATTTATGTGAGGGGAGCCTCGATGCTATTTGATAAAGATATCATCAATACGTAGTACGACCTTTTTGCTGTACAAGATGAGCATGACCAGTGTTGCTACAATCACGGCTGATGGTTTGACTTAGGTTCTTCAAGACTTCTGTATAGCAGGTACTAAGTGAAAAGTATCAAAACAGGACTGTTACACCATGGGGTTTGGTACCACTTCCTTAAGACATGTTAATTCCTTCAACTCATAAGAGGGAGAAAGAAAAATATGGGAAAATCATAGTCAAGGAAGCCCATTGGTGTGCCTAGAAGAATGCAGGGAGCCTTAATTTTCCCTTTCTCATCACCGTACTATGCCAGCGTGTAAATGTCTCTGTCCAGGCCAATGAAGATTTCACCCCAAACAAAGGGGCCATTACAAAGAAAATTGTTGCGAATATTTCAGGGGAGGATTTGTCGTAGCACCAACCTTCTGGTTTTGCCACTACCTTTTCTATCTCAATCAATGCCACAGCACCACCCTCTACTACTAATGGCATCTTTGAGTAGCAAGTGTTCAGCTCCTTCGAGAAGTTGCATAAACGGCTCAATCTATTTGAGACTTGGCAACTACGAATTGCTACAGACCTGGTACAAGCACAAGAACAAATGGTTATATCCTGGGCCTATGTGGAAAGGAGAGACGCTGCCATAAAGAGGTCCCTTCAAAAGAACTTCACCAAGCCTATGCTTGTGATTCCGAAATTTTCCAAGGAATTGCATGCAGATGAAGAGGAAGGGGAAGGGGAAGGTGAAGTAGAGGCCGGTGCGACAGAATCTATCCCCACATACCCTGCTACTGAAAGACAAAAATAAGGGGAACCTGTAGAATAAGATAAGACTGAATCAGTCAATATTTAGACTGATAATGAGAAAGGAGCAGAAGCAATTCCTGCGCCACCAATGGGTAGCACTGCTAATGTCCCACCTCCATCGACTAAACCTGTGTCTACACAAGATCGGGAGATCAATAAGCTTATTGATGATCTCACCAAATTTGGTGATGAGGAGGAGGAACTACCACTCAATGCGTTGAAACAAAACTTGTGCTATGAGCATGCTGCATGTAAATCCACCTGCACAAACTAAAGTAATAATGAAAACTTAGCTCCAAGCATCTAATCAATTTTTTTCTGCCATTTCTTTTTCTTTTTATTGTATTACATCATGTATTCATAATTTTTGTCGTATCATTTTTTGTATATATATATATGTTTTTGCCTTTATGATTCTTGTCTGTTCATGCATTGAAGACAATGCATCCCTTAGGTTTAGGGGTTTGTCATACATGTAGGATGCATTAGATATTTAGCTAAGTATGTTCATTCTAGTATTTTTGTTCATTTTTCCATTCATTTTACCATCACAAATAATTGCCAAGGACTATTTACACTGTCATGAGTATATGTTTGTTTGTGATGTTTGATGACGAGATTAATTCTTCAATAATTGTAGAAAATTATGATAGTGGATTAGGTGATTTTAGCTTAGGATAGTTGCTTGAAAATTGGTCTCTAAAAATAGAATACCCTAACTCCTATTGTAATTGGTCTATAGTAAGTTTCTTTTAATAAACTTAGAGATTCTTGGTTTTGTCATAACATTAATCACAATTTGTTATAATAACTTGACCACGTTTATACCTAATCTGATCCTTGTGGAGACGATCTCGCTTATCACTTTATTTCTTGATTAGACGTGTATACTTGCACAAGTCGCATACCATTTCACACGCAACAAGTTTTTAGCACTATTATCGGGGATTAGCAATTTGGTGAAATTTGATTTTGCTATTTTATGTAATTCTATTAGTTTTATTTTACTTAATTTAATTTAATTTCTACAGGTTTTTCATTAGTGCACAAGAAGAGGCATTCTTGCTAACAAATAGTATCCTTTTGACCTAGAGACCAAAAGAAATTTATGAAGAAGGCAAAAAGACCTACGAAAAATGGCTAAGAACGGGAATTATCTTGGTCTCAATGATAATCTGAATGGTTAAAATATTAATCCTCCTATTTTTAGGATGATAGATGACCAAGACAGACCAATCTGAGAGCATGTTGTGCCAATTTTGGATGACCTGAATCCAGGGATAGTTAGACCACAAATACAGGCTCAACAGTTTGAGCTAAAACTGGTAATGTTTTGGATGTTACAAATAGTAGAATAGTTTAGTGGATTACCCACTGAAGATCTAAGACTATATTTAAAACTTTTTCTAGAGGTCTGTGACTCGTGTAGACAATAGGGTGTTCCTGAAGACACTTAGCAACTTAAATTGTTCTAATATTCTTTAAGAGATCGTGCAAGAGTGTGGCTAAATGCTTTTCCGTCAAGAATAGTGGCATCACAGAATGATCTTTGCCAAAGATTTTTGCTATGGTATAATGCCCCAAATATGAATGCCAAGCTTAGAAATGGCATCACATCTTTTCGACAATCAGAGGATTTTTGCTATGGTATAATCCCCCAAAGACACTATATGAAGCTTGGGAACGATTTAAAGACTTAATTCGGAAGTGTCTGATGCATGGATTTCAACATTGAACTCAAATGGAAATATTCTATAATGGGCTGAATGCGCATATGAGAATGGCAGTTGATGCTTCTACCAACTGTACTTTGTTGAATAAATCTTATAATGAAACATATGAAATTCTAGAGAAGATTGCCAACAATGATTATCAATATCCTACCACAAGAGTTGGGACGGGTAAGAGAGCTGTTGGTACCATGGAGCTAGATGCAACCACTTCATTAACATCACAGGTATCTTCTTTGGCTAATATGATCAAAACAATGAAGAAGCCCACTACAATTCAGAAGATGAAATTAGCCAAGCTTTCGTGTGTTACATGGGTAATTTCAATTAGAACAATAACCCCTATTCCAAAACGTATAATCCAGGGTGCAACATCTGAACTTTAGTTGGAATACTCAAGGTGTGGGGAATTTTAACAATGCTGCAAGACAGAATGCCAATAGTGCACCGACTGGTTATAATCATCCTATGTCGAGGCAAAATGTCTAGCCGGGTCAGGCATCAGCTTCATCATCATCATCATCATCATCATCATCATCATCATCATCTATTAAAGCCTTATTGAAGGAATATATGTCCAAGAATGGTGTCGTAATTCAGAGTCAAGCTGCATCTCTCTGAGCTCTTAAGAATCAAGTGGGGCAAATAGTGAATGCTTTGAATTTGATACCACACGGAGCATTGCCAAGTGGTACCGAGAATTCGAGATCACAAGGGAAGGAACAGTGCAAGGTCATCACTCTTAGAAGCAAAAATCAGCTTGATGATGTTACCCAAGATGTCACGGCAAGAGAGGATAATTCGAATAAAAACCATTAAAGATCCTAGAGTCATCTGAAAAGCATACTAAACCTAAAAAGAGTAAGTAGCAAAATGCTGTGGTAGAATCAGATTATGTTGTCAATAAGAATGCTATGGAAAAACAATATCAGCAACTTGAAGGTCGACCACCTCTACCTTTTCCTCAGTGATTTCATAATTCTAAGCAGAATATTTAGTTCAAAAGATTTTTGGATGTATTGAAGCAACTCCACATCAACATACCACTAGTTTAAACTTTGGAGCAAATGTCCAATTATGTGAAATTTATGAAAGATATATTGTCAAAAAAAACATAGATTGGGAGAATTTGAGACTGTCGCTCTCACTGAAAGGTGCACAGCAATATTGACGAATAAATTACCTCCAAAGCCGAAGGACCCAGGGAGTTTCACTATCCCATGTTTAAATGGAAATCATTCTGTTCGTAAGGCATTATGTGATCTAGGAGCGAGTATAAATCTAATGCCTGTGTCTATTTTTAAAAACTCGAAATTGGAAAAGTAAGACCTACTATAGTACGTTACAACTAGCTGATCGATCCTATACGCATCCAGAAGGTAAAATTAAAGATGTGCAGGTAAGAGTATATAAATTTATCTTTCCTACAGGTTTCCTTATTTTAGAATGTGAAGCTAACCAAGATGTGTCAACTATTCTTGGAAGAACTTTTCTTGCTATTGGCAAAATGTTAATTGATGTGCAGAAAGGTGAGCAGACCATGAGGGTAAATGATAAGCAGGTTACCTTCAACGTATTTAATGCTTTGAAATGTACTGATGCTAATGATCAATGCCATGCCATTAGGTTTATAGAAACAACAGCGAAGGAGTTCACCAAATTTTCCCACAGCAATTCCGACAGTGACGAAGACCCACTCAAGCAGAGTGATACAGTAAGTTTTGGGAAATTCGATGAATTTATGGAAGTCAAGTAGATAGTGGATAGAACAGGGAAGAAGTTTGAATCCTTATATTTATCAAATCGATCCTTCAATCCTCTTGTCAGTTGAAATATGCTTACTTGGGCGACAATAATACCTTGTCAGTTGTAATTTCTGCAGAGCTGACACTCGAGTAAGAGGCAAGGTTGTTAGAAGTTCTTCAACAATTTAGGAAAGCATTAGGATGGACCCTGACTGATATAAAAGGAATTCGCCCTGCATTCTGCATGCATAAAATTTTGTTGGAGGATTGCCCTAGCAATTCCATTGAACAGCAGTGAAGACTGAATCCGAACATGAAAGAAGTTTTCAAGAAAGAGATTATTAAGTGGCTCGGTGCTGGTATTATATACTCAATTTTAGACAGCTCATGAAAGAGTCTTGTACTATGTGTACCCAAGAAGGAGGTGTCACAATGGTAAGTAATGATAACAATGAGCTCATACCAACTCGCACTACCACAAGATGGAGAGTATGTATGGATTACCGTAAGCTTAAAAAGGCAACTAGGAATGCCATTTTCCCTTACCATTCATTGACCAAATGTTGGATAGATTAGTTGGGATTGCTTTCTACTATTTTTTGGATGGTTATTCAGGATATAATCAGATTTTCATAGCTCCCAATGACCAAGAGAATACAACTTTTACATGTCCATATGGTACTTTTGAGTTCATCGTCCGGGTTGTGTAATACCCCGACAACTTTTCAATGTTGCATAATGGTTATATTCTCTAACATGGTGGAAAATTTTCTTAAAGTCTTCATGGACGATTTTTCTGTATTCAAGAATGATTTTAAGGATTGTTTGAAAAATCTGGAATTGGTTTTATGCCACTGTAAGAAATGAATCTTGTTTTAAATTGGGAAAAAATGACATGTCATGGTTTATGAAGGAATTGTCCTGGGGTATCAGAAATCACAGGGAGGAATGAAGTGGATAGAGCAAAAATTAAAGTGAGAAAAATTGTCACCTCCCACCAGTTTCTAGGGTATTAGAAATTTTTTAGGTCATGCAAGTTTTTATAGAACGTTTATAAAGGAATTTTCGAGGATATCTAAACCCTTGTGCACTTTATTGGAGCAAAATAGACCTTTCAATTTTGATGAACTTTGTTTGATAGCCTTTGAGAGTTAAAGAAAAATATTATAACAGCACCAATTGTAGTAGCTCTGGAATGGACACTGCCTTTTGAACTCATGTGTGACACCAGCAATTATGTTGTGGGAGCCATGTTGAGGCAAAGGAAAGACAAAATACTACGTGCAATATATTACACTAGTAAAACTTATCAGAATCGCAACTTAATTACACCACCACGAAAAAGAAGTTATTGGCCGTGGTGTTCGCGTTCGATAAATTTCGTTCTTATCTAATTGGTATAAAGGTCATAGTCTACAATGATCATTCTGCTATTAAGTATCTAATGAGCAAGAAAGATGCTAAACCAAGGTTGATTAGGTTCATACTTTTGCTGCAGGAGTTTGACTTGGAAATTAGAGGTCGGAAAGGGACTAAGAATCAAGTGGTTGATCACTTATCGAGGTTAGAATCTGAAAGTAAAGGTGATCATGACACACTTATTAAAATGAATTTCCAGATAAGCAACTATTAGTTGCCACGGCATTACCTTGGTATGCTAACATAGTGAACTATTTAGTGAGTGGTTTGTTGCCACCCGATCTCAAACAGTAAAAGAAGACGGAAATTTTTTCATGATGCCAAGCACTATTATTAGGATGAACCTTTCTTGTTTAAACATTATGCTGATCAAATAATTAGGACATGTGTCCTTGATGACAAAATCTATAGCATTCTACAGCATTGTCATTCAGCTCTATACGGAGGACATTTTAGAGGGATGAGAATTTTTTCCAAAGTACTTTAGTCAGGATTTTATTGGCCAAGTCTGTTCAAGGATGCTCATGAATTCTATCAGTCATTCGACCATTGTCAGAGAAAAGGAAATATATCTAGAAGACAGGAAATGTCATTGCAAAGTATACTGGAGATTGAGTTGTTTGATGTATGGGGAATAGACTTTATAGGTCTATTTCAACCATCAGTAGGAAAATTGTACATACTGTTAGCAGTGGACTATGTCTCTAAGTGGGTCGAGGCTGTTACCCTTCCTACTAATGATACAAGGTCAGTAATGAAGTTTTTACACAATAAGATTTTTACAAGATTTGGTACACCTAGAGCCGTTATTAGTGATGAGGGGTCTCATTTTGACTGCAAGTTGGTAGCTAATGTTTTGCATCGATATGGGGTGAAACATAAGATTGTCACAGCATATCACCACCAAATAAATAGGCAAGCTGAAATTTCTATTAGAGAAATTAAAAAAAATTAGAAAAAGTGGTGACTCCTACTCGTAGAGATTGGTCTATCAGATTAGATAAAGCTTTGCGCGCATATCATACCGCGTACAAAACACCATTAAGGATGTCACCTTTTAAGCTTGTATATGGCAAGCCATGTCACCTTTCTGTTGAACTTGAGCATAAAGCATTTTGGGCTATTAAGAAGCTGAACATGGATTGGGTCACTATTGGCCATAAAAGGTTGTTAGAATTGAATAAAATGGAGGAGTTCCGAGCACAAGCATATGAGAATGCTAAGTTGTACAAGGAAAAGACCAAGCATTGGCACAATAAAAGAATCATGCCGCGGCAATTTGAACCAGGATAACAAGTATTATTATTCAACTCTAGGCTCAAATAGTTCCCTGGTAATATAAAATCTCACCGATCAGGTCCTTTTGAAGTAGCTCAAGTGTATCCTCATGGAGCTCTTAATATCAAAGACTTGAAAATTGGGAATGTAATATCCTGAAAATTACTACTGTAATACCCCGAAAATTACTACAGTAATAAAGTAGGTATCCCTAATAGTAAAATAAGGAAATAAAATGACAAAAAGGGAAATTTTGAGTTATGGCAACATTGGGAATTATATTATGACATAATAATTCAAGAAAGGATTAAATCCCAAAAGTGAGAAAAATTTTGTTTCCCAAGAGTAAATACTCAAAATTTGAAGGGTGTAAATATGAAAAATTTGAAGGACCAATAGTGTAAATATTTTAAGGGTGGAATAATCTAGAAACTAAGGAAAATGGATGAATTAGGACCAAATTGAAAAGGTGAAGAATTTTGAGGGACTAAATCACAATTTTACCAAATTAGGTGATGACTCAAGGATGGAATTTTTAAAGATTATAAAGGGAAAAATGGTCAATTAGAAGAGAGAGAAATCTAGAAGGCAACGATGATGTTGGTGATATTTTAGATTAATTAATTAAATAAATATTAGTTTATTAATATTTTAATTTAATTTTTAAATAATATTTTATTATTTTATTATTATTCTATTTAGTATATATATGGAAGGAAAGATGAAGAATCTTCATCTTCTTCCCATGCATCCAACGTATGAAGAGAAAAGAAAGAAAGAAACTTTCTTTTCTCTACAATTTGGTCTTTTCACCAAAAATTCACCACTTTCACTTACAAATCAAAAGAATTTTCATATCCATCAAGAGAGAAAGATAACAAGGAGACTATGGGGAGCTAGAATATCAAGTTAGATTCAAGAAATAGAACTGGAGGAGAGAGAAAATCAAGTTAAAGATTGAAATTAATAGGATAAGGTAAGAACATCAAGATTTCAATATATTTTTAAGTATGTTATTATTGAAAAAGCATGGAAATGATGTTATAGTAGAGTTTTCTTAAATAAAGTCTTATGTTCTTGATATATTAGTGAAGGGAAATAAGAAAGTGATGGAAAATATTATAGAGAAAATGAATAAGGAAGTTATAAACTCAGTAATTAACATCTTGCACTAAAACAGTTTTGGACTATAGCAGTAGGCTAACTTTGAAAAATCACCATAAATTATGGAAATCGAATTAGAGGATGAACAAAATATGAAATTAAATCTTATTAAGTCTAGTTTCTCATAGAAGATAATGGAATTGTAAATCATGAGATATAATAAATTATGTGAGACAACGTCAGAATGAATTCGGGTTCCCATGTTCTGACTTTGGAAAATTATAAAAAAATTGGAGAAAAATAATTATGGGCTTAAATTTATATGTCTAAAATCCTGAATGAGTCTATTTTCAAGAGAAATAAACGAGAACATCATTCAAATCCCGTACCAGGATATAATTAATTTTTAGTGAAGAAGGGCCAGAACTGTCAGACAGCAGAACAAGGGTGATTTTAAAGAATAAACTGTACTTATTGGCTAAACCAAAAATTTTGAAAATTTTATATTAAAAATATATGTGAGTCTAGTTTTATATAAAATTTACGGATCTCAATTCGAAGTTACATAGATCAAGATATAAATAATTTTGTGACAATGACTCAAGTGGACAGCTTTGAATGAACAAATAAAAAATAGTGAAATTATAGATAATGTTACATATAAGCATGTTATATACATTAAGGATGTGGAATGGAGAGGAGAAGGATGAAAATATATGATTATTCAACTAGCATGAGATTTCATTAAAAGTGGCTAATTTGCATGTTTTAGGTTCAGGGATTAAATTGAATAAAAGTAATATTTTAAGGGTAAATTTGTAAAAATGTCAAAAAGTGACCAAATTGCATAAAATGAATTGTTTTATTATTTAAATTAATATATTGAATGAAATATTAATTTATATCAAGATTGGATGGAAATTCGAGGAAAATAGAAAATTACCAAAATGTCACTGAATTTTGGTATTTCTACAATTTGGCCTGGTAAGTTCGTGTAACTTGAAGTATATTCTTAAATGGTTGAAATATATATATTGGATTGAGAAATTGATTTCGATTGTGAACATGAGAAATTGTGAATTGAATGAAATGGAAATGAAGCTTTGAATTACATTAGTAAATATCGGGTCTCGTAGGCCCTATTTGATATGAATATAATATTTCGAGGATATATTGCAAAGAATTATAAAAGCACGTTAATAATTTAAAAGTTTTAATTCGGATGAAATTTTGCAACTCAGTTTAATACGTATGCAAATGTATGTCTTCTAGTAATGCCTCGTACCCTATTCCGGCGTTGAATACGGGTAAAGCGTGTTACAATGTGACATCGTCAGATTCGGTCATAACGTTTAGACCGGGTTTGGGGTGTTACAGGGTCACATTTAAGGTTAATGAGTTATGCTTAAAGCAGTACTAGGGTGCCTATGTGGATCGAGATAAGCACTCCATTGACCTCCGAGATGTTTGAGATAACAATTTATTTTATCGCTCTTTTTCTTACTTGTTTTACTTTAATTTTATTTTTAGTACTTATTCAATACCGTTTACATTTTTTTTACCTATTTTTGAATAGTTTTCTATGATTTCTAGAGACAAAATAAAGAATGTGAACTGAGAAGTTACGATATTAAAAGGAGTTTACCATAGCATTGCAACAAACTGGGTAAATGGATAACGTGAGGATAACCGAGCAGATAAGTCCAAGGGGAGAGATTTGTTTTTTTTATTTAGCTAGGCCAATTTTGTTACTTGGCAAGCCTATGGAAGAGAAATTAATTTTTTTGTTTAAGGATTAGGGCACTTCACATTTTTCCCCCCAAAATCTTCATTATTCCTTTCTTTTCTCCTCCAAATCACGCAACTTCCCTATCACGTTTCATTTTTGCTGAACTGTCATCACTATCTCTTTTATTTTCCTTTTCTCAACTGCTCACATCTCTTAAGTTTCTCCTAAAGTTTTCAATTTTATTACTCTTTCTCTTCAATCGCCCTTATCTTTTCTTCCACTACATTATCCAAGATTTCTTCCAATCTTTTCCAATGGCTGATGTCCAAACTACCTCAAAAATTGCTAAAACATTAAGGGCTAGTGCTATTCAGTCAAAGACATTCTTTAACAATGTCATAGCCATGAGATACAATAGCAACATCGTGAAGTGCCCTTTCTGTTTTCAGTAAGGGTTCTTGTTTAAAGATGAACCATACATCGGATACGATGAATATGTGTCCTCCATAGTAGAAAAACATGGGTGGAATATTTACTGTTTGCACCCTGAAGATGTTTTAGGGAAAACTCTTCGAGAATTTTATACCCATGCCAATTCTCCAAATTCCCCTTTTTATCTATGTAAGGGGCACTTCTGTTCCTTTGAATGAAGATCACAATAATGCACAGTTTGGTCTTGCATGTGTCCAAGACAAACACACATCATTTGCTGATAGTATCACTCTTAAGGGTTTAGCCCAAGTATTGGATGATTTATGTATCGAAGGAACACGATGGATTGTTTCCAATCAAGAGTGTTATACTGTTAAGAGGGCTTTGTTGAAGCCTATTGGGAAAATATGGTATCTTTTTCTAAGGAGTCAGCTTATGCTGTCTACACACAATACAATTGTTTCAAAAGAGAGAATTCTTTTACTGCACTCCATCATAAAAGGGATAAGAATTAATGGCGATAGGATCATTTTTCAGAAAGTACATCAGTGTGCTGAGAAGAATGCTAGTAGCTTAAACTTTCCCTCACTTATTATTGCTTTATGTCGAACCGCCCGAGTCCCTCTCAATGAAGATGAAGATATCACCTCTAACAAGGGTGGATTGTCTAGGACTATCTTGTCCAAGATTCAAGGCACTAATGCTGCTAGGGCAACTAAGAATAGTCAGACCACCACTTCCACTGCTGTTCATTCTCCCACGGTAGCACCTTCAGTTTCTCGTAGCTCCTTCTAACAATAAATATTGCACTCCTTAAAGTAGTTAGAGCAGAGGATGGTCCAGGCCCAATAGCAGCAAGCTCAATATTGGGCTTATGTGAGTAGTAGGGATTTGACTTTCAAAAGATCCCTACAAAATAATTTTACAAAGCCAATGTCATACTTTCTTGTCTTTTCCGCCATTTTTTTTCCATTTTTTGATGTTGTCGAGGAGCCCACTCGAACTGCTGCTAAGGAGTCTACTCAACCTACTGCTGAATAGCCCAAGAAGATGGCATCCCTAAATATTGATAAGGATGAAGAAGAAGAAGAAAAAGATGACACTGCCACTAGTGCCACCACCAAAGGTAAGAACCCTGTTCCACCTTCCCCACTAGCTTCTGTAATTGTACAGGACCGTGACACTGATCGTCTAGTCGATAAGCTCACAAAAACTGATAAGGAGGGGGAAGAAATTAACCACAAAAAGAGGACATGGCGGTGTAAAGTCAGTACCCAAAAATCCACTTGTTGGGCAGACTGAAGTATCTACATGCTAGCCCAAGCCAGCTAAGTTTTCTATTTCTTTCATACATCTTGCATTTCATTTCTTTTGCTATGGCATTTGTTGTAAAAATTTCCCTTTTGATTGTTCTCTTATATATCTGGTCATGCATTGAGGGCAATGCATCCCATAGGTTGGAGGTGTGTTGTGCATTTAGGCTGCATTTTATATTTAATATGTATGATCATTTTAGTATAGTCATTTTAGTATACTTAAATCTATTTTGCCACTGCAATGTAACTATTAAGTACTGTTTGCCTATGAAGAGTACAATCTGTACTTATAATGTTTGATGATGAGCTTAAATTCTTCAATACACCTACAACACAAAATAGTGGATTAGGTGAATTTAGCTTAGGATTGGTTGCTCAAAAATCAATTTCTAAAAATGAGATGTCTTATACTTAATTTTTTTCGAATTATAGTGAGTATCTTCTAAGGAACTTAGAGACTTTTAAAGCCAAATTCAGTCATATTGTCACAGTATTATTAAATAAAGGATAGTAGGCACTCTAATGCTTAGAATTGTTGAGCAAGTCAGCACCACTTTGTTTGCTCCATCGTGTTGTTGACTAGAAATGTGAGTTTAAGTAAGAGTGTGTAATAGAATTAGGGGCACTCTGTGTAGTAACGGGATGAGTTGCTAAGGAGGTAGTTGTTTGCTCCATCCATCTTCTAAGTCAAAAGCCTTAGCTTCAAGAGTGAATTCTATTTAAATTGTGACATTATTTAGTACTAGGTAATTCAGTATATGCTCCATTGTGATTATCAAGTCAAAGAATTTTGTGACATGCTAAATCCCCTAATATACTAATTTTCTAAAGAAAAAAAGAAGAAGAAAGAAAAAAAAACACAAATATAATGGTTTATACATTTCAAGTATGCTTAGAGCAAGAGTAACTTGAGTTTAGGTAACAAATGAACTGAGTAAATTAGGAGATATTTGCTATGATCAGAAAACACATGGTACTTGGTGATTATCAAGTCAAAGAATTTTGTGAAATGCTAAATCCCCTAATATCATTGCATTCAAGCACTCATACATATTTTGCTTCAGGATAAGCAATAACTCAGGTTTGGAGGTGTGATAACTCTTGAAAAGAGTTATATTTCATGCCTTTAGTCCTAGCTAATTGCTTGTACTTGGTAAATTTAGTTGCATTTTAGGACATTTCATTGGAATTTTTATCATTGCATTAGGAGCTTGGACTGTGTTTAAATGTTAGATACTTTTAATTGCATGTGGAAGGGTTGTGTTTGGTGGTTTGGCAGGTGCAGAATGTGGAGAAGGAAATAAATGAGTGAAGGTTTGTTGGGGCAAAAGGTTAGACAGTTTGCCAACACAAATTCCATGGAAATTTTAGGAAGATGATCGAGTCAACACTCAACGCATACCAGTTTCAGCCCAACTATACTTGTACCAGAAAAATCTAGCTAAAAAAAGGAGAAGATATCGTGGGCTGTTGGAGTTACCCTGGTAAGAAAAGCTTATAAAAATCCAAATGAGGAAACCCTAAAGGGTGTGGAGATCTAGAGGGAACAATAGAGGGTAGAGGTTGAGTTGAGACAAAAGGATGAAATCGAAGGCAGTCCCTCTCAGCCACCATAGGACACAATGCTGTTGGATTGTGGATTGACTTGGTAAAAACCATCTTTCTAAGTTCTTCCATTATTTCTTAATCTATTCTCCCGTGAATTGATTTGATCGAAACAATGTTGGGTGTTATTTTGAACTTGAATTCTAATTACCAACCCATGAGCTAAATCTCATAAGGTTGGGATTACATTATGAAACTTTTATTTTCATTGATGGTTGAAGCATATATTTGATGTAATCTACTATTTCATTCAATTGTTTTTATTTCCCAATTGTATGCGTACATTCTCTAGGCATAGATGAGTGTGCAGTATGCCCATAAATTGAATCTAATTCAGAAAAAGTTAGATTAGCTGGACTGGAATTGAATGATACAAGTGGGTATTCAACTAAGTACTTGCAACAGACTCTAGACATAGAGTAGTGTTTGTATAGAATAAAGACAAAACAGTGTAGGGTATCGTGCTAAGGTCTATAGACACAGGCTAGGTAACTTAAGATCTAGCTCTCGAAAGAAGTAGGTCACTTTAGGTCTCTTCTGAGCAGTAGGTTGAGTACGATTTTGCTGAGGCATTACTTAAAGCTAAGGCAAATTCTTAGTAATTTCCAAATCAACATTGTAGACCCTTAATCATTTGCCATAGGATATTGCCAAAACATTCTTAGTTATTTATTTATTCACCCGTAGATTATTTACGTATTTATTCTCGTAATTGTCATTGCATTTTTACTCTTGCTTTTCCTTAGCATTTTTCAGTATTAGTCAATATACATTTTGCACAAATCCTTACTACTTTAATTTACCACTACGTACTTAACTTGGTTTTGCCATAACATTAATCATAATTCGTTATAATAACTTAACCACTTTTATACCTAATCTGATCCCTGTGGAGACGATCTCACTTATCACTTTATTACTTGATTCAACGTGTATACTTGCACAATTATCATATCATTTCACACACAACATCTGCTTATAGATAATTCCGTTAGATGGTTCTCGTAAGAATTTGACACTCCGTAACGGGCGTAACTCAATGCTTACACACATCGATTGTTCAATTTGACTGAAACTTATTATATGATCATAAGTTCTGCCAATATATATTTTTCCCACTCTTTTCAACATCTTTCAAATTTCAGGATCTATAAACTTCTAGGGTGCTTGGCTTAAAACTAAAGATGTGAAGAGAATGGTCAATTCAGGCTTATTCTTCGGGACTACTAGTTTCTCTTCTTTTTGTTTTGTGAATTTTTGAATCTACGGACATTCTTCTATTAATTCAATCCTAACTATCATAGTCTCTATTGGTGGGTCTATATTATACTGTTCTTGTAGTTCAACTTTGTCAACATTACCTTAGATTTCTTAGACGATGAGTTCCATGTCTATTCGATTCTTCGATTCACTGTCCATTTTCTCCACTGGCTCTATATCTTCTCTTTCTGAAGTTGCATTTGATTCATCTGAATATTCTTCTGTCTATTAAGATGGATAATAGCCTGGGAGTTCTCCTTCTTCACAAGCATCTATGATAATGTTCTCCTCTCTGCACAACTTTGAACATAGCACCTTTTGCTACCTTTTTTATGGCATATTATTGTTGTCGTTATCGTCTTGGGAAAGAACTGGGGTTTCTCCTTGGACTTGACTTAATTCAAGCATTAGTAATTGTTGGTTCTCCTATATCTCTAAGTCTTCATAGACTCCTTCTTCATTAATATATTCGTCATAATCGAAGTCTTCATCGGACCACATATAATCAAAGTTATCCATGGCTTTGTGTTGACTGATTATTTGGTTGATGGTGTCTAAGGTTCCTAAAAAAATGAACAAATGTTAGAAGTGTTAATAAAAACAAATTGAAAGGAATATCTATAACCTACAAATTTCCTAATATTCTTGTAAAAGGCAAAAATTAAAATCAATCTAGTGACATTGCCTCCTCGACAACGGCGCCAACAACTTGTCCTCCTCCGAACTTACTAACATCCAGAGTGTGAATACTACAATAAGATATAAAATACGATGTGGTATCCACAAGTATACGGGTTACGTTGTAATATAGTTTTTACAATAGAGTAGATGAGTACTCTGAGGATCATACCCAAGGGAGGTGAGTGATAGATCAATTCTAACTTAAACACTAAAATATCTAATTAGTACGTTAAATCAGTTATAGTACAAGAACATAAGAAAAGGATTTTTTAGGGTTTTTATAAAAATAAAATAAAATAACATAAACAAAATCAAATTTCAAGAGATAGGAGAATATAATGAATCAAATCTTGATTCTGAGTGATTAGCTCGCTTCGATAATCCCCATCAACTGTCATTTCGGGTTCCTCACCAATCCACTAGTCGCTACCCTAGCAAGATTTTTTGATCTTCCATTAACATAACGACTCAGCAAGAACTACTTATCTTCTGACCTCACAGTCTAGACTAGCTTGGGGTAAAGGTGTTCACGGATAGGCCATACCAATTTTAGGTTAATTCTCACCTTGATGAGTTCCCAGGGTTATCAGGCCTAGGTTTGTTTCATATTCTTCCTTTCCCAGATAGTTGATCCATTGAGAAACCTTACAAAACAGTTAATAGATCATACCTCCACTCACTAATCCCTGGTAACTGTCGTTTACGTCTGCCAAATTAAACTCACATTCTTAACCTACATTAACTTGTAATATAGGGTAAATAGGGAATCGTCCCACGAGGAAGCTTGCAACAAATCTATTCGAAGCGATTTAAAATTAAAGTAATGTAAAAATCATGCGAAACTAAAGAGAGGAAAAATGGGGGGAGTTTATGTTTTACGATTGCTAAAAATAGTCTCAAGTAATAAATAAACTTTGGCTCAAATTAAAACTGCTGAGGAGAAAATATCAAGAGAGGAATAATGCTTAGTTATTGACGCCTTAATCCACCAAGCACAAGTCCTTTGCAACCTGAAATTAAGCTAAGAAATCAAATTAGCAGCAAGGCTGAAAAATCACTTACGAAGCGACTTCCTATCCCTAGTAAATTATTCAATTAGAGAACGTCCATGATTGAAATTTACCTTTACTTATCTTTGTGTTGACTTGTTAAAGATTTTTTAGAGATTTAGAGACTTCGTCTGGCCTTAACCAAAGAAAATCCACCAGCGGCTTATAAGATTAAATCTGAAGTTCTCTTAATTAGCTACGGCCAATTAATTATCACTAATTCTAAGCTTAATTGAGAAATTCGATTCCTCAATTTGCACTTAGATGATTATAAGAAAAATTCCCAAATTAATTAGGTGATCACTCCAATTGAATTGGAAAAAGAATTCTTTGGAAGATAAAATCAGACAATTCAAGAATGCCAAATTTGATTTTAAAACAAAATTAATTTTCAATTCACTTATGCTCGGTTTCATAAGTGTCTAACTAAGCGTAAATAAACTAGCCACTCATAGCTAGTAAAACAGAACACGAAACCATTGAAGAGAACATGAATTACAAACTGATTCTTGGAAGGCAAAGCTCTTCAAGTCGTCCGATTTCCCTTCTCCCAATTAGCCGAATTTACTAGCTGCTACTCTAGCTCCTTGATCGGATTTGCTGGTCCAATTTTAGGAAATTCTGCTTGCTTGAATCACGCCTTTCCTATGCTGCTGTATGTTTCTCTCTGTTTCTTCTCCTCCTCTCGTTCCAGCTACTGATCTTCTCTATTTATGGGATAATATCCTCCAATCAATTCAAAAATTAAAATCAATCTTATCCCCCTTTATCCTAGCTGAACCCGTCACATGAAAATAGCCTTAGCTTAATAGACTTTTGCTTTAATTAAACTCTACAAGGCTGATGTGATTAGAGTCGGCCACCGCTGGAAGGAAATCAATTTAATTTACTTGTTGATTTTGTCATATGTTTGGTCTGCTGTACATCTAATTGGACCGACTTTTGTCCACATGCTAATTCAATTCCTTCAACCAGCATATGATCAACATTCAGCAGCTTAATCATGCAAATTAAATTCCAAATTAAGCTCATACAGAAATCAAAATGTCATTCACCTGCACATGACTTAAAATTTTAACATTAAATTACTGAAGTGGAGCAGAAAAACATTATTACGGCATGGGATGTTCTTGCTGTAATTTAGACTAATTCAAAATTCAATTGCTCAAAATTTAATCAATAATTTAAATAATTTAGTTGATTAAGTTAAGCTCAAAATTGAACTTAACAAACTCCCCCATACTTAAGCCATTGGTCGTCCCTGAGCAATCAAGTTTAAAAGAATCAAGAAGAATTTCAGAAATATTAAGACTAATAAAGAGTTGTTGCATCGCTCATGCTTGGGATGAATTCTAAAATCAACAATTTAGATTTTGGTTTATTCAAGAGAGGAAAATATAAAGGAAATTAATCATGCTTCTTTGATCAATTCTCACCGAAAAGAATAAAATTATTAACACTCTTCACTCATTGTGTTTATGCTAGTACAACGCTCTCAAATTGAAATCAACCGTAATTAACCCCATAAGCTTGCTTGTCCATCTTACCTTAACATAATACATAAAATTTCACAAATATAATTAAGGCCAAATTAAGGTTGTAATGGGGCCGAGATAATGTGCAGTGGACGGGAGGAATTTATTTGGATGGTGGAGCTAATTTTCTTAGACTAGTTAATCGTCCGGGAGTCATCAATTCTCTTATTTCTCTCTTCTTCTTCGTTTTTTTTTCTTTGTTTTCAACAATTCAAGAAGATAACTAAATCAATCAGCCTTTCATTGTTTCCATGTCTCTTGGTTCAATCGATCCATTCCCTTATGATCACATGACGCTACATTCATTAAATTCACTCGGAAGGCTGCAACTTGCTGCTTCTTTCTCACAAAAATCAGCCTGTAATTTCCAGCTAAACATCACCCAAAATTGGCCAGCATATGTTGGAGTTATGATGAACTTCCAAACTGAATTAACTAGCCTAATAAGGTAGGTTGATTTAGGCTTTTGGCTCAATTTCTGGAGGTACATAAAAATTAGGAAATTAAGGCTTCAAATTGGCTAACTAATTGGAATAATGTCAAGGTTGGTTTTTTTTTTTTTATAAGTAATTGTGGCTTAATTCCTATGGCCTCTTGAATCATATTTAATGGAAATCAAATGTATTACTATCTTTAATAAGATCTAAAGCAAGTTCTAGAGTAATTGACAGTTGATACAATAATCACACATGAATAAATAATAACCTCTCAAGTTGGCATCGATGTCCCAACTTACTCTCTAGGCTCAAACTCCTCACAAGGACCACATAATCGATCAAGTAAGCAGACTAAAAATCTCTTCAATTTTAAAGTACAAAATCAAGTTTTTTTTTCTTTTCAAAACCAAAATCAGTTAATTGAAAACAAAATTAATCCCAACCAATCGACATACAACAATCACAATCAATCTTGAATTCATAAAATACACCTTCATTCTTTTATTTTAATACGTAAAGAAATTTAACAAAATTTATGAAAGTAGCTAAATTAAAACAAACATAAAATATGTTAGAAAATCAATTAATTGATTCTCCCCCATACTTAACGTTTGCATTGCCCCTAATGCGAAAGAAAATTAAAATTTAAAAATTTATTTAATTGAAAGAAACAATAATATTAGAAAAGATAAAAGAAAACTTCCCTGAATACGTGGGTTGCCTCCCACAAGCGCCTTTTTTTTAAGTCGTTGGCTCGACATCACAATTCCTCATGGATCCTCAAGATTGATCTCCTCCAACCAAGCTGCTTGCTCCTCTTCATGAAAATGTTTCAACCTGTGACCATTCACCTTAAAAATTTTATTAGTTTCGAGGCTCCTTATTTCGATTGCCCCATGATGATGTACCTCGGTTATTATAAATGGACCAAGCCACCTTGATTTTAACTTACCGGGAAACAATTTAAGCTTAGAATTAAAGAGTAGTACCTTTTCCCCCACCTTAAATTCTTTGTGAATTAGCTTGGAGTCACGAAATGCCTTCGACTTACCTTTGTAGATGACCGAATTGTCATATGCCTCTAGGCGCAACTCCTCCAATTCTTGCAGCTTCAACTTGCGCTTTTCACCTGCCAAACTATAATCCAAATTGCATTGCTTAACAGCCCAAAATGACCTATGTTCAAGCTCTACAGGAAGATGACATGCCTTCCCAAAAACAACCCTATAAGGTGACATCCCAATTGGAGTTTTGTAAGCCGTTCGAACAGCCCACAATGCTTCATCTAACCTTTGACTCCAATCTTTCCTATTGGGCTTAACAATTTTCTCTAAAATTCCCTTAATCTCTTTGTTACTACTCTCGGCTTGCCCATTGGTTTGAGGGTGATAAGCTATCGATACTTTGTGAGTGATACCAAATTGTGCAAATAAGGCTTTCAAGGTTCTATTACAGAAATGTGTTCCCTTGTCACTGATTATAGCCCTGGGTACTCCGTATCTATTTAAGATGTTAGTCTTAAGACATTTCACCACTGTTTTAGCATCATCGGCCCTAGTTGGGAATGCTTCTACCCATTTCGACAAGTAATCAACACACACAAGAATGTATAGATAACCGAAAGAAGAAGGAAAAGGCCCCATAAAATCAATACCCCATACATCAAATATATCACAAACATAAAAATTATGTAATGGCATTTGATTTCTGCTACTTAATTGCCGGTTTTTTGACATGATGCACAATTTTTACAAAATGCATATGAATCTTTATGAATAGTCGGCCAAAATAACCCACACTCAAGTATTTTATGAGTTGTTCGCTTAGGCCCAAAATGTCCTCCACCTTCTCGAGAATGACAAAAATTAAGCACCGAATCTATCTCACTATCATCGACACAACGCCTAATTATTTGATCACTACAAAATCGCCAAAGGTATGGCTCTTCCCATAAGTAGAATTGGGCTTGACTTCTAATTTTTTCTCTTAAATGTCTAGGTGCATTCGTAGGGAATTCTTTAGTCACTAAGTAGTTCACTATGTCGGCATACCATGGCAAAACACTAGACACACTATAAAGTCGCTCATCGGGAAATAAATCACTCGGCTCATCCCTCAAAATTCCAGTCTCTATCCTACTCAAATGATTGGCCACAAGGTTCTCCTTACCTTTCTTATCTTTAATTTCCAAGTCAAATTCCTGCAAAAGCAAAATCCATCTTATTAATCGGGGCTTAGCTTCTTTTTTATGCAGCAAATATTTAAAAGCACCATGGTCAGAAAATACAACAACTTTGACTCCTAACAAGTATGCTCTAAATTTCTCTAAGGCAAAAACTATGGCATAGAGCTCTTTCTCGGTCGTGGTATAATTGCATTGAGCTAGGTTCAATAGCTCGCTAGCATATCTGATAATATAAGACTCCTTACCATTTCTTTGTCCTAAAGCCGCACCAACAGCCTTATCACTAGCATCACATAGCATATCAAAAGATAATGCATAATTCGGTCCTTGGATGATAGGAGCCGTGATCAATTTCAATTTCAATTCATCAAAAGATTTTTGCAATTCTCACTAAATTCAAATGCGACATCCGTACCGAGCAATGCACATAAAGGTGACGATATCTGCAAAAAATTCCTGATGAACCGACGGTAAAAACCTACATGACCCAAGAAGGATTGAATTCCTTTCACTGTACCTGGATAAGGTAGATTTTTAATTACCTCGACTTTGGCTTCATCGACTTCTAAACCTTTAGTTGAGACGACAAGCCCCAATACTACGCCCTTCTCAACCATGAGATGACATTTCTCAAAATTCAATATCAGGTTAGTCTCAATGCAACGCCTAAGAACTAACACAAGATGATGCAAACATTGATCAAATGAATCACCATAAACCGTAAAATCATCCATGAACACCTCCATTAAATGTGAAATAAAATCTAAAAGTATCCTCGTTATACCTCTTTGAAAAGTAGCTGGTGCTTTGCATAATTCGAAAGGCATTCTCTTGAAGGCGTAAGTTCCAAACGGGTAAGTGAAGGTGGTCTTCTCTTGATCCTCAGGTGCAATAGGTACCTGCAAATAACCTGAATAGCCATCTAAAAAACAAAAATGTGAGCAACCAGCTAACCTTTCTAACATTTGATCCATGAATGAGAGGGGGTAGTGGTCTTTTTTAGTGGCTTTGTTCAGTTTTCGGTAGTCTATACAAACCCGCCAACCATTCTGCACTCTCGTAGGAATCTCTAAGCCCTCCTTGGTGGTAACTATTGTAGTTCCTCCCTTCTTAAGTACAACATGAATTAGACTTACCCACTTTGAATCGGCTATAGGATAAATGACATCGGCTTCCAACCATTTCAAAATTTCAGTCTTAACTACCTCCATCATTGGTGGATTCAATCGGCGTTGGGGGTCTCTTTTGGGAACTGAATCTGGTTCCAAGGCTATCTTGTGGGTACACAAAGTCGTACTAAGTCCCTTAATGTCGGCTAGTGTCCAACCGAAGGCTTCTTTATGCTCCCTAAGAACTCTAAGCAACTTAGATTCCAGTCAAGGCATTCGACACTATCAACAGTAAAGTTTGATTTTCCCCTAAATAAATGTACTTTAAATTTACGGGCAGCTCTTTTAACTCTAATTTAGGTGGCGAAATCAATGAAGGGACTTGCTTACCAGTTACCGTAAGATTAGGGAGAATCGACTTGAATCGTGTCAATTCGGGCGAGTCTAAAGCGCAAACTGAGTCAATTAAAGAATCAGAAATGATAAATTCCTGCTTGTCAATATCAAAAATGCTCTTAGCTAGAACGCTTTTCAACTCGTCTTCTTCCCCTAATTCATAGACATCTTGAACAAAATTGTCAATTATATCAAGAGTAAATACATAATTAATATCAATGGGATATCTCATAGCATCAAATATATTAAATTTAATTATCTCGCCATCAAATTCCATTGTTAAGTTCCCTTTATGCACATCAATTTTCGTTCTAGCTGTCTTAAGGAAGGGTCTACCTAAAAGTAAGGGTACATCAACTGAGTTATCACTAGCTCCCATGTCTAAAACATAAAAATCAGCTGGAAAAACTAACTCATTCACTTGCACTAGAACATCTTCTAAAACGCCATCAGGATAGGCATTACTTCTATCTGCAAGTTGAAGTATCAGTCCCGTGTCTTTTAATGCACCTAATTGAACTTTATCGTAGATACTCCTAGGCATGACATTTATAGAAGCTCCTAAATCGAGCATAGCTCTATCAAGTTTAAGGTCTCCTATCTTACAAGGTATCGAAAACATTCTAGGATCTTTACATTTAATAGGAAGTTTCTTTTGAAATACAGCAGAGACATTTTCGCCTAGGCTAATCTTCTCATTTCCAATTAATTTCCTTTTATATGTGCATAATTCTTTTAAAAACTTAGCATATCTAGGTACTTGTTTAATTGCATCAATCAATGGGATATTAACTTGTACCTTACGGAAAGTCTCTAGAATTTTGGCATTGACGTCGTCTGACTTTTCCTTCCTCAAACGTTGTGGAAATGGCGCCTTCGGCACATAAGACCGAGGTTGGTTATTAGCATCTTGACTTGCTTGAGCTCGAAGTTCGGGAACCCTTGTTTCCTGCTCAAAATTTACTGTATCGCGCAAAGTAGTGGACTGTTCTGAACGTGATTTCCCTACTTCCTTTGGAGCTGCTTGCGATGGTTGTAAATCAGCCTTTGGCAAGGCTAAATTTTCCTCTTCAATATCACTAAATCGGACCTTTCTTACCTCAGTTTCGTCTACCTTATCGCTGTTTTGGACTTTCTTTAGTATTGATCTCAACTCTTTCCCACTTCGCAAAGTTATAGCACTGACATTATCCCTCGGATTTGCCACGGGTAGTGATGGTAATCGGTTATTTACCTGTGCTTGCAAGTTCCCAAGATTAACGTCGGTCGACGAGGCTCTGGTTTGCAACTGCTTCACTGCCAATTCCAAAGACTGAAATCTTCCATCGGTTTCCTTCTTCTGATCAGCCATCATTTTCATCATTTGTTCAAGCATGGTATGGGTTTTGGTTTCAGCACTAAGGTTTTGATGGTTGGGTTGTTGCTATGACGAATTATATGGTCGGGAATTTTGCTGCTCAAATCCCGAAGGTGTGGCACGGTTTTGGTATCTGAGATTGGGGTGGTCTCTCCATCCCTCATTATAGGTAGCTGAATATGGATCATACCTTCTCTAATTTGGAAAGACGGCATTAGCTTCCCCTTCCTGTAATGTTGGACACATATCTGTGGTATGTCCTTCCAAACAACAAATGCCACATAGTGAAGCTTTCGCATTACCTCCAGTCATCAATTTACTTACCATAGCCGTTAAGTTAGCTAACTGAGCCTCCATTATACTCGACTTGCCCTCATCCATTCGTTTACCCAAATCGGACCTCCTGAGACCGAATTGCTGTGTATTCTGAGCCATATTAGCAATCAAATTTTGGGCTTGCTCCGGGGTTTTATCAACCAATGCACCTCCACTCGCTGCATCAATCATTCCTCGATCTTGTGGCATCAACCCCTCATAAAAATATTGTACTAAAAGCTATTCACTAATCTGATGCTGTGGACAACTCGCACATAGCCGTTTAAATCTTTCCCAGTACTCGTATAATGACTCACCTACCAGTTGCTTAATTCCACAAATTTCCTTCCTGATTTACCCTATTCTCAATGCCGGAAAGAACTTCTCATGAAAAACTTTGTGCAACCCTGTCCATGTCGTAAATGAACCTGGCGGCATATAATATAACCAGTCCTTCGCCAAACCTTGTAACGAGAAAGGAAAAGCTCGGAGCTTGATTTGTTCCTCTTCAATGCCATCTGGCTGCATAGTCAAACAAGTTATTATAAATTCATTAACATGACGGTAAGGGTCCTCACCTGGTAGTCCATTGAATTTCGGCAACAAGTTCAGGAATCCCGAATTAAGCTTTAATGGCCTATCAAGGGCAGGATAAGTGATAGATGGTGGTTGCGCAGCCAAGTTAGGTGCGGCCAATTGCTTCAAGGTCTGGTTGGCCATGTCGATGTCCTCTAAATCGTTAGGCTCGTGGAGATTGTGAGATTCAGCTTGTTGATCGGTAATGTTAACAGGGAACTTCGATGTTCGTCGTCCGCTCCTTAATAACATATACTAAATGGACTAATCTACCTGCAAAGACAAAAATAAGAAAAACAAAGTAAGTTCAGAAAATCAAATAGATTTGACTACGTCACTTCCCCGGCAACGGCGCCAAAATTTGGTAACTGTCGTTTACGTCTGCCAAATTAAACTCACATTCTTAACCTACATTAACTTGTAATATAGGGTAAATAGGGAATCGTCCCACGAGGAAGCTTGCAACAAATCTATTCGAAGCGATTTAAAATTAAAGTAATGTAAAAATCATGCGAAACTAAAGAGAGGAAAAATGGGGGGAGTTTATGTTTTATGATTGCTAAAAATAGTCTCAAGTAATAAATAAACTTTGGCTCGAATTAAAACTGCTGAGGAGAAAATATCAAGAGAGGAATAATGCTTAATTATTGATGCCTTAAACCACCAAGCACAAGTCCTTTGCAACCTGAAATTAAGCTAAGAAATCAAATTAGCAGCAAGGCTAAAAAATCACTTACGAAGCGACTTCCTATCCCTAGTAAATTATTCAATTAGAGAATGTCCATGATTGAAATTTACCTTTACTTATCTTTGTGTTGACTTGTTAAAGATTTTTTAGAGATTTAGAGACTTCGCCTGGCCTTAACCAAAGAAAATCCACCAACGGCTTCTAAGATTAAATCTGAAGTTGTCTTAATTAGCTACGGCCAATTAATTATCACTAATTCTAAGCTTAATTGATAAATTCGATTCCTCAATTTGCACTTAAATGATTATAAGAAAAATTCCCAAATTAATTAGGTGATCACTCCAATTGAATTGGAAAAAGAATTCTTTGGAAGATAAAATCAAACAATTCAAGAATGCCAAATTTGATTTAAGAACAAAATAAATTTTCAATTCACTTGTGCTCGGTTTCATAAGTGTCTAACTAAGCGTAAATAAACTAGCCACTCATAGCTAGTAAAACAGAACATGAATCCATTGAAAAGAACATGAATTACAAACTGATTCTTGGAAGGCAAAGCTCTTCAAGTCGTCCGATTTCCCTTCTCCCAATTAGCCGAATTTACTAGCTGCTACTCTAGCTCCTTGATCGGATTTGCTGGTCCAATTTTAGGAAATTCTGCTTGCTTGAATCACACCTTTCCTATGCTGCTGTATGTTTTTCTCTGTTTCTTCTCCTCCTCTCGTTCCAGCTGCTGATCTTCTCTATTTATGGGATAATATCCTCCAATTAATTCAAAAATTAAAATCAATCTTATCCCCCTTTATCCTAGCTAAACCCGTCACATGAAAATAGCCTTAGCTTAATAGACTTTTGCTTTAATTAAACTCTACAAGGCTGATGTGATTAGAGTCAGCCACTGCTGGAAGGAAATCAATTTAATTTACTTATTGATTTTGTCGTATGTTTGGTCTGCTGTACATCTAATTGGACCGACTTTTGTCCACATGCTAATTCAATTCCTTCAACCAGCATATGATCAACATTCAGCAGCTTAATCATGCAAATTAAATTCCAAATTGAGCTCATACGGAAATCAAAATGTCATTCACCTGCGCATGACTTAAAATTTTAACATTAAATTACTGAATTGGAGCAGAAAAACATTATTACGGCATGGGATGTTCTTGCTGTAATTTAGACTAATTCAAAATTCAATTGCTCAAAATTTAATCAATAATTTAAATAATTTAGTTGAATAAGTTAAGCTCAAAATTGAACTTAACAATCCCCCATAGGTGGATTAGTTCCTCATGGCTTCCATAAACAATATGGAATAAATGAAAATAGAGAACATGATAAATGGATTAAAGTATAAAGTTTACAAAAACGTCTGATTTGTATTGAAAATGGGAATGAATCCACAAAGTTTGACAATCTCCACAAATCAAATCTCTTGAACACAAAGAACAACTGAAAATAAATTCTAAAAACCTAAGAAAGAAAAACTAAGCTAAATTTAAAAGAGAGAATCTAGGCTAATTGCATGATGTCTATAACATGAGTCAAAGGAGCCTATTTATAGAGTTCAAGTGGTCATCATCCTCTACCTTAGGTTAGCTAACAGTCCCGAGCTTTAATTTTGATTGTGCAGACTAAAACTCCCCTGTTTCGTATTTAATTTTTGTTCTTGAGTCGATGTCGCGACAAACCAGGGCTTGTGTCAGACATAACAGTTAATATACTCCTCTTGAGGTATCTTTAGGGGTATGTTGCAATACCCTCAGGCAGTGTTATGAAGTTGAAGGCAATCTTGAGATTTCTCTATTTTACTCCCTATGTTGCGACATAGGACATCTCGTGTTGTGATGTAGTGATCAGTATCAGCTTAATATGCTTTCTAAAAGTCTCTTACACACTGACAAAGTGCGTTAGCTCACCCTTAGGCCTCATTTGGACCCTAAGGTCAATAAAAGACTCAATTTGCACATTTTATTAACTTATTAAATCTTCATAAAACATAATTCAAATCTAATGGAAATTTTGTTTTCAAACTCCTAAAGTGCAATAATTAGTTTAATCTACTACACGGAATTACAACATATAAAAAACACACATATATGAGTACTTAAATCCTATGGCATGCTAACTATATCCAATAATTTCAAGAGATCACAAGGCCAACATATCCATTTACACATTTATTTACTAATTTATGCACATTTTCACATATCATGTTATTCATGATCACATCACTATCACATTTTCACATAAAACACTTTCAAGTGCTATCACATTGCTCATTAAGCCACAATCACTATAATCTCATATGTGTGCATAAAACCAGCAAATCACAAGTCATGTTCTAACATAATCATATCACATACCATCATATTAGCTCAGCATAAGCATCTCTCATCACACTTAAACATTATTTACAAAATATCATAAGTTCAAGTAAGAACATTTACTCTTGGAACTTAGGATAAGTAATTAGGCTAACTTAAGCTCTCGATTGACACGGAGAATCATTCTTACATGCAGCACACCAGATCATTCACCGATTTAGCTTTCGCTTGAATGCTGAAAGCTTAAACAAGCTTTTCCTTGCCTTTCGCTTTGCTTGAAGAGGCTGCCAAAGGATCCAAAACTTTGCAAACACATTAAACACAATATATAATAATCATTAACAGCCTTAAACACATTCAAACAACAACAAAAAAAGCAAATCACTCATCTCCCTTCTTAAATTGAAAACTTAAATATTTAACCGAAATATTTGTTTTCCTTATTCAATTTTCATTTTTAATCCCTAAATATGTTTTTAAACATCCTAAACATCATATTTTAACGTGTCTAAGCTATCAAAATCACCTAATTTCTTAGATCTAACTTTTTCAAAAAATTGATCATGCATGAACTTTAAAAGAAGGAAAACTCTCAATTCTTCAAAATTCTTTAACGATATATAAAATTGAGTTTACAAACCTTCTAATTAACCCAAAATAAGTTAAAAATCATTTAAAACCTTTGTTGTAACTTAAAGTTTTAGATTTCACCATTTTTTAACTCAATTTTAATTCAAAACTTTATATCAATGTAATTCTCAAGATAGTTGATTAAATCTTGAATTGTAAAAACAACAAGCTTAGTTTGATAATTAGAAATAAAAAATTTATCTCAATTGAAGAAGAACAACGAATTGTAGATATAATTTGATGAAAAAATTTTGAAGAGAAATGAAGAAATGGATGATAAAAACAAGAATTTTCTTTAAAATTAAAAGATGATTTGGTGTTTAGACGGTAAGAAAATCATTTAGGTTTTGTTAATTTGAGAGGAACAGCTCTTATTTGGATTTGAGAGAAATTTCAAATGGATGATGAGAAGAGAAGGAAAAATGGGATTGGGGGTTTAAATAGGCAAGGGGGAAAATTGATTTTTAAATTTAGGGGAAATTACCTTTTAAAACCTTTTAGTTTTCTCTCTTTTCAAATTAGTCCACTTTTTTTAAAACACATCTTCTTAACTATTTTCAGATCCGATTTTATTTTTGAAATTTGTTTTAAGGTAATTAATTCCTGAATGCTTAATTCTAATTTCTCAACCTTAATTTTAGATCCAATTATTATTCTAATATTTTTTTATAAATCAATTCGAATCTAATTCTAAAATTTGGATCGGATTCCTGGTTCTCTAACCCGATACTACTAGATTAATTTTTGGAATGTGACATATTTGTTATTCTTTCTTTTAAGTGTTTGATTGTATTTGTTTGAGCTAATCTTTGTAAATTTACCTTTGAGAGGTCTTGTACCATTCCTATTTCATTTAACAATTTGTGAGGGACCACTTAAGGTTTTCTCCTTAAGGAGAAGTGGCTCCATTTGACCTTATTAAAAGATAGTGTTTTGTAAAGGTTATACCTTGTCCTTGGAAGATACCAATTACTGGATTGGGGAAAACCCTTAGTTATGGAAAGTTAAGGTTGCGAAGGTAAATTATAAAAGTCAAACCATTCTAAAATTCTCGTGTCTTTGTTTTGTGCCTTCATGTTCTAAAATTTTTAAACATCAATTGACCTCCATCTTGATGTAATTTGAGCTTAACACTTAACTTTATCATTTTAAATAAATCCTCATTTGATTTTTTTTATATCATTTTTTTATAAATTGATTACATAAAATTTTCACCCATATTGTTAGTGTGCCATAATCTAATCATCAACTAACGTTTTTAGTCAAAAGTTAAATTGTATTTGACAAAGAAAAATTTTAAATACTTTTTTTAGGTTCAACAAAAGTTCAATACTTACTTTCTGAAAAAACTAGTATTTATTTTGGAAAAACAATTGTTAAGTGTCATAATAGAAAAACGAATATTCTTTAGAGGTTAATTTGGTATATAAGCTTGTTTATTATTTTTAATACATCATATGGATTTTTTAGTTTATATTTTTTTATACATTTTCTAATATACTCTCAATCAATAAACCCTCAACAAAAGCACTCACACGGTGAGGGTATAAAGTGTGTGGGGTGTGCCTCACATTTTTTGGGCAAACCAGAGACGAAACATAATTGACATCATGACAAGGAGGAGCACAACATTGCGACGATGTAATAGACGACGTCCTAAAGTGTCACATCCTTAAATTTGACTTAGAAGATTTGGGTTAGTGAACCAGGTTTTGTCAATTTGGACCCGGGACTAATTTTTAGAAATTAGAGCCGAAATTAGGTTCAAGAATTCAGAATTTAGTTACCAAAAAATACTTTTGTTAAAATGATTTTCAAAAGTAAAATCGATTTTAGAAAGAAAAAAGAAAAAGGCTTTCAATTTAAAAGGAGGACTAATTTGTAAATGAGGTTAAATCTAGGAGTAGCCTAAATGCAATTGTACCAAAGTTTTTGAATCAGCCTATTTCCCCCAAACCTCTACAATTTCATGCACGTCTTCCCCCCATTACCGTCATTCAGAAGCAAATTCTCCTAAACTCAAACCAACATATTTTCTCTCAAATTAACCCAACCCTTTTGGTTTTCTTATCTCTTAATTAAATTCTCCCTCAATTTTTAAGAAAACCATACAAATGTTATCAATTTCTTTATTTGATTTCCAAAAGAATTTTCTAATATTCAATCTCCCATTCGTTTTTGTTCTTTATTAAGATAAAGTTTTGTTTCTTTATTAAGTTTTTATATATTCTAGCCTTTTAAATCAAGTTTTGATTCGTTGTAACAAAAATTTCATGTTTTTGACTTGTTTTGATGGTATTAGAAGGTTTCTAATCTCACTTTCATCAATCATTAAGAGATCATAAAGATTTAATGATTTTTAAATCAAAGTAGTCGTGAATGTCGATATTTTTTAGAAAGTTAAATATGAAATTATGGGTGTTTTTGTTTGAGTATGCCCAAAGATCAGTCATGAGATGGTTGTAATAACATACTTGATTTATCATGTTTATTAATATAAGGCGTTACCGTTATTATTTCAGTTTCTTTTCTGTGTGCATAAATAAATTGTTTTATGATAATGTCCTGAGAATAATATGATTATTCTTAAAGGATCCTTAGGCAAGTATTATTGTTGGATAGGACAACAATAATGCATTAAGACTAACATGTAGTTGATTGATGAAAAAGAGTTGTCATTAATATGGAATGTCAAAATCGATGCATGAATATGTGTGTTAGAGAACAACATATTGGACTGACCCGTTATGAGTATATTTCTTGGATTATTATGTAATTGTCACAACATTACTCATAGTGATTAATATGTATATGATCCTCAGACTTCAGATCATCAAAATCCCAACATCGTGAGTTGTATATTTTGATACAGTCAAATGTACACCGTAACTGGTTTTTCTATAAAGGCTGATGTTGGATATACCACGATCTATGTATAGGATATGTCCCTCCTACATAATGGGAGTAATATCTTAGGCCACTTGATTGAGTGAGACTAGAAATGCATGGTCATGCTCAAATAAGCTGATATGAGATGTCATACTTATTTGTATATCATAGTCTACTTAAGATATCAAGGAACATGGAATGGACTATGCAAGTGTGACTATTCCATGACTTGTGTCCAATCCAGAGATAAAGGACTTAAGGATTATTACATGAAAGGTTAATCATAAAAAGGTTATGTCGAATCATGATTTCTTGTGACTTAGGTAGCAATTATGCATTGCTAGGTGCCACTCATTGTTTGTAACATTGGAATCATTCTAGTATTACTGCTGACGTTACAAGAACCTACAGGGTCACACCCTATAGTTGAAATGAACGGAATAAAACATAGTTGGTATTGTGTTTGGTTGTCGCTTGAATTAAATTAATTATATAATTAATTTAATTGGGTAATCAAATATCGAACACATTATGTACAAGGTTGTTGTACGCATAATGAGAACATGAATTTGGTTAGTATATAAATTCAAATAAATATATAGTTTACCAAAATCATTATTATAATTAATGTAATTATAATTTTCAGTTTAAAACATTGTTATATTTATTTAATTTCTATAAATCCTAAAAATAGATATAAAAATCTCATTTTTTTCTTTGCTTGGGGTTTAGCAGCCACCAAAGCAAAGTCTTTTCCAAAAATAGTTTTGGGGATTCCTTCCGTTCATTGTCAACTGGGTGGATTACGTAGAGGCCAGAGTTACGATAGATTGCAGCTTGGTTCGATAGTAGATCAGATTACTCATTGCTGAGGCGTTGCTGTCTACTCAGAATAAAGATTCGGTAATTTTGAAACCTTTATTTCACCCCGATTCATTCCTCACACATGGATCCATGGTTAGGATCGCCGAATGTTTTATTTTTCCACTGCGCCGTAGGGGTGCCGGCGTTCCAACAGTTTTAAGGGTTGAGATATGTTCTAAAGTGAATAATTAAATGTTTATAATTGATTTTAAGAAATAGAAACAAGTTTGGATCAAGAAATCTGAGTTTTGGCTAAACTAGTCAAAATTTTCAATTTAAAGAAAAGCTAGGTAAAATATGTGTTTTGTTTTATTTTTGATGTGGTTGTGGCTATTAATGATTTTTACATATTATGTGTATTATGTTTTTGAAGTTTCGGAACCATTGGATCCCTCTACGAGTAAGGCGAAAGGCAAGGCTAAGCTTGTATAAACTTTTGGCTAGCAAACGAAAGCGAGATCGGTGAGTGTTCTGAAGTCGTTGCTGGTCTGCACGATTCATAGTGTTAATCAAGAGCTTAGGATTAGCCTAAAACCCTATCCTAAGTTCCAAGAGTAAGTCATTCCTATACTTTTGCTTTAGTTGTAACATTATGCCTAAGTAAGTTAAGTTGTGTTATATGATGTTATTATAGCAGGAAATATGTGAAAAATATATGAATGTGATATGTGATTTACTAATTTTAACGCACACATATGAGGTCTGAAATATGATAGCTCAATGACCACTATTGTGGCACTTAATGTGCAATTAAATGTGAACCTGATAAGCATGTATTATGTATAAGATTGTAATGTGAATTGATGAATATAAATAGAGGTTATGTGCATTAAAACAGTAAATAAAAATGTGTAATTATGGATATTTTGGTCTTGTGATCTCTTGAAACTATTGGATATAGTCGGCATGTCATAGGATTGTGAGTACTCACCCTTGTGTTTTCTGATTCGGGCGTTAAGGCCCCAAAACAGATTAGAGAGATAAGGGAATGTTAAGCTATGCTCCATTCATCAGGACATATTGGTGTGTTGGAGAGTGTTTAGCTAAATGATACACTTTTTGGACATGTTAGACCCTTTGAGTCATTGGTGTGATAGAGATCCGTCTATCCAATGTGTGGTGATTGAGTCCACGTATATGTTTCATAATCCCAAGTTGTCAAATCATCATTATGTGAATTATAAATTAAATATGTTGTGTGCGAATACATGTGAAAGAATATGCTAAACTTGTGAGATAATGAAGCATGAGAACATTCTTTTGACTTGATGAAAATGAGGTTGCGAATGTGCCTTAGTATGCTCTTGTTTAAATTATGCTATTGTGTATGCTTAGTGGTACTTCCAAACATTCACTGAGCATGAGAAAGCTCACACTCTTTTCCAAAAACTTACAGGCTAGTAGTGCATCTAAGGAGTGAGGAGTGGGCAAGTGTGGTGATCTCTCTAAGGCATAATTTTCAAGTAGGTGGTTTTATGATTTTTGGACATTTTGAACAAAGGAAACAAGGGTTATTGTTATTATTATTTTGGGATTAAACTTATGGGCTATTGATGTAGTTTTTTTTTTTTTGGATTTTTATTGTGGACATTTTGATGCTTAAGAATGAGTTTCATAATGCATGCTATTTTTTCTTGACGAACATGTATTAATATGGCATGAAAAATGGTTAATAAATGTTAGTAGGCTCAAAAAATATATTCTAGAAATTTTAGCATGTTTAAAATAACAAAATGGTGCAAAATGGACATTTAGAAACCTTAGGAAACCTTGAGATGCTAATTAGGTATGTTGAGTAGTGATTTTTTGGAGCAAAAGTATGATTGCTAGCATGATGGTTACATGGTTTGTAAGCATGTTCTATTTGATGTATAAATGTATTATGACTTGTCCGGATAGAATTTAGGCCTCTAATGCATGAAATGTTAAGCGGGGAAGTGTCCAAACGTTGGTTTAGCAAATTGCAAGTCTGTTTGATGCAAAAATTGCAGAGCTCATCGAGACGACATTTGAACATTGTTAGGATGCTCTTATCACGTCTTTGGGATGATGGCCACTCTCCAAGGCACATTACGACATCCTGCTTCACGTCATCTCGATGTGGTGTATGTGCCCCCCCAAAAGCCAATTTTTACATCTTTACAATTTAGTTCCTAGATTTTTGTGGAGCAATTGGAGTCCCAAATGTTCACAAAATACTTTGAAAATTCACATACCAGAGTCCTAGATGTTTAATTTCATAAATATACTATTAATTTTTTAATTTTATTATTTTTAATATTTTGTCAATATTTTGATTTAGTCCCTAGGATACTTACTTGTTTTTAAAATTAACTAAGAAATGCTAATCAGATTAAACTGATTCTTTAGAAAATGTTTCTAAAAATATTTTAGAACTAAAATGCACATTTAGATTGATGTTACACGTATGCTAGCGTAATTTGGACATGAAATGACGTTTTTGCCATTATGTCTCGTTTGAGTAAATTTTGTTACAAGAAATGTAACAGATCGTTTTTAGTGGTGTCAAAAATAGTGGTTTCAGGACCACAATTCTGACATGTAGTCCATAAATATTATTTCTTTAATATTTACGAAGTCATTATAGTGTCATATTAAAATTTGATCCGGTATTTTTTATGTTTGGTTAGTTAATCAAAGAAAACAGACTAAATCGTAAAAATTAAAAAAGTCAATTGTTATTAGTTTACAGGTTCTAATTGAGTATAAAAGTACAATGAGATGGCTTATATGGAAATTTAGCCATAATAATGTTAATGGAAGGTTAAAGACTATAATTTAAAGAAATTAAAAGATTTACTTAGTAATTAAGTAAATGTTAAACATAAAGAAAAGAGGCCAAAAGTATCATCTTCTTCATCTCACCATTTTTTGACTAAAAACCATTGAAGAGAAAGCTTGGAGAATTCGGATCATTCTCTCCCTTGCATGTAAGTGTTTTCTTAGTCATTTTTTATGAATTCTATGTTTATAAGGCCGTAGCTTAATCTAGCTAACCCAGGGGCTTTTTTGAAATACTATCAAAGTTTTGAAAATTTACCATTTATGTTCTTCAAGCTTTTTAGATGTTAATGATTTATTTTGAAGCTTGATGATGAAATAAGACTAGTTTGTAAAGTGATTTTGAATGGTTTTGAGTTTAAGGACTAAAACGATAAAATGTTGAAATTTTCTTGAAATTATTGTAAATTTAATTACTTATGAGCTTTAGAGGAATGGAATTGAATTTGACACTATGGTTTAGGGATTTATTGTGAAAAATAAGCTTGTTTCGATTTTAGCGGCTAAATTGAATAAAATGCAAACCTTTAGGGAAATTATGAAAAATGTTAATAGGAAGTCATATGCATCAAATTGAATGTTATGATGTAATTGAAGCTGATAAATTGAAATAAAATTACCGTATAGATAAAGAATCGAGATAATCGTGGAAAAGAGAAAATTACAGACTAGTCCAAAAAACTCCTATATTTGTTGTTTGGCCCTAGTAAGTTTATACAGTATTGTCTTGTGTATTTTGGTAATTTATTTATTGAATTATTTATTTTGTGGATATTTAATGTAAACTTAAATGTTATAACTGATATGGTGAGAGAATGGATTAAAATGGACAATATTATACGATTATTTGTATCAAGCCTAAATGAACATAGGATAGGATAAATTGGCATGCCAATAAGTTATTTTGTGCATTGTACGGGATTGATATGTGATGAGATGATGATACATGATAAGATATTATAGGCTAAATATATATTAGAATCCAACATTTGTTGCGAATTACAAAGTTATATTTACAGTGATTCTGGCATGTTTTTGGGAGAGGATGTAAAGCTTATGAGCTTGGCACTTGGTTCCTAGATGTGTTCTTGGTTGGATTTGTAATGCCCCAAAATTTTAAATTTGGGTGTTGTGAATGTGTGACACAAAATATTTGTCTGCTTTAGTGGTTATCTGTTTTGGGTGAGTTTGGGAGGTCCCAAGTTCAAGCCAAGACTTGGGCAAATTTTGGTATTTTTATGAATAAACCCTATCTTTTGTCAGTAGGCTTTTCAGTAAACGTTGGCAAATAATTAACAGAATGGGTCTGCTGGTCTGGTGGATAAGTGGAGTGTTGGTGTGAAGGAGTGTTGATGGAGAGAAATAAGGGATTGGGGTGGTTATCAGATATTTTGTTCATCTTTTTTTTACTTTCCCCAAAATCCCTCCACCCTCTTTCCGTTTTTCTCTTCATTGCTGCCGAATTTCTGCTCTCTTTCACCCTTCATCTTCTTGATTTTTTTCCTACTTTGCCTCGTGTCGTTCCACGTTTGTCTATGATCGTTTGGTAAGTTTTAGATAAGTGATATGTCTCCATTTGTTAACTTTTTTCTGAAGTGTTTTGTTTATGCCAATTAAGGGAGAATTCAAGGGCTTGTAATCACCAATCGAAGTCTTAGTTTGTGCGGGAATTATTGTTCATTGGTTGAAGGTAAGGTTTAGTCGCTTATGGGTTAAAACCTCGATACGAGTTCGATTTGGGATCACGTTATGTGAGATTAAATTAGTGTTATTTGTTCAATTATAGGCTTTGGAGTGCTCGGGAATTGGTTTAGCATCAAACAAAATCAGGTGGGTGCCCAAAACGCAGAAAATGGGATTCAGCGAAAAGCCGAAATTGCTTGCTGCACTAGAATAGTTTTGGACAGCAGCAGTAGGCTAACTTTGAAAACTCACCATAAATTGTGGAAATCGAATTATAAGATGAACAAAATATGGAATTAAATCTTATTGAGTCTAGTTTCTCACAGAAGAAACGATGTAAGTAATGGAACTGTAAATAGTGAGATTTAATACATTTTGTGAGACAAAGTGAGAATGAATTCGGGTTCCTCTGTTCTGACTTTGGAAAATCATCAAAAATTGGAGAAAAATAATTAGGGATTAAAATTTACATGTTTAAATTAATAATGAGTCTATTTTCAATAGAAATAAATGGAAACAACATCCAAATTTTGTACTAAGAGATGATTAATTTTTAGCAAAGAAAGGTCGAAGCTATCAGACAGCAGAATAGGGGTAAGTTTGAAGATTTTACTGTACTTATTGGCTGAACCAAAAATTTTGAAAATTTTATGGTAGAAAGGTATTTAAGTCTAGTTTCAAAGACATCAAGTGGATCTTAATTTGGAATTTTGTAGCTCAAGATATAAATAATTTAGTAATAGTGACTCAAGTAGACAACTTTGAAGGAACATATAAGTAAATAGTGAAAACATATATGAATATTTAGCTAGCACGGGTTACATTAAAAATGGACCACACGGCCAAGGCCAATTTGGGTCGAGTGGGATACATGGGCATGTGGGACCACACGGGTAGACCACATGGGCGTGTGAGCCCATTTTCACTGGATTGATTGCTAAGGTTGCACGGATCGCCCAAGTCGACTGTGAACCTACTGTAGGGTCAGTAAGCATTACTTAGACCCCTAATTGTACGAACTAACTGTTTGAGTTATATATGTGTTGAGCATGATGATACTATGCTTGTATACTAAACTAGTTATTTGTACTGATGTCCTAAGATAGCATATCATGACTTGTATGTTACATTGCATGGGGTTGAGTTGATTATATTTGGAGGAAGTGTACTGAAAGGCTCTTAAGCCTAACATACTAGCAGCTCAGCTGCAAATTTCTATTTTGTGTCGCTTCTGGTACTACTTGGAGTGTAGGATAGGTGGGTTAATTTTATCTCCTCATGGAGTGTAAGGTTGGACGGAGATGATGTGTAAAGGATGGTTGGGCAGGACTTTGTTACAGAATACTGCATGACTGCTATTGATACTGTGATGGGCTAAGGCCCAAACTATTACTTATACTAAAAAAGGGCTTAGGCCCAAGACTGCTTTAACTGTGCACTGTGATTTGCTATTGTTTGTTTTCTGTGGGGTTACACACTGAGTTTTCGCAAAATCACCCTTTTTGTTTAAATGTGCACAGGTAATCCGCAGATCTAGACGGATCAGTGCGGCGGAGGACTCGATGGTGACCACAGATTTGGACTTTCATGGTTTTTAACCCAAATTTACGATAATTGGTTTTATTTCTATTCTATTTTTACTGGCTAAGTTTTTGGGTTGTAATTGGACTTTCAGACTTTGGTTTTGGGTTTTAATTATCTTTACCTTATGGATTACAACTGCTAGTAGTAGGAAACCTCGATTTTCAAAAGAAACAATTTTTTCCTAAACGTACAATTGTTTAATATGTTTGAAAAGCTTCCGTACACAAATAACGCTTTGAAACTATCGATTAAATGTGCAACACAATTTTGGAACTAATAAGATATTAAGATAAGGAATTTAATGGAAATAGTTTTAACGCAACAACACGATTTTCAAACACCCTATCATGTGGCATCGCTAGATCCAGCCATAAATGTCTGGGTTGGGTTTGGGGTGTTACATTTTATGGTATAAGAGCCAGGTTGCAAAACTCGGCTGTGGATTATGGGTTTTAAATTTTGTCTTTGAAAAAAATAGGTTTTTAAATGATTTGAAAAATTTCTACTGAGTATGTGGTGCACCAAGTCTCCGGGGCCGATCCTGTAATTATTCTGAACTGTGATTTTTTTAAACTGAAACTGTTATGGGTAGAATATTCTAAAACTACTATAGGTAGTAAACTGTATTGAAAACACTTTAGTTAGTGTATACTGAAAATTATAGAGAAACTGGAAACTGTAGTAAGATTGCGATTTACGAAAACGAACTCTAAATAATCGATATTGTTTTACATAAATTATTTGTTAATAAACATTGGAACTGTAACTGATTCATAAAACTTATAATACCAGATAAATCCGATTAGATATGAGCACACAACGTATCCGTGAACGAGGTACTAGAGGCCAAGGTAAAGGCCGTAAAGGGGCTCGAGTTGAGTCCTCATCATCGAGTAGCCTGCCAAATTTGGATACGAGTGAGACGCCAGTGTCGCCGTTATTGAGACTCGGTCTCAAGATTGCATGGCTGGGAACGATGCATTGTCCCAGGCTATGCTAAGGATTTTGGAGAGGGTCGCTGGGCCCAATACTGGATTTGGGGGCCGAAGGTCAGCTACAGAACGACTCCGGTCCAATGGAGCTGAGCTCTTCAGGGTTGTCACTAGGGTCGCCCTAATGTGGTCGAGTACTAGATTGAGGCCACGGGGAGGATCATGAATGATCTAGATTGCACCCCTAAGTGGAAATTAAAGCGTACAGTCTCGTTGCTGCGGGACGAGGCTTATTAGTGGTGGCTGACCGTTAAGGAGAGCACTCAGCCCGAACGTCTAACTTGGGAGTTCTTTAAGACCGCCTTTTAGGGGAAATATGTCGAAGCTAGTTATGTGGATGCACGTAGGAGGGAGTTTCTGAATCTTACGTAGGGGATCGATCAACGACCGAGTATGAAGTCAAGTTTCTGAGTTACGTGGATGCGCGAGGTATGGTGGCATCTGAGTATGAACGATGTGTCCTCTTTGAGGATGGCCTCAGAGATAATTTGAGAGTTCTGATAGTCCTCACTCTCTGCCCTGGTCGAGAAGGTGAAAATCACCAAGGAGGATACAGAGGTGTCATGATTGGAGAACGTCGAAACTACTTATCTAATGTGATCTCTGCACTGGTGGAAGAGAAGTTGGTTCGTAAGGGATGTGAGACATTCTTGGCCTGTGTAAGTATGTTAGATTCTGGGGACTCTATAGTTAAGGATATCAGAACGGTAAAGGATGTTCCGAACGTCTTTCTTGAAGAGCTACCGGGTGTACCTCCGAATCATGAAGTGGAGTTTGGGATAGAGCTCATTCTTGGTACAGCTCCGATGTCTATCTCCCCCTACTGAATGGCACCAAAGGAGCTTATGGATCGTGGGTTCTTTCACCCTAGCATGCTTTCGTAGGGAGCATCGGTACTGTTTGTAAAGAAGAAGGATGAATCCATACGGATGTGCATGGACTACCGGCAACTAAACAAGATGACCATTAAGAACAAGTACCTCCTACCAAGGATAGATGATCTGTTTGACCAGTTTTGAGGAGCTTCGATTTTCTCTAAGATTGACCTCCGATCTGGATATCATCAATTAAGGGTTAAGGAGGCTGATGTTCATAAGACGATGTTTAAGACTCGTTATGGTCACTACGAGTTCCTAGTGATGCCATTCGGACTGACTAATGCACTGGCACCTTTCATGGATTTAATGAATCGAGTGTTCTAGCCTTATCTGGATCGACTTGTGGTGGTATTCATCGATGATATACTGGTTTACTCGAGGACTGAGGATGAGCATGATGAGCACCTTCGAGTCGTTCTTCAGACTTGGGGGGAAAACTAGCTCTATGCTAAGTTTAGTAAGTGCGAGTTTTGGCTGCGTGAGGAGACATTTCTTAGTCATGTAGTTTTGGCTGAGAGGATTCAAGTTGATCCTCGAAAGATTGAGGCTGTGTTGGAGTGGAAGCAGCCTAGGAACGTGTCTGAGATCTGTAATTTTCTGGGACTGGCGGGATATTATTGATGACTTGTAGAGGATTTTTCATTGATTGCGGCACCTTTGACTAAGCTGCTACATAAGGGTGTGTCATTTAACTGGGTTGATGTGCAGTAAGAGAGCTTTGAGAAGCTCAAGACTGTACTGACTGAGGCCCCTATTCTGATACAGCCGGAGCCTGGAAAGGAGTTCACTGTTTATAGTGATAAATCACATGTCGATTTGCGATGTGTGTTGATGCAGTATGGTAAAGTGGTAGCCTATACGGCGAATTATCCGATGCATGACTTGGAGTTGGCCACTGTGTTATTCGCACTGAAAATCTGGAGGCATTATTTGTATGGTGAGAAGTGTATCATCTACATTGACCATAAGAGCCTCAAGTATTTCCTCACTTAGAAGGAACTTAATCTTAGGCAGCGCTGATGGATTGAGCTACTTAAAGACTATGACTACACCATTGAGTACCATCTTGGTAAGGCCAATGTGATGGCTGATGCACTAAGCCGTAGGGCTATGACTGATTTGAGGGTGATATTTGCTTGCCTAAGTTTATTTGATGATGGTAGTTTATTAGCTGAGCTTCAGGTTAAGCCGTCATGGATTGAGTAGATTAAGGGTAAGCAATTGGAGGATGAGTCGTTGGGTCTTCGATTCCGGCAAATTGAGGGTGATAGTACTACGGATTTTGGACTAAACAGTGGTGAGGTACTCTGTTTCCATAGGAGAATCTATGTTTCGAATGATACTGATTTGAGATAGGCCATACTGAGAGAGGCCCATAATAGCCCTTATGTTATGCATTCTAGCTAAAATAAGATGTAACGAGACTTCCGTGAGTTATATTGGTGGTCAAGGTTGAAATGTGAGGTTACTGATTTTGTGGGCAGATGTCTGACTTGCCAGCAGGTTAAGGCTGAGCATCAGTTGCCTTCGGGTTTGCTGCAGCCGGTTAAGATTCCTCTTTTGTAATGGGAGTGCGTAACTATGGATTTCGTTAATGGGTTACCTCTAACACCCACTAAAAAGGATTCAATATGAGTCATCACGAATTGATTGACCAAGTCCGCCCACTTCATACTGGTTCGTACTGATTATTCTCTGCAGAAGCTAGCGAATCTTTATATTTCTGAGATACTAAGACTGCATGGAGTACCGGTTTCGATCACCTCTGATAGAGATCCTCGTTCCGCGTCTCAGTTTTGGAGGAAGTTACATGAGGCTTTAGGTTCAAGGTTGGACTTCAGTACTACATTCCATCCTTAGACTGATGGTCAGTCTGAGAGGGTAATTCAGATACTGGAGGACATGTTCAAGCGCTACCACTCTGATCCTAATCATATTGTCCCTGTTGAAGAGATCGAGGTTAGGCCAGATTTGACTTTTGAGGAATAGCGGGTCAGATTCTGGATTGTGACGTTAAGGATCTGAGTAGGAAATCCATTCCACTAGTGAAGGTTCTATGGGGTAATCATAACACTAAGGAGGGCACATGGGAGCCTGAGGATACAATGTGTCAGTAGTGTCCTCATCTATTTTGATCAAGTAAATTTCGAGGGAAAAATTTTCTTTAAGGGGTAGAATTTTAATGCCCCAAAATTTTAATTTTGGGTATTGTGAATGTGACACAAAATATCTGTCTACTTTTGTGGTTATGTGTTTTGGGTGTGTTTGGGAGGTCCCAAGTTCAAGCCAGGACTTGGGCAAAGTTTGTTATTTTTATCTTTGGTCAGTAGGCTTTTAAGTAAAAGTTGGTAAATAATTAGGAGAATGGGCCTGCTGGTCTAGTGGATAAGTGGAGTTTTGGTGTGAAGGAGATCCTGTGTTCGAATATTAGCGTGGCCATTATTTTTTCTCGTGCCTCCAAGAGAGTTTGAGATGGACTAAAAATCTGAGTAGTGGATTTAGTGGGAAGTTTGATAGAGAGAAATAAGGGATTGGGGTGGTTATGAAATATTTTGTTCATCTTTTGTTCCTTTCCTCAAAATCCCTCCACCCTCTTTCCGTTTTTCACTTCATTTCTGTCGAATTTCTGCTCTCTTTCACCCATCATCTTCTTGATTTTTCATTTCCCACTCTGCCTTGTGTCACTTCACGTTTGTCTGCGATCGTTCGGTAAGTTTTAGATAAGTGATTTGTCTCTATTTTTTAACTTTCTTTTAAAGTGTTTTTTTATGCCAATTAAGGGAGGATTCAAGGGCTCGTAATCACCAATCGAAGTCTTAGTTTGTGTGGGAATTATTGTTCATCGGTTGAAGGTAAGGTTTAGTCGCTTATGGGTTAAAACCTTGATACGAGTTTGATTTGAGATCACATTATTTGAGATTAAATTAGTGTTATTTATTCAATTATAGGCTTTGGAGTGCTCGGGGGCTATTTTAGCATCAAACAAAATCAGGTGTATACCCGAAACGCAAAAAATGGGATTCGGCGAAAAGCTAAAATTGCTTGCTGCACTAAAACAGTTTTAGACAGCAGTAGTAGGATAATTTTGAAAAATCACCATAAATTGTGGAAATCGAATTATACGATGAACAAAATATGGAATTAAATTTTATTGAGTCTAGTTTCTCATAGAAGAAACGATGTAAGTGATGGAATTGTAAATTGTGAGATATAATAAATTTTGTGAGACAAGGTTAGAATAAATTTGGGTTCCTCTGTTTTGACTTTGGAAAATCATCAAAAATTGGAGAAAAATAATTAGGGGTTTAAATTTACACATTTAAATTATTAAAGAGTCTATTTTCAATAGAAACAAATGGAAACATCATCCAAATTTTGTACTAAGAGATGATTAATTTTTAGCAAAGAAAGGTCGAAGCTATTAGACAACAGAACAGAGGTAAGTTTGAAGATTTTACTGTACTTATTGGCTGAACCAAAAATTTTGAAAATTTTATGGTAGAAAATTATTTGAGTCTAGTTTCAAAAACATCAAGCAGATCTTAATTTGGAATTCTGTAGCTCAAGATACAAATAATTTAGTAATAGTGACTCAAGTAGATAGCTTTGAAGGAACATATAAGGAAATAGTGAAAACAGATATGAATATTTACGTAGCATGGGTTACATTAAAAATGGACCACACGGCCAAGGCCAATTTGGGCCAACTGGGCCACATGGGCGTGTAGGCCCACACGGGCAGACCACATAGGCGTGTGAGCCCATTTTCACTGGATTGATTGCTAAGGTTGCACGGGTCTCCGAAGTCGACTGTGAACCTACTGTAGGGTCGATAAGCATCACTTAGACCCCTAATTGTATGAACTAACTGTTTGATTTATATATGTGTTGAGCATGATGATAGTATGCTTGTATACTAAACTGGTTATTTGTACTGATGTCCTGAGATAGCATATCATGACTTGTATGTTACATTGCATGGGGTTGGGTTGATTATATTTGGAGGAAGTGTACTGAAAGGCTCTTAAGCCTAACATACTGGCAGCTCAGCTGTAAATTTCTATTTTGTGCCGTTTTCAATACTACTTGAAGTGTAGGGATGGGTAGGTTGATTTTATCCCCACATGGAGTGTAGGGTTGGACGGAGATGGTGTGTAGAGGCTGGTTGGGTAGGACTTTGTTACTGAATACTGCATGACTACTACTGATACTGTGATGGGCTAAGGCCCAAACTGTTGCTGATACTAAAAAATGGCTTAGGCCCAAGACTGCTTTAACTATGCACTGTGATTTGCTATTGTTTGTTTTCTGTGGGATTACACACTGATTTTTCGTAAACTCATCCCTTTTGTTTAAATGTGCATAGGTAATCCCTAGATCTAGACGGATCAATGCGGCGGAGGCGGTGACCACAGATTTGGACTTTCATGGTTTTTAACCCATATTTACGATAATTGGTTTTATTTCTATTCTATTTTTACTGGCTAAGTTTTTGGGTTGGAATTGGACTTTTGAACTTTGGTTATGGGTTTTAATTATCTTTACCTTATGGATTACAACTGCTAGTAGTAGGAAACCTTAGTTTTCAAAAGAAGCAAATGTTTTTCCTAAACGCACGATTGTTTAATCTGTTTTAAAAGCTTCCGTAAACGAATAACGTTTTGAAACTATCGATTAAATGCATAACACAATTTTGGAACTAATAAGATATTAAGATAAGGAATTTAATGGAAATGGTTTTAACGCGACGACACGATTTTTAAACACCCTGTCATGTAACATCGCTTGATCCGACCATAAATGTCTGGGCCGGGTTTGGGGCGTTACAAGATTAGCTCGGTTGAGCATTCTAGTGTGTCTTGAGTGGATAATTGTCTATCTGTATCTATTCATATTAGCTCATCGGGCTGAATTATGAATGTAAACGATGTAATGACTTGTATTGATGCTTGGTAATAATGTCTTGATAAATAACTTGAAGATATGTGCTCATGCTTATGGACATTATATGGTGACTTCGTATTGAATGATCTTGTATAGCTTGAATGGTTATATGACTTGTATATTATGAACTCACCTATAAACATGGTTATGATGATAGGATTAAGTGTTAATTAATTATTTTGTTAATTTATAAATGTGAAATTAAGGTATGTTATATCGTTTTTCTACCTATGAACTTACTAAGCTCAATTGAAACTTATTCTGTTTCATTTTCCTGTTTTCATGTAGTTGTTGTATTGCAAAATCGGGTGATCAGATCAACTTGAAGATCACACTATCCAGACACCTTTTGGTAGACTTTGAAGTCATTATATTTCGGTGTTGTGGCATGTAATAGGATTATTTTGGTATATATGTACTTATGTGGTAGTAATGTATATATATGTTTGTGCTTGCACAAATGAAGTGTGCTTGATGGTTAAATGGTATGATTGTTCATGGTTTAATATGGTAATTTTGAATGTGGAATTGATCTTGGTATATGATGAAATAAACTAGGTTGTTGGTAGGTTGTGATATGGTATGGAATGAATGGTTAGGTGAGATTTTGTTTGAACATAAGACATAATGGCTTTATCTTTCATTTGGATGTTCAACTTATGTACAATGGTTCTTTGATGGCAAATACATTGATGAATATGCCTTGGTTTGTGGTGGTTAGTTGGTGATAGGAGTTATGGTATCTTTGATAATTTATATGGTAATTGATTAGTTATACTTAAACTTGTTTGAAGTAAGAAAAACCTTGGTATTAAATGTTGTTTATGAATGTGCCTTATGGCATATTGGTTTGGCGCATAGGATGGTGTTTTAAGTTATGTTTTGGGATGCTTTTAATGTCTTTTGGATGAGTTTGTTGAATGGTATAAAGCATGCTTGTGGCTTAAATAAACCATAGATTATATGACTTGCATTTTAAGGTTCAACTTAGCACACACGGGCTGACACACGGCTGTGTACCACACATGGGCGTTTGGTACAATCGTGTGGTCATTATATTTTGGGAGTAATTGTTACACACGACATCACTAAGTTACACGGCTTCGAGACACGGTTGTGTACCTCTAGCTTACATGGCCTCAATTTGTTGCACATTCTAGGACACGTCCATGTGACTTACGTTAGAAATTTTGCATTTAGGTCCACACGGCTACAGTTTGTTATACGGCCTGGTGACACAGTCATGTGACCTCTTTACACACGACATTAGCCTTCCACACAATTTGAATACACAGTTGTGTTATCTAGCTCCACACAACCTCAGCCTATCACACAGTCTGGTCACATGACTGTGTGACCGTTGTTTAGCCTTATTACCTAATGTTTTGTAAAAGTTTTAGATTAGTCCTAAATTGTTTCTGAGTTGGTTTAGGAGCTTCGTAAGCTCGATTGAGGCTCAATTTTGCTTTTGAATCATATTATACTTATGATGTTGAATGCTTGATTGATTAATTGCATATTTAAGATGAATTCTTCTGTGTTAAATATTGTTTGTCGTAGCATCTTATAACTTGGGTCTGACGACCGAATCAGGTATAGGGTGTTACAAGAAAGCATGCAACTAGCTTTCAATTGTTTATTAATGTATATACATAAGTTGAATGCAAGCATGACACTTCTGTTGTTGATTGATAAAGAAAACGAATAATTAATTGCATACTAAAATGTCGCGTGGTGTTCTAGGTCACTTTGGTGACTAATGTGACATTTTAGATTCGGGTCAAACTGTCTCGATCGGGTTTGAGGTGCCACAAGACGAGGCGATAGCCATGTCATGATGTGGCGGCATGTATTCAACTTAAACCGGGTTCCTTCTCCTAATTAAACTCTGTTATTTTTCCCAATTAAACTCTGATTAATCTAGGAATATTTTAGTCATATTAGGACTTTAATATTAGCATATTGAAAGGTTTTTGTAACCCTATTTAGAGAGTTAATAGAATATCTCTTATGTAAGATTTGATGAAAATTTTTGGGGAGAGTTTTTTAGAGAGCTTTGTATTCGGGTTTTGGATTTTGCTAATTTGGATTATTTTCTTCATCTTGTACTCTTTGTTGGTTTGTCCATTAGTAAAGTTTTCTTTTTTGTGGTTTTTATCCTCTTCAGAGGAATTTTCCACGTAAAATTTGTGTGTTCGATCTTTTCAATTTTTTCTTGTTCGTTGTTTATTCGACTCAATCCCCAAAAAATTAGCATTAGAGCCAAGTTTAGCTTTCACATTTATCCCATTCAAAGATGGCAATGAGATGCGATAACGAAAATTTTGATGGGATCCCAAATTTTAGTTTGTGGAAAGTTTGGATAATGACAATTCTAGTTCAAAACGGTATGAAAAAGGTCGTCACCAAGCAAAAGCCCGAAAATCTAAACCAGTCAGAATGGGAAGAGCTTAATGAGAAATTTCTATAAATAATTCAATTGTGCCTCATAAACAATGTGTTGTAGGAGGTGCATACAAAGAAAACGACAACAGCCTTATGGAGAAAATTTAAAATATTATACATGACAAAGTCTCTAGCTAATCGTTTGGTGTTGAAACAACGCCTATACACGTACTGTATGGAAAAAGGTGAGAACCTTAGAGGTCATATCAGCCAAGTTGTTATTCTCTTGAACAATCTGAAGAATGTCGAGGTCAATATAGATGATGAAGATTAGGTTATGCTATTATTGTGCTCTTTGCCCCTTTCGTATAAAACTTTCATGGAGACCCTAATTTATGGCAGAGATAAACTCTCATTTGAATATGTGAAGGGTAACTTGTTAGGCAAGGAAAAACTTGATAATAAGTTAGGTTTGGGTAGCAAGTCTAGTAGTCAAGCCTCGCTTTTGGTTGCTAGAGGCAGGCAACAGTCTAAAGATTCAGGTCAAAACAAGTCTAGGTTAAGATCAAAGTCGAGGAATCATGACAAAAGATGTCACTACTACAAGAAGTTGGGTCACATTAAAAAATAATGTTATAAGCTAGAAAATAAAAATAGGAGGGTGGCTGAGAGTGACGAGGAATAAAGACTGTGGTAGTTGATACTAGTGTGGCCAAGGACAATGGTGATGATTGGTTTTTGATGTCTATGACAGAAAGGTTTAAACTTAAGTCTTATTGGATTATAGATTTGGGGTGCTCTTTCCATATGTGTCCAAACAATGAGTTATTCTCCATATACAATCTAGTTGAAGATAGAGTTGTACTTATGGGGAACAATTCGCCCTGTAAGGTAATAGGTGTTGGTACCGTTCAGATTAGGATGTACGATGAAATCATTAGGACACTACCAGATGTCAAGCATGTGCTTGATTTAAAGAAGAACTCATTTTCTTGGGAAATTTTAGACTCAAAGGATTGTAGGATTGCCATCGAGTCAAGCTGCATTAAGGTATCTTGTGGAGCTCTCGTTCTGATGAGAGGTTGAAAGATTGACAATCTTTATGTTCTGTAGAGTTCAATGATGATCGGTAAAGTAGTAATTTCTTCATTTGTTAAGGAGTCGAATTCGACTCATTTGAAGCATAGGTAACTTGGTCATATAAGCGAAAAAAAAGGTATGATTGTTTTGAATAAAAGCGGTTCTCTTCCGGGTGCAGAAGTTGGTAAGACAGAGTACTGCATTTGTAGGAAGCAGACACGAGTCAGCTTTGATTTGGCAGTTCAAAAAACTAAAATTTTTCCAATTTCAAAGTGCAAGTATTGCTTGGACTTGGTTAAGCATCCTGCAAAGTCAAGTTAGGCCCTTGACGGGGCTTGGCAAAGAAGGCTTATGAAAATACAAGTCAATGTAGAGATTTGTGGGGTATGCCTTGCATTTTCGGGTAAACCATAGATGAAATAGAATTGATGTCATGAGGAGGAGGAGGATGTGATAAATGACGTCCTGACGAGGCGATAACCATGTCACAACGTAGTGACGTGTATTCAACTTAAACCAAGTTTCTTCTCCCAATTAAACTCTATTATCTTTTCCCAATTAAATTTTGATTAGTCTAGGAATATTTTAGTCATATTAGAACTTTAATATTAGCTTATTTAAAAGGTCTTTGTAACCCTGTTTAGAGAGTTAACAAAATATCTCTTATATGAGATTTGATGAAGAGTTCTAGGGAGAGTCTTTGAGAGAGCTTTGTATTCGGGTTTTGGGTTTTGCTCATTTAGGTTATTTTTTCCATCTTGTACTTTTCATTTATTTTCTCATTAAGTGAAGTCTCCTTTACCTGTAGTTTTTATCCTCTTCGGAGGATTTTTCCACGTAAATATTTATGTTTTCGATCGTCTTTACTTTTATATTTCATTGTTTATACAGGTTGATCCCCAACAAAGTGTTTAAGTTCACTTAAACATGCTACCTTTAAGAGTCCATAAACTAGTACCATTAGTTTTTTATCTCTTAATTTTCTTACTTTAAATTTTTTTCATAATAATAATAATAAAATCTAATTTTCTTATGACATTTTATATATGATTTATATTTTTTTGGTCCATCATAATAATACTAATGCACTAAACCCCATTGGAACTTCATAGTTAAGTGACTACTATATAGAGGTTGATGTTATATACTTATAACAATAATTTATATTTAAATTATATTTATTTTTTAATTTCCAATTAAAATTTTAACCTATCTATTTTATATTTAAGGGATTTATTGAGTTGGCGCTAACCTTCAATCGAATCCTAAATCAATTAAGCAATTATTGAAAACTCTTTATTTTATAAAATAATAAGCATTACTGTAAGGTTATTTTTATTATTTCAAATCATGTGAATATTGGATCTGGTACCCTAAGTGTAGTATATTCGTTTTGTATACTTTTATTTTCAAACAAATTGGTTTAATAATGACATCCATTAATTACATTAATACCTTTTGTATATTGTCCTTAATGTTTTTGCATGCAAAGCAAAATGGAAGCAAAGTTTGTCTCACCGGTTATCTAATGTTTAACTAATACTAAGCAATATTACCTGATTGGATCATAATAGAAAAAAACAACTTGTATTAGTAGATGAACCTAAAAATGTCCTTAGTCAAATTGGAAACAAGCAAATTGGTTGAAAGACTAATATGTCCTTTATCAAGTCCAATCGAGGAGATGTTTTGTCTTGAGCATTGGAGCGGATGACTCCTAGAAGATAAAAATATAGATGTGATTGACTAGACTGACAGTACATCGGACAAGATCCATGTAGAATAAATCCTATATTCGTTTATGGATTTATTCACTTGTGACGTTTGCATACTTAATCTTGAGTAGATGATGGACTATGTATATGTGACTCATATACTTTGATGTAAGTAAAAGCTCGATTTCAAATAGAAAATAACTGAAAGCTAGTGTGTTGGGTATACGAGTTCTATAGTGTGTAGCATCATTCATAATAGTGGAATTCATAGCCCAACTGACGGGTAAATGATATCCTCTCATCGACATTACATGATAGATGAAAATTAAATGTGGTCACGAGTCGTTTGTCTTTGTGATAAATGACTTAATTACTATTTGATAGTAATTGATTTTTCATGAAGGAAGATTTACCATGAGATAAAATAGGATCATATTGGAATAGCAGATTTATTCCAAAGAGATTAAGGATATTATATGAGGGTAACACGCTTATGAAATAAGGTCATTGGACAAGCATTAATTAAATAGCTTTTGTAATGGTATATAATTAGGGAGAGCTCACAATACTATAGTGGAATGACTTCGTGGCTAATAAGTTTATGATTAATAGGAGAAAAGCCGAAACTTAATTATAAATTATTTGAGTCATAATTACATATGTTCAATCGGTCCCTCCGCTAGCTCATTGAAATTAGAAATGAATTCTATGTAGAACCAAATTAACAAAAATGATGAAGTTAGAGAAATGAGTCACATTCACAAATGAATGTGTTTTCTCACTAAGTATAAAAATAACTTGAGAATTAATTCAAGGTTTTTGAATTATTATTTAATTAATTATAATTAAATAATTGAAATTCAAATATGAAATAAAGTAATTAGTCATTATGAATTCATTGAATATGAAAATTAAATATATTTTATCAAAGATTCTTTTACGGTAAAGTCATCATGACTTTAAATGAATTAGAATTGGGTTGAGAATATTATTTAATTAAAAAATTGATTTAGTTAATTTAATTAATTAATATTTATTTAGGAATAGACAACAAATATTGAGTTGAATTCAATTATAAAGTGTTGCGTTAAAAGACTAAGAAACACATATAATTGGATCAAATACATGGGAGACCCAATTCCCCTCATTTTACATGTAAGCGGTTCATATATTGTTATTATGCCAGAAAATAATGAAAATTATTTCCTAGGAATGATAATTTCTATCGGTTTCTATTGAGAGAATTACTTTTGTATTGAAAGTAATAAATCATTATTTGTTATGTGTTTGGTTCTTGTTCTTCGAGCCCACACTCGATGCAATTCGGGGTACGAGAATAGCGAAGAAGGTCATTTAGTTGAAAGCCAAAAATGTTTCGGATTCGTCTCGCACAAAACACATGTATTTTTCAAGAGAAGGTTTATTGCTTCACAAACCGACTCGATTTTCACTTAAACTTCCGCTGTAACTAAAAATCATTTTTAACTGGATTTTTCCAACAATGAAATCTTGGAAAATGCACTTGATAGGATTCAAACCTCAAACATCATAATTTTCAATGTCTTTACTATTTCAACTAAAGCTTCATTTGATTTTTAAATCATTTTTTATAAATATATTTGTTACATAAATTTTTTACTCACATCGTTGATATGCCATAATCTAGTTAATAATAATATGAATTTGTGAGATTTACATCACATCTTTAATAAACTTATCAATGTATTTCCATTTATTAAAAGCTATTTTCATTAATAAAATATGGTTAATAGTTATTTTAGGTAAAACTTAAATATTTTATTGATTTAATATCTTAATTACAACTTATTATTTTTATTTCATAAAGGAATAGAATTAATTTTACTAAAATTTGAAAGAGTATGTTGTTATAGAGAACTAATTTAGTAAAAAGTGTGTTTTAAAGTTTATAAATGTTGTTATAAGTGAAAAACTTTTATAGAGGGTAAAACTAAAATATAAAAAATTGGTTCTACAATAAATTTGAATGATATAGTAAAATGTTGTTATAGAGGTTGGTTTTTATAATAACGACTTATTGTGCCAGGATGAATGACCTCCTAGGAAATGGGAATATTTTTCATATTTTGTTATAATGAAATGTTGTTATAGGAAATGTTGATTGTACTAGAACAATCGACATTCTGAGAAATGGGAAGTCACCTTTATTTTTAATATTTTGTTACAGTAAAATTTTGTTATAAAGAGTGGTTGTTATAGAAAAGATGGATTGTATAGGATGAGTGACATCCCAAGATGTGGGAAGTCACCTTTATTTTTCATACTTTTGGTCCAAAAATCTTTGTTTGGAACTTAGGAGACTTATAGAAAGATATTCAATGATCTACACAATCCAATAGTTCGTGAGCTAGAATACATGTCACAGTTGAAGTTTTGGTTTGATCTAATAGTGGTTCGACAAATTGGATTTGTTTTCCTCTCGCACTTTAGTTTGAAGTTTCGTGTTGATTCTGAGAAATTCATGGCGATCTACTCCAACAAGAAAAGAGAGGAGGAAGAGGAGGAGGGGAGCACTTTGGTGTTGTCGACGGGTGGAAAAAAACCACCGGACACGATGGAAGTGTATAGCAACTAGTGCTTTTAATTACTTTTAGGTATAAATGCAAAATCCTTAAAATTGATGATTAATGATGCAATTCTTTCTTCCATCCATCTCTATTGTTCAAATATAAATTTAAGATCAATATCCCACATTTCTAAAAAAAAAAATTCAATATTCCACGTTCATTGATTAATGTGTTATTAATTTTTTTTATGAAAGTAAAATAATGAATTTTTTTATAATTTTCTTATTTAATGATTTTATATATGTTTATTTATTTATTTTTGGTATAAAAAGATTTGAAATAATGATTTTAAGGTCTTTTAACTCTCTTACTAAAGCGTCACATCTCATCATATCATCGGTCAATACGCTACGAATGATTAGATATAAATTAATAAGTGAAATACAACTTTAAGTGCCAAAAGTGGACATTTTAAAAACATAGATACTACATTAGAACAAACCCTAAAATACAAGCGTTATTCATGTCATTTTCCCTTCTACAAAGGCATTCTTCTCAATCTAGGTGAGTTATTAAATGTTCTTAGCATAATAGTAATAATAATATGATGGAAAGCTACAATGATGATATCCATCAAGCGAAAAACAAAAATTACGCTATTGATTATCTTTTACTTTCGAAATGAAGATTATAAATAAAAACACAAGTAGAAAAAAGAAAAATTAAAATTTACTTTATTCATCATAAAGAGAAAACAAAAAATAATAATAATAATCATATAACGGAAAAGTCCTACAACTGAATAATGAGATTTTAAGAAAATTTTTTAGAATTTTTAATATTTTTTGCATAATTGAAATTAAAAATTTTATAATTTTAAAAAATAAATTATGAATTTTAAACTCTATTTAGATTTTTTTTTGCATTTATCATTAAAAAATTTTCTAAAAGTACCAATTTGGTATTTTAGTTATAGTTAAGTGACCAAAACAAAAACTTACTAATAATTGTGTGATTAAGGGTGTAGTTTACCTAAATATATTTGAGGAATAGTGGCTTAATGACTCAGGTTGATGTCTTTTAACAAGTTAACAAAAGGTAACTTAAATAACTAAATTTGAATAATTAAGCAACCAAATTGAAACTTTTGATAATTAAGTAATTATGAGTATCATTTATCCAGAATAAAAAGCTAGGCCCGGAAGCATTAAAAATATCCTCATTTGAACTTGAGCCCAGCCCGCCAGATCTTGTATAAACAGAATCACATCACATGGGCCTAAATGATCTCAAATTTTGAAACAATTTGAAAGGCAAAAGAGAGGAGAGGGAGGCGGGATACACCACTTTTCAATTCAACATAAGCAAACGGTTAACTTTTCTTTCTTCCTCTCAGACGAAAAACTAGTCAAGAAAGATCCATCAAAATGGCATCTCTCAAGCTCAAGGTATTTTCCCCCCTTCTTTATCATTAAGAATAATGCTTCTTAATTTATAACGAAAATTGTGCTGTTTCTCATTATCTTTTTAATAATTATTTTTTCCCCTTTAAATTTGAGTTAGGGTTTCAGTTTTTATTTATTTATCAGTATATTCTCTCATTTTTTCCAGGGGAAAACAGGAGATCAACTTAACTCCAGTCGTTGTAATTCTATCTATTCCTATTTTCTATATTCAGTAATTATATATGTATATATATATATATTCTTTTAGATTCATTATATTCTTTTCTTCTTTGTGTAAAAGGTTTGAAAATTTATTTCCAAAATGAAAATCCCAAAAATGAAGCATCTACCATGTAAGTTTGCCCTTCCTTCGATTAGAGCATCGTCTGAATTTTTTTTTAAATGAAGAATAATTTGATTGTTTGACGAACTGGTTTTCTTTTACATTTTCTTTTCTAGGACGAAACCAGGAGTAGGTAGCAAAGCAGCCGTTTTAACTACTGCAATCGATTCAAAGGTTATTACCTTTTTTTTATTGATTCTCATAATAAAGCATTTTTTATTTATTTATATTCATGTTTAACTTCCAAATGTAATTTAAAGGGGTCTCTGAAGAACATGACCAAGATTAAAGGCAAGCGCGATAGTTCTGGTAAGCTTCATCTGCATCTGCAACAAATTTGTCATAATGAGTATCTCCATTCTATGCCATTGAGAACTTTTTTTTTACAGTTCTTTATATGCTCACTTTTCAGAAAATAAAATAGTTCAAAGAAAGGCACTGTCAGATCTTAGCAACCTTACTTCTTTTGTTTCTTCCACGAAAGTTTATGATGGCTCTAAATCAATGTGAGTGCCACAGTTATAATGCTTTTGAATTGTTAGCTCTTTCTGGAATTGGCTTACCTAGTTGTCATTGCTGCCCTTTTTGTAACGCAGGAAGAATGAGAGAACTGCCTTGTTGGAACGGTATGAAATCTAATTGTTGTCATTGTGTCTTCTTTGGCTGTGGATATGATGCATCGCCAAGATTTGAGGACACAATAGACCCTTATCAATTTCGCCCATTGGTTTTTTTGTTTTTTTTTTTGGGGGGGGGGAATTATGAATAAATTTATGGAAATTTTGTTCAGTGTCAATCTTTCTTCTTCTTTGTCTTTCTTCTTTATCCTTTTTTTTTAAAGAAAAATTTCTAATTTATGGTCTAGACATGTTTCAACTTTGAACTAGTGTACTTTTTGTGCCTAGTTGCCGCTTTGTGTTTGATTCTGTTTCTGTCTATGACCTATTTTATCAGTAACATTTTAATGACATGCATTTGCTTCCCCTCCCTGACAGTCCCTGTCTGTCTCTGCTTTATTATTGAATGAAGAAAATGTTCCATTTATCCAAAATGAATATGGGGCCAAATTTTACAAAATTCTACCGAAGAAGATGATAGCCCCAGATGGATATTTGTATGTTAATTCGTTTATTGTTTATTAGACTATAGTTCAAATATGTGAAGTAATTTATTTGCAGGGTTTCAGTGGCTTCGGCTGCAAAAACTGCTAATGTCTCATCCAGGAGATCTTTCAAGGTACAAGTACTAGATTAAAAGTTCAAAGCTCTTTTCTACTTTTTCCCCTGCCCCTACAGCCCCTCAAACATACACGAAGTTATTTAAAGTGTGAAAACTAATAACTAAGATCTTGGTAAATCAGTTCTGGAACTATCCTAAATGCTAGTCCTAATGGCATGTGTACTGTTGATATCATATTTATGTTATATCACCAAAGTAGTAAGGTAGAAGTGATACTCTGATTGTCATGAACAATCAATCATTAGAAATTGTTGATTGGGAATAACCAATGAAAAGTGGTATGATGTAACATTTATTGTAGTGTTGAGTTTAAACTTTAGTAAGTTCTTGGCTGAAGTTTAGGACTTTCAAACTGCTAAATTTGAGTGTTTTATCCATATTTATGGCATCTTAATTTCACTTGATAATCCAGACCACAATTACTGAAAGAAAATTCATTATGTAGTTTTGATATATTCATTTGATTTTCCACTATAATCAAGACACAGCATTTTGAAGTATTATTAGGTTTGCAATAAGCCTCCTTTGTAGCTCTCTTGATGTCATCACCTTTTGTTTGTCTTATCATGGAGTTACGAAGGACTTAATCTATTTCACAATATTTTTTAAAATAGGGAAAAGAGAGGGACCATCTAAATCAAGGTGCTGTTGTTCATACTTCAAAGAAAGGTAGCCTGCTATTATTTATAAAGTTGTTTTGGTAACGTTCACTAGTAAAACAACATATAAGCAAGTTTTGCTTTCTGAGAACAGAAAGTAATAAAGATGTGAAGACTTCCTTGAGTGTCCAAAGTGTTACAACCAAGAATTCAGATCGTAAATCTGTTCTTACCACCAGCAGGTACAATGTTAAATTGAGTTCAATTTCTGTTTGGGGTGCAGGATAAAACCTGCTAGTATGACTGCTGTTTTGAAATTATCTGATCAAGTTTTTCTCACTTCAATTCAGGACAACCAAGAATCCACTTCCACCCTCAAGGTTTGTGAATTTAAGCGTCACTGGAATAATTGATTAAAAGAATGTTGATAATATCTCCCACTGATGCATGCTTTTATTTCCTTTCCATCTTGAAGGAAGTCTTTACCGGTGTTGAAAAAGGTGAACCAAGCCCTTCCAAGTTACACAATATTGAACATATTTATTTCATTTTCTTCTAACGAAAAAAAAAAGAAATGAAAATGAAGATAGTGTTATTCCCTTTTCTCATGATATTATCTTGCTGATCTTGTTGCATCTGCCTTTTTATCTTTTATTTATTTATTGCCTATATATTTCCCCTTTTCCATGTAGGACAAAGCTACAGAAGCTAGTAGGATTACAAGTAAGATGCATGATATATTTTCCTTAAATCTCCAAAAGTGCAGTGCCCAGACTTGCTTTCACTAAGATGGCATTTTTCTCCTGTCTATTCTCCCCCTTTTTTTGTCCCCATTTTGGGGGTTTCAGGTAAGTCTAAAGTCTGTGAGAGTGCTTCACATCAAGCAAGCTATGGAAAGAACCATATTTCAAGGAATAGAGGGAGTGATAGCTTTGTAATGATGTAAGCACGAGTCTCTAATTTCATTCTGGTTCTTTACCCTGCTGAACTCAGATTATTTTTGTTGGAATAAATAACATAATGAATTACCCATTTACACTACCAGTCAATTCAAGCAAAAATTTTAATGAGATAAATTATTTTTTGATGAACTGGCTGGTCCAGAACTGGAGGTCTAACTGGTTATCCAGCCCTTTTTCTAAACATTGTAGTAAGGTCTTAATCAGGGATAGAAGCGAAATGCTTTTTCAGTCTCCTACATTGAAGTATAGATTTGCCACCAAGAATTTGAGGTCTATTAAAATTTCAAATTATAGACGAGCCACTGTAAAGTTTGCAATTTATTGAAAAATGCCTTGTTGAATTCTAGCTTATCTGTGTCAATGTTAATGGTGATTGGTCTTGCAAGGCTGAAAGTTACAGAGTTGTATTTCATTGAATGATTGTGCTTGATGCTGAGGATAATCAACAGTCTTTACCTTTGTCATATTGATTCACTGATTTATCTCCTGAATCAGTTTTCCTTTGGTGTCTATCTTTTACAAAGCATGTGAATTAATTCTAGGAAGTCTTTTAGCATTTTAGAATTTATCTGCAATGCCCACCTCTACGTCAGTATTTTCTTTTTCTACATGCTCATACTGAATGGGAATTTATTCACTTTTAATTAAACTGGCAACTAACCGCTTCTTTGTTTTGCTGGGCACCATGAGGGATATTTTTTATAAAACAAAAAGATAGATGATGGATCTGCTTGAAAGTTTACTGGCATATATTATAGATCCATATTGAAGTTTTGTGGGTTTATATAGCTTGTTCTTTCTGATAATAAGCAAACTTCATTGCAATGAGTATTCTGATTATTTGCTTAAAATTTGGAACTAGGGCTACTAAAAGTGGATCTAATTCAGCTGCTCGTATATTGCCAAGATCTTTCAAGGTATATAACATGCTATTGTCTTTCAATTAGTTTGCTCTATATTTTAATGATATTGCCTTATTTTTTCTGATTTGCTTAATGCTTACCTGGAAACCAATGCTGTATTTGTGTCCTTCATAAGTTGTTTTTTGTCATTCATTGCTCAGCCAAGTGTTAAGACTGCACTCAGGCCTTCTAATACTCAAAGAGCATCAAAATCGAAGTGTTCTTCAGGTTTGAAAAAACAAGTATCTGTTGCTGCAATCTCATCCAAGAAAGACATAGAATGTACTCTTCCAGCGAATAATGTAGCAGCAATTTCCAGTGAAGCTAGCCAAAAGGATCTTTTGTCTAATGGCAATAGTGATGCTAGCATCAACATGCCTGATATCCTTACTAGAAAGAAAGCCAAACGTAGGAGATCTTATACATCCTTACTGATGACAAGATCAAAGGTTTTGGTCCTGCTACAATCTATATTAATGTTTCCGTCTTTTCCTTGAGAAGTTAAATGACTGTTGGAAGTATTTTGCAGCTATTAGAGGGAAATGGAGTCAAAGAAGAAGAAAAGCTACCTGGCATTGATAAAGATGACAATCCATTGGAAGTTGCTCAATATGTTGATGAAATTTATCAGTACTATTGGACTACTGAGGTATTTGTTAGTTAGGCCTCTCTTTCTAGAAACATTTTTGGCTTACTATGGTCTTTGTTCTAGGCTTCATGTTAGGGGTGAGTGTTCGATCCAATTGAGTTGACGGGTCCTATTTCATCATCCTAACTCGATTTGAAGCTTTTTCGAATTTAGTGAAAAGAAATTGAGTCAAACCGAATCAAGTGAAATTGTTCGAGTTAAATTAAAAAATTAAACATGTCAAATGAAAAAATAAGTAAGATACTTGAATCATTAATTAACTTATTTAAGTCCTCAAAATTATTATTTTAGAAAAATTTTAACTTTCTTTATATATTCTTTAGAATTTTTTTTAAATTATTATAATTTTAAAAATCATTTTGAAAATCTGAAAATTATTTTGATTTTCTTTTTTGTAATTTTTGTTGAGAGATCAATTTGCTCATTTTCAAAATTAACAGAGGTCAATTTTTGTTATTCGAATTATTCGGTTTGTAAACTTCAACACGATTCGAGCTCGAGACATGAATTACTTATTCGAGTTGACTGGAATAACTCGAAATTTGATTTTTTTTTCGATTTTTTTGAATCGAATTGAGTTTTGCTCACCCCTACTTCATATAGTGCAATTGTGATCCTTTTTAAACATAGAGAAGGCAGACCATGGGAATTCCTCTCTAATATTTACATTACATACTATCAAATTACTTATATGGGGCTTCATCTAATGATGAATAGCTAATGGAGATCTAACACAAAACCATCTTATAAAGGACTGGCTTCGTAGAAGAAATAGTAACATGGTAAAGTAACAGACAAGTAATTTTTTCTCAACTAGTTGGTTCTTGATCAAAATGACAGTTAAAGAGTTGCAGACATAAGATGTTTAAGGATAATATATATTTTTTGTATTGCCATATTGATGCTTTAGAAAACAGAGATTCATTCTTCATTAGATTTCAAGTTGAAATAATAAATAAAAGCATAGATTTTTTTTTAAAGTTGTAATTTCCTGCCTCCTACTAACCCATTTCTCATGTTATTGTTTTGTTTTATCCTCGGATGTTGACTTGTTTCTGTACTATATCTGTGAGCATCAAACTCCAAAGTTGAAATAATAAATAAAAGCATAGATTTTTTTTAGGTTGTAATCTCCTGCTTCCTACTGACCCATTTCTCATGTTATAGTTTTGTTTTATCCTCTGATGTTGACTTGTTTCTGTACTATATTTGTGTGCATCAAACACCAATGTTGTCAAATGATGAAATGACAATATAACTACTTATCTTGATGGCTAATTGTTTGCTTATGTTGTAGTAGCAATACTTGGGTAACTAGTCAGATAATTTTGCTTATATTGAACTCATAAAAATGCAGGCGTTGAATCCATCTCTGGAAAATTATATGTCAATACAGAAAGATATTACGCCTCATATGAGAGGCATACTGATCAACTGGCTGATTGAGGTATGATTTTTCTGATTTTTTCACATGGCTTTAATGCACCTTTTGTTCATAGTGTTCTCCTTATGTAAATTATCTAAGGTCTACCTTGCTTATTTTAGTTACTCTTTACCTTATCACTCTCGCAACAGGTGCACCTCAAATTTGATTTAATGCAAGAAACGCTTTATCTCATGGTCACTTTGTTGGATCGATACCTCTCAGAGGTCCAAATAAAGAAGAATGAGATGCAGCTGGTTGGTCTTACTACACTTTTACTGGCATCAAAATATGAGGATTTTTGGCATCCTAGGGTAAATATTGATGAGTCAACTGTGCATGGTATCTTGTATAATTCTTTTTTGAATTTCAGTCCTTTTGCTTATTTAATTGTGTGTTTCGTCCTTTACAGGTGAAAGATTTAATCAGTATATCAGCTGAGGCTTATACTAGTGAACAAATGCTCAAAATGGTATGCATTTTCTTTTGACAGAATGCAGTTTAAACTTTGGAGAAAAAGTCATGGTTTCTACATTTATTTTATGAGGAAAATTCGTGTAGGACAACTAATCCAAAAACTCAGATATTCTGGAATCTCAATCATTCCACAATCAAAGTCACATTGAAGCTAAAATAGCAAATGTATTTATAACTTAACCCAAAAGTACCCTAATAAAATATAAAATACAAAATACCATCTATAACCATAAAGCCTTATCTTGTAAAGTAAGATAATGAGTAAATATAAAATAATCTAAATACCCTAAAATAGCGTAGATAATTATAAAGATTGCAATCTCAAAGCTTATCATCAAACTTGTAAAATATAAAACAGAGTCCCGTTTAACTTTGTCCTAACTAGGATACTTGTGTTCTCCATCACTTGGTGTTTGAACTAGAATTCTACCTGCTTTGTGTATTTCTATTTTTAAGGATTAAAGTGGATGTATTGTCCAGTGATGTGCAACCTTCTATATGTGTTTGCCTTTATTATTCTTAATGATATATAATTAACTTGAATTTCAGGAGAAGCTTGTCCTTAAAGAGTTGAAGTTTCGCCTAAATGCGCCTACTCCCTATGTCTTCATGTTGAGGTTTATAAAGGCTGCTCAGTCAGACACCAAGGTACGTGGTATCTTTTCAAATGTCACTGCTGAATCAACTATTTGATAAGATCTGTAATTCTCATTACAAAATTGAGAAGAAAAGTAGGCAGCTTCTACTCGTAGTGGGATCAGTGATTTGATATTTTGGGATAGTTGATTAAATTTCTATTTGGATATTAGGTATTCTTTACTGTCTTGAATTCCAAGCCATATTGTTTAAAAGTTTGGTTGGTTGGATATTAATTTCAGCTTGAACATCTAGCCTTCTACCTCATTGAGCTGTGCTTGGTTGAATATGAAGCTTTGAAGTTCAAGCCTTCCTTGCTATGTGCATCAGCTATCTATGTTGCTCGATGTACCCTGCAAATGTCTCCTTCTTGGACCCCATTGCTTTGCAGACACACACGCTATGATGCATCAGAAATCAGGCACATCTCTTTTAAAGTCTTGTTATTATTATTTGTTAGTTTTGCTTAGTAGCGTATCTTTACTTGTTGCCTGATTGTGGGCAGGGAGTGTGCGGAAATGATATTAAGATTCCAAAGAGCTGCCAGTTCAGGGCAATTGAAGGTGACATTTGAGAAGTACGCGAGCCATGAACTCAGTCAAGTTGCAATGATTACACCCTTGGGTAGGCTTCCTTGAACTTGATTTTAGTTGAATGAGTTCAATTTTAGCATGTAAGTAAATATAAAAGTGAAATGTCATATATAACACACAAAATAGTCCGGAAGCTTTCATGTCAATTGGAGTTGTGGTGTTGTAGTTGTAAGCGTGTTGATTGTATTGGAGGTATTGTTTCCTCCTTTTGAGTTTGAGATTGATGACTTAATGTAATGATGGATCATGGGTTCGTACTTGATCGCCTTCTTGACTTAGCTCCACTTTCTTGCCCACTAATTACTTAATTAACTTATACTTACAACATTTATCATATCCCATGTAAAGAATGTGAAGAGGCTATAAATATTCATTTGTTCTTTTTCATCATCATTCTCTAATCTTATCTTTTCGTTAATCGTTATTCTCTAATATCTAACAAGACCCCAAAAAATGGAAATCAAAATTTGAATAGTAACAATGATTTAAGACAAACACTGAATAATTTGTTCGGATTTTTGACAAAGTAAAATAAGTGAAATGAATTAATGATTCAAATATAAAATATAATGATTTCAATCTCAACAATGTTGGTGATGAATCTCGTTGTAGAGTGAGGCAAGATGATTGTGCCTTGTGTTTGTTTCACTTATTTTGTTTTTCAAAAAATATTTTATCATTTTTTATATTTGGTTGAGGAAAATAAGTTCTGTCAACGCAAAACATTTTACAATTAACTGAAAAAGATAGCGTTTTATCGTAAAATGTCTGACGACTTAAAAATTCGAAAGACATTTTACACAGTTCATTCTCCTTTGACTCTCCCTTTCTCATTTGTTTTTTTCTTCAATGCTCTCTTTGAGAAATAAAAACTCTAGCATGGAGAGGCGATGTAGGACTGATGAATTCCTTTCATATATATTAGAGAAAGGAAGAGATAGGAACAAAAAGACCATGGAGAGGCGAAAGGAGTGATGGGGGTAGGCCAAATTTGGGTTGTTGATTTCTCTGACAATTCCACTTTTCCATCACGTGACATCCCCACTCTTTTTGTTTTCACTTGTTGACGGCCGCCAAATGTACAAACATTTGATTGAAAATGCTACACCAAATATATATGAAATTGAAGCAGTAGTGTCGACAAGTATACGGTCAAATTGTAATATAGCATTGTATAACAATGGAACACATGGAAGTATTTCGAGGATCGTACCCAAGGGAGGATGAATTAAAATCGATTGAAAACCTCTTTACAACAATAAGTATAAACAGTAAAGATTAAATTCTATATTATGATAAATCATAAAAGAAATAAATATCTGGAACTAAATAACTAAAAGAAATAAACAACAAAATATACAAACAACTAAACCAATCAGGAAGATTAACTTGTTTCAGGGGATGTAATTAACTTCGGATTCGGGTTTTAGGGTGAATTAACAATTAACTAACCAATTATTACCTCCCAGCCTTTAACTAATTAATTAATTGTTTGATACTTGTTTATCTCCTAACCTCACTTTCTCAACTAGGATAAGTTACGATTTACTCGAAAAACTTATCTCCTGACCTCGTTTAACCTTTGATTACTTCCTAGGGTTATCAAGTCTAGGATTTAAGAACACGTAATTTATATCAACTACTCCGATTGTCAAACATTTAATCCTCCATTAACCACTCCCCCATCCACTCGTTAATCTTCCCTAAGGGAATTAGCTACTCATGATATTCATAATCTCAAACTCATTTGATATAAACATGTAAATAACATGAACAAATTGAAAAAGAAAAGAGATTTAAAATAATCCTAATTTGTATCAATTAATGGCAAAATAGCGAATCTCTCGATTGGGATAACGAATCTTGTCTCTTGCAAAGGGGAATAAACTGAATAACTTCGATTGCATAAAAAAATCTTAGATCGAAATCGATTCCAAGAGAGAAGAATAAAGCGTTTTAAGAAAATGAAACCTAAATTCTACTCCTAAACTACGAGGGTTTTTGGATGCGTCTAAGACGACTTAGTTACATCATACCTTTATGGTTTTATTTATACAAGTGTTAGCAGCCGGTCTTCAACACATCCTAGGTCTTTGTAGGAAGTTGATTGTGTGAACAAAAATAGCCTTGAAATACTCAGACTCCACGTCGGTCCTATGTCGCGCCATACACAAGCTATGGTGCGACACGACATTCATTTTGTGGACTTAGAAGTCATTGTCGTGCTTTCACGGCTTGGAAGCTTGTGCAACATTTCTCCCATATTTCTATGTCCATTGGGCCCTAAATTTAACATCTTGCACACTCAAATTAACAGATTAGAACTACCTAAGGCCCGTGTCGGCCAAATACGTAACTAACACTCAAAATTGTGTTAAAAACACTTATTTTATTAACTTTTACTACCTAACAACTGAAAATGTATTAATTAATACTAAAATGGCTAGAAAACAAGCTCCTTAAGTGCGGAAATATACTAAAATGACTACTACATTTGATGTCATATCAAATACCCCTACACTAAAGTATTTGCTTGGCCTCAAGCAAACTAAACAAAATGACTGAAAACAAGAAATAAACATGCAAGAAAAGAAAATGCATTTGAACTAGTATGATACATGAAATTAGATAGAAATATATTAACAATATAGTGTAAGTAAACATATAACTCTAGCATGATTTAAAATTGACTCACAATTTCTAAAGTTAGACAGATTAGTTCATTAAATAACAAAGCAAACAAATAAAAGAATATTAATTATAGGTATCCATCAAAACAAATATATAAATATACAATTATATTCAAATGAATAAAAGTGGTAAAAATATTAAAACTTGGCACAATGTCATCCATATAAAGTACTATATAAGTCATATAGGACTTTTCGGATTGTAACGTTTTACGTTTTAGGTTGGTTTCAAATTTAAAAACGGGCTAAGCACTAAAGTAGTTTGACACATTATATTGTTTCCTGTACTCATCCAATATTTGAATAAACTCACCATTGTATATCCACTTCTTTCACATTCTTTTTTTCATTTAATAAGGCATAATATAGTATTCATGAGTACAATCATTTGAGCTCGTATTTTTTGAACAAATGGGAGCATACATTTTTTCCAACTCACTTTGCTTTTTATTTTATTTTTTTTCTTTGAGATTTTCTTGATTGACATTTTGTCTTTTTCTAATTTTTTTCTACAATCTCAAAATCTTATACTTACTATACCAAACAACTTCTTAGTTCACTAATTTTTTTTCTTTTGAAACCATTGTGATGTATCTATCTAATCCCTCAATATCAATGGTCGAACATTTAAATTCGTGCAAGGACTAAGAAATAAAGGATCAAATAAATTATTCTTTAGGTTTAAAGTTTTATTTATGGTTCATCAAGAAAATGGATTAAGGCTTCAAAATAGGTACTAGGGAAATATATACAATATAACTTTTTGGCTCGAAAAATTGTCTACTAAACAATGCCTTAGGTCGTCCCTAGGTAATTCCATACATGGATTAAACCAACCAAGTCTATCAATTTCTACAACCTATAATTCAATCAAACATGCATGCTATTTATATATATTTATCATGTGATATATTTAACATCTTAAATCTATTCACAATGTAATAAATCGAACTAATTAATTTAAAATTAGATAATTTAGAATCAATTATTATCAAACTAAACTGATAGTTTATTCAAAAAATCCAATTAATATACTCTAACCAATCACTTGTATTTTTACATGCTCAAGCACATATAAAACACACAATAAAAATCTAAAAACTACTAAAAGCTAGAAAAACAAAAAAAATAACAAAAAAATTTAAAAAAATAAAAAAATTTCCGAAGCCAACCTTACACTTTATTCGGCACATTGTCCTTAATGTGCAATAAAAGATAAAGGAAAGAGGTTACTTGATTGGTGTGATACGTGCAACACAATTGGTGGGACTACTCCTTGTGGTTTTGGCTCAAACTTGTAGTGCCTTCAAAAATTGTGGGGTTCCTACAAAGAAAAATTAAACACACAAACATATTTTAAAGTGTTTTTCAACTTGTTTTAACATGATTAGAAGCTTTTTGAAGTTACTTTCAAGTTTTGTTAAGAAATTTTTGAGTTTTAATGAATTTTCGTTGTAATGGCCAAAACTTGTCGAAAAATTTTGATACCTTAAAAAGTGTAGTTTGGTGTAGATTAAAAGTTGATAGTTAGCCGTAGATGAATATGTAGATGAATGGAATTTGTTTCATGTGAAAAGATTAAGTGTAAACCAACATATTTTAATCTAAATTTTTCTATGTTGAAAGTTTCTGTAACACCCCTTACCCGTATTCGACGCCGGAATAGGGCATGAGGCATTACTAGAACACATACACTTGTAAACGTATTTAACCGAGTTAGAAAATTTCCTCTAAATTAAAACTTTCAATTTTTTTAACATGCTTTTATAATTCTTCACTATATATCCTTAAAATATAATATTCATAATAAATAGGGCCTACGAGACCCGATACATACCCATGCAATTCAATGCTTCATTTCCATTTCATTCAGTTCACAATTTCTCATGCTCACAATTCAAATCATATCACTAGCAATTTCCATTTAATTACCATGTATTTCAATTAAAACACAATAATTAATAATAATTAGATTTGAATTACAGTAATACAAACTTACTAGGCTAAATTGTAGAAATACCATGATACAGGGGCATTTTGGAAATTTTCCATTTCCCTCGACTTTCCACGCGATCTTGATCTAAATTAATAATTTCATTCAATTTATTAATTTAGACAATAAAACTATTCAATTCTTGAAATTTCGTCATTTTTTCCATTTTTACAAAATTACCCTAACAAATTTTCTTTTATTCAATTTAGTCCCTGAACCTAAAAAATGTAAATTAGCTATTTTTAAAATAAACTCATATTATCAGAATATTCACATATATTTTTCCTCCTCCTCCACTCCATTCCACGTCCTTAATGTACTTAACACTCTTAGAAATAACATTTTCTAAAGTTTCATTATTCACCCTTAAGTATATTCAAAGCTGTCTATCCGAGTCAGTATCACTAAGTTATTTTTATCTGGAGCTTATTCACCGTTAATTTTTCTTGAAACTAGACTCATATATCTTTTTACCATAAAATTTTCAGAATTTTTAGTTTGGCCAATTGGTACAGTTTATTCTGTAAAGATTCCCCTGTTTCACTGCCTGCCGTATATATAACTCTTTTACTTGCTCTGTTTCTTTTATGTAAAAATAGAATCATTAAAATTTCATTTCATATCTTATTCACTCTCTAATTCAATTTCCACAATTTATGGTGATTTTTCAAAGTTAACCTACTGCAGTTGTCCAAAACTGTTTTAGTGCAAGATGTTGATAATCAAGTTTATAACACCCTCATTTCCTTTCTCTACAATATTTTCTATCAATTCCTCTTGTTTCCCTTCACTAACATATCAAGAACACAAAAACTTATATAATAAATCCCTACATTAACATCAATTCCCTACTTTTCAATAATATCAAACTCAAAAATATGTTGAAATCTTAATGTTCTTACCTTGCTCTATCGATTTCAATCTTTAACTTGATTTTCTCTCTCCTCCAGCCTTTATTTCTTGAATCTAACTTGATATTCTAGCTCCCAATAGTCTCCTTATCAATTTTATCTCTTGGTGGCTATGGAAATTCTTTTGATTTCTAAATGAAAATGGTGAATTTTTGGTGGAAGGACCAAATTGTAAAGAAAGCAAAACTTTCTTTCTTTCTCTCTTTTTCTCACGTTGGTGCATGGAAAAATGGTGGGTTGCATGCTTCTTCATCTTCCTTTTCTTATATATATACTAAATAAAATAATAATAAAAAATAAAATATCATTTAAAAATTAAATTAAAATACTAATAAACTAATATTTATTTATTTATCTAATATAAAATATCTTCAACATCATCATTATCTTCTAGATTTCTCTCTCTTCTAATTGACCATTTTCCCCTTTATGATCTTTTAAAATTCCATCATTGAGTCATCACTTAATTTGGTAAAATTGCGATTTAGTCCCTCAAAATTCTTCACCTTTTTCAATTTGGTCCTAATCCATCCATTTTCTTTAGTTTCTAGACCATTCCACCCTTAAGATATTTACACCACTGGTCCTTTAAATTTTTCATATTTACACTTTAACCCCTCAATTTTTCAATATTTACTCTTGAGCAACAAAACTTTTCTCACTTTTGCGATTTAATCCTTTCTTGAACTAATATGTCATAATATACTTCCCAATGTTGACATAACTCCAAAATTTCCCCTTTTTGTCGCTTTATTTCCTTATTTTATTATATCAAAGATAATATTTTACTGTAAAAATTTTTGGGTATTACAGTTTTGGTTAAAAGATAAGTTAGCTTAGGCTTATGTTTGTGACTGTTTTAATAAAGTTGATGACTAATTATTGAATTTGTGTTTTTGGTTTTCGACAAAAGTGTATATTTTGGTGAGTTTTTTGGAATAGCTGCTCATAAGCGATTCGTTGTGTATTTGGGAATTTAGAGGTAACTTAAACTCCTTCTATAAATTCCGAGTGTAAGTGTTCTTTTACCTATGCTAAATATGTGATAAATATGTTTGTGAATTGTGATAAAGAGCGTTACGATGCGATAAAATATGAACATGTTGTGATGACTGTTGTGACGGTAAATATGAGGGTATGTTATTCATGCCATGTGATAGCGTAATGTGCTAATGATATGGTTATGTAGAGAATATGTATGAATAATCGATAAAGTAATATTTGATGAAAGTATGGATACTTTGGCCTTAAAACTTAATGAGACCATTATAGTTGGCTTGCCATAGGATTGTGAGTACTCACTTATACATGTTTTGATATTTGGGGCGTTGAGGCCCAGGGAAAATTTTTTGAGAGATAAAGAATGTGAGCTAAGGTTCATTCATCGGGATATGTGTGTTTGGTGTGTTAGAGAGTGTTAGCTATAGGCTACACTTACGAGATATGTTCGACTCTACGAGTCTATGCATGGTGTGTTGGAGATCCGTGTGTCCGATGAGTGATGATAGAGCTCACTTTTATGTTTCATAGCTCAAGTGACAAAATTATCTTAAACTATGAATATGTGTGTATTGTGATATGTGGCATATGACCATATGCAATTTATCTATAAAAGTATTGCAATATATGCTTGAACGTTATGTGATTATATGAGTATTGCAATATGTGCTTGAACATTATGTAATCATATGTGTAATGTGATATATGTTTAAAAGTGAATAAGTTTACCTTGTAAAAGAACTAGTAATAATGCATGAGTAAGTATAATATGACATTAGAGTTTGGACTGTTGAGGTTAGGCTATATGGTTGTTTCGTTGATACTTGATGAATTGATTGCATTATGATTATTCTGAGCATTCACTGAGCTTGTTAAGCTCACCCATTCCCTTCTTAAACCATTACAGATAGTTGTGTGCCGATGTGAGTGGTGTGGCTTTTCGAGGGGTGATCCAAGCAAGCCTATTTGTTATTTCATATGTGTTCTACATTTTTTTACGTTTTAAGGAATGAGGCAATGTGGTAGACTTGTATATAGCCATGTTAACTTCTAGACATTTTGTTGGTTTTTGGTTCAGTTTATAAGGATTACATGTTATTGTTATGCTTGAGTTCATAAACATGATTAGGGATTGACATTACTTGGTCGAACATATTATTGTAATATTGAACTGTTAATTAGGCCATTGAATGATTAATTATCAAAGTAATTGATGTATGATGTTTAGGAACTAAATTGGAATGGATTAATTACTTATGTATGTTGCATTTTTGAGGTCTGGAGCAAAGGTATCGATAATCGGGTTTTAAAATCGACACCTCTATGTGTTAAGATGTGTAAGAAGCCAAAATAGAGATTTGGTATCAATATCTTTGCTCGAGTATCGATACTCGAGGTTAAAGTATTGATATTTCATGAGAGGTATCGATAATTTTTGAGACTTTGGGTTTTTAATAAAGAAATAGAATGCAAGTTTGGTATCGTTTTTGCAGGTGGCATCGATACCACTTAGAAAATATCGATACCCTAGTGCCAGTATCGATACCTACGTGGCAGTTTTGAGAATTTTGTTAAGTGGAACTTGTGATGTTAATACTCATTTTTAAGACTGTTTATGGTATGTTTTGCATGTAATAAAGCAATTAAGTGACCTAAAACTTACAAACATATTATAATAAATGAGGTTTTTCTTAGAATAGGCTTTCCACTTGTTGTGAGTGAGATAAGACGGTGGTGTGGCATCCCATATTCGAGCTTGGCGACCAGGCCGGGTATAGGGTGTTACACGGAGGCGGTCAAGTTGTTGGCGCCATTGCTGAGGAGGCGTACTGAATTAGTTTTAATTTTTGAGTACAATAGAATAATTAGAAACTTTTTAAATTTTAGATACGATTTTTATTTTATTTTTCTTCACTAACGTTTTTACTTATCTTTGTGGCTTTATTGTATGACTTGAATTAGGGGCACACCTATAGAGCAACCCACTGATTTAGAAAGAATAATTCATACAAATCGTCAACAACAACAATAGCAAATGAAAAATAACCGAATAAATTTCGGTTAAATTCTTGTCGAAAAATAATTAAATATTATAAAATAATTAAATTATGTTAAAAATATGAACATGATGAATTTTAATTAATTTTATAGTTAATTTTGATTAATTTTGACTATTTTCGACAGATTCGCACAAAGGGCGAAAATTGGCTCGACAGACAATGCTCGAAGAATAAAACCGAGAAGAAATTTGAAGCAACGAGGCAAATTTATTTCCAGCCTAAGATGGTCCAAAAATATGTGTTAATTCATAAGATAATTAATTTTAATTTATTCCCAATTTAATTTGCGCTAAATTAATTATTATTAATTAATTATCGAAAAAAAGGGTCCAGTTGAACTGCATTGGTTGAACCGAATCTAGTGAACCGAACCAGCCACCAATTGGGTTGCCTAGAACCGTCCATATGCTGACCCAAATCAGCATTTTATTTGACTAAATAAGCTTGCAAAGAAGCCCTTGAAGAACTTTCAACCTTGCATTCAAACCCCTCCAAAAAATATGGCTTTATGGATTTGCCCCAGGCTATTTTTAGCAAAGTTGAATCTCTCAACTTTGCCATGTGTGTGGCCAGCCAAGGGGGGTCTATTTGGCTGATGGAATTTTCTATTTTTAGCAGCCACAATCAGCTATAAAAGCCACCCCTTGCAAATCATTCAACTCATCCCTCACACTCTCATTCTCTCTTCTTCTCTCTCACTTTCTCTCAACTTTTCCTTCCCATTTTTCCTTTTGTTCAAGTGTCGATTTCTTCTCTTGGGAAAGAGATCCTCATCAGCCATTATTGAGTAGCAATTATATTGTTCATAAGCCACCTTGATAGCCGAGGACAACGAAGAACGAAGAATGGAGAAATTAGTCAAGCTACGGAGAAACACCGGATTTGTTTCTTGTTCCCTATCTCTTTAAATTTCATTGTTGTTTTGACAAACATGTTTATGAATCTTTATGCTATTGAAATGGTTATTTTAATCAATCTAGCGTAAATTTAATCCGTGTTGGGTTGATTATATTTTGCTTGCTTGAATTATTGAAATTGTGTTTGTGCTATTATAGGCCTCGGTAAGATGCTTGATTAAGTAAAATCATGCCTAAGTTATTCTTGCAATATTAATTTTTAGATAACTAATGAATTAATTATTAAATCATATTGAAATTGTAATTAATCGAAACAATACTTAACCAGTGCATGTTTAATCTTCTATGGTAGTTGAAGTTAATTTAGCATTGTATTTGGCGATACATATGTCTTGCATAACTTGCAAGATTATTGTGATTAAGCTGTTTCAAGGTAGAAACACTCGGTTAACTCACTTGATCTTTTATATGCTTGTGAAGATTGATTAGATGCTTGGATTGACATTGAAAAATGTTCAAGAGATTGATTAATTTACTAAGTATGTATGAGCAGCAGTTAGCAAATTACCGAGTTGCCGTGAATTTGTTCATAGCAGTATAAACATAAGTTTAATAATTCTAAGTTAAAGGAATGTAGTTAATCCAACACAATTATATCATCTTGATTAAACCTTATTTGAAATCGTGCATTAGAACCTTTTTATTTTTAACTTTTTTTACTTAGTTTTTAACACTTAGTTTTTAATCATCTTTAAACCAAAATATCTTTCATCACCAAAGTGTTTTAACATTAATTTCATAAATATTCTTTTTTACAGTCCCCGTGGGTACGATAACTCGACATTTACTTGTCACTTTATTACTTGTTGCGATTGTATACACTTTCACATTTTCGTCGTTCCAATATGTTATTTCGAAAACTTTAAAATTCAAAAGGAAGGGCCAAAACATAGTCGGTGACGCAGCATGGAGCCTTCGTGTTGCAAAACCGATAACAGGTTTGAGGAATTGAATAAATCAGCTCGATGTCGTGACACAACACCTCTGAGTTGTGACTTAGCAGTCAGTAACCTCTAAATTTAAAAATTTCAAGGTGTGTCACAACATCAAACCCCGATGTTTATTGTGAGGAATCACGATATTTTAAACAAGGTTAAGGGTTCCAACTAAATTTTTATTGTGCCATTTCATTATTTCTTGGTCACTTTGAAATATATTGCTTGCTTTTGGTTAGTTGATTCTAGATAAATATTTTGGAAATGCCAAATAGGAAGTCTAGAAGAACTAATGAATGAGAGACACTGGTGGTTACGAATCCCTCAAAATTTCTAAACCCAAATGTCAAAAAAAAATTCTTAGAACTTCAGGGAAATACTTTCATACAAGAGATGGGCTTTGAACAATCAAAGGTCTTGTGCAAGGAAATGTGGTTGTTGGTCTAATACCTTAGGTGGGAATGTTTTTGTGTAACCCATAAAGAACCCGCTATAGTCTCAGTAGTACAAGAATTTTATGCATCATTTAGGGACAAGGAGTCTAGGAGACCATACAATGCTATTTGGGAAAAGGTACCTGTGAGAGGCATAAATGTGCATGTCACCCTTACGAAAATTTGTGAATTTTATAATGCTCTGTATTATGAATATGGTTTTATTGAATATAGCGATTTAGAATACTTTAGGGATATTAATATGGAAAACATTATAAACTTTTTAACAGAAGGTAGGGGTAAATGGAAACATCGCCCGGGCACCAATATTCACTTCCTTTAATCAAGCAATTATGTTTCTTGTAGCCAAGATGCGGATGCAAATTTTATGTACTCAGATTGGTCCTACTTTGAACGTATCTAAAGTCAATACTTTTTGAGCAGTTTTGTTATGCACTGTTTTGTAGAAGAAACATGTATGCATCGGGACATGGAGCTATCATTACATGAAGCGGTACATTAGTGTCCAAAAAGTTAGGGTCTTTTTCCCTCATTTAGTGATAGCTTTGTAAAAAAAGGTCAGAGTTCTAATGACAACCACAGAACAGTTCATGAAGCCATCTAGGAGTCTCATAGGAGATTCATTATACACAAAATACATGGAGCTTCTAAGAAAACAAATACAAGATTGTAACAAACGAAAAATGAAAAAAATAGACGTCTTAGATTCACTAAAACGAAAAACAAAATTAGCGTCTCAGAAAGCGTTAAAAGGAAGTAGAATTTTAGACGCAAAATGGATGTTAAGGTGGATGCAAGAGACGAGCCCGGTCTTTCAGGAGTTTGCATGGAAAAACGATATGAGAACACCAAATTTTCCACCAAACAAATATGGCTCTATGCATACATTTGAGGAGGAAAAAATTGAAGAGGAGGAAGATGAAGAGGGGGAGGATGAGATGGAACAAGATTCTCAGAATGAGGAGGATGATGACTATGAGGCGGCATTTTAGCTGTACTAATCTATATAGAGAGGGCCCATCATCCGTAGCCCAACCCGACATGTACATTCATTTTATGGAGGCTCCTCTCAAGGTCACGTATCGGACGGAGTGAAGCATCGATGGAAGGGGACAATCGCCTCATTTTGATTAGTGACAAACTATTTTTAATTTTTGGGATTGTAAAACAAGTAATTAAGGTTATTTTTATTTTTATTTTTAAGAGTAGGATGAATAGTAGTTTTATATATTTTCCTGTTCTTCTTTTTGAATTTTCTATGTAGGAACCCCACATGAAGGAATCACTACATTTACAAGCTTCAAACGAACAAGGATGGAAACACACACCATAAGACCACGACAATGTCATTATCAATCGGGTAACTTTATTCTTTATCTATTTAGGGGTTGCACATTAGGTAGAATGTGTTATCTAAAGTGTGTGTGTGGGAGAGGTAACATAGGAAGTTTTATTTTTTATTTTATGAAATTTAATTTTTATTTTTATGCTTTTTTCGTTTCTTTTTCTTGTCGAAAGTGTGCTTGAGCTTGTAGAAATAAAAGTGATTGGTTAGGAGCATGTATATAGGGTGATTGTATTTACTGTAAATTTGGCATGATAGTGAATGATTTTAAATATTCAATTATTAGACTACTACGTTCTATATGTTACACTGTAAATAGGCATTAAGTAATTGAATATACCAAATGATAGAGAGAATATAGGGAAATGAGCATGCTAGTATGCATGATAAATGGTTAAAATTGTGATTTCTTGATTGATTAAATTTGTGAATATTAAGATACCTAGGGATGACCTAAGGCATTGTTTGGTATAACCCAGAGTAAAAAATCCAACCTTATTCATTAATCCTTAGTACCTACATTTCAGCAAAAAAAAAAAGTTCTTTATGAACCTTTATGCAAAACCCGAGCCAAAATGCAAATTTGTACTTACCCTTTTTCTTTGGTTCATGAAATGCATGAATTTAGATGTCTGACCATACGTATTGAGGGATAGGTAGAGACATCATGGTGGTTTTGTAAAAATCAGAGTGGACTAGGAAGAAGTTGTAACAACCCGTTTTTCAGTGGTAACGGAACAATGGTTTTGGGACAAAAAATTTCTATCATGTTTACTCGTAAATATTATTTATAGAATATTTATGGAGTCATTAAATTCATATTAAAATTTGGTTAGGAAATTTTATCGTTTAGGTAGTTAATTTAAGAAAAAGGGTTGAATTGTAAAAAGTGCAAAACCTGTTAATTATTGCATTTGGATGATTTAATAGCTTAACTAATAAATGAGGGAGGACCAATAAGGCAATTAGACCTTATTAGTAAATAGTGGATGGTAATGGGGTTGAAAATTAAAGAAAAATTTAAAGAAAATTGATTTAATGGCAGTTTTGTAATTAATTTAAAATTAATAAAATAAATTTAATCAAAAGGCATTTTTCTTCGTTTTCTTTCTTCTTGGTCTAAAATCACCATTGGAGACTTGGGAGCTTCGGTTATCTTCTTAGCTTTGCATGGTACGTAAATTGCCCCATTTTCTTGTAAATTTTATGTTTTTGAGATCGTTACAACTAGGTCCAACTAGCTTGTACCTTTGTTTTTGAATCTGTTAAAAATTTTAGAAGTTACCATTGATGAATCTTGGTTTTTTGTGATGATATTTATATGTTTGAATCTTTGATTGTGATATTTGGTTGTTTTTTGAAGTGATTTTTGTTAGATTTTGATTTACGGATTAAATTGTTAAAATGTCAAAATTTCAAGGTTTGAAGGTGAATTTGATGTTTAATAGGAACTATTTAAGGGACTAAAATATTCAGTTGTAATTTAATTTCTATAAAATGGTCAATTTGATGATTTTTGGGTTAAGGGACTAAATTGCAAAACTTGTGAAAGTTAGGGGAAATTGTGTGAATTTGAAAAATAAAAGGGTATAAAATGTAAATTAAATTGGAATATGAAATGTTAGTTAATAATTGGGAATTTTAATTTTAGATCAAGACCCTATTAATTTACGTGGAAAAGGAAAAATAGCGAAATAGTCCCTAAACTTCTACAACTATTACAACTCAATCCAGGTAAGTTCGTACGGTTTATAATTTAATATCTATATGAAATGTTTGATGATATAATAGATATAATAGTCTTATGTTGATACAAAGTTGATTGAGAAATATTATTGAATTTCAATACTTGGGTAGGATGAATGCGAGATAGAGTATAATTGAATGACGACATGTTATGTGGGAATTGGAGTGGAGATTGTTGTGGTGTAATATATACATTTTTCTTGAGTAGGTTGAGGTTCAGTATTTGTTTTAAACTCTTCTGTTATACTCCCTGTTTTGGCTTGTTATCGGTGGATTAGCTCTTATGAGCATTTGGCGTGTTATTGGGTAGATTAGCTCTTATGAGCATTTAGCGTGTTATCAGGTGGATTACTTATGTACTCGTATCTGTAAGTCATTCATTAGGTCGTAAATCGTTGTATTATAACTTATCTACTGACTTTGAATGGCATGGCTTGTATTTGACATATTGAATTGACTCTGTTATGGATATATATATGTGTTTTCTTGGAACTACCATTTGAGCTTTGAATTGAATTATACAATTCACTAGTTTGACCTTATGGATTACAGGAAATATTTGTTGTTGAGTTATATTTGATTGAATTTTTATGCTTACTTCGGTAAGACTTATTGTTTGTTTTTATTCGTCAAACTTACTAAGCTTCAATAAGCTTACTTGTGTTAATTTTTGTTCTTGTAGATACTCTTGAAGGTTGGACGATTGGATCAACACTCAAGTCACACTATCCATCAGTTTTCGATAGTTTTTGGGACGTTATTTTGGATTATATGGCATGTAATAGGCTTATGTTGACCTTACTTTTGTTTTAGTTATGTGTAATGTAAATAATGAACCTAATTGCAAATTTGGTATCATGAACACCTATACATGATTTTAATCTTTTCTTGACAAAAGTTTAGATAATGTCTTGCTATGAAATGTGAATAATGGAATATGTTTTTGATATAAATTTGTAGAATATGTATGTCTAAGAGGTCTAATTGATTTGTTGATATTTGAGGTGTCTATGATATGAGGTGCCTATGACAAAAGTTAAGCTATAAGAAATGACATGTTTTGGATGATGGTTTATATTGTTGGTTAGGTGTGCATTTGTGGTACCAATGAGAGTACATTGGTTAGGCACTTAAGATGGTTGAAATTAGCATGTTTTGAGCTCGTTTAATGTCTTTTTGGATAGGTCTATGGGTTGGTAAATGGTTTACTTAGTGTCCAAGAAAGCTTGAAATGGTAAACTTTTCATTTAAGGTTCATTTAGGAGCACACAGCCTGGGACACACCCGTGCCACTTGGCCATGTGCCACAAATGGTCTAAGGCATGGCCATGTGTTTTAACTCAGTGTGTTATACGACCTAGCACACAACCTGCGAAACGGCCATGTGGCCTAACTCAGTGAGTTACACGGGCAGGGACATGAGCTGAGACACAGTCGTGTGCCCCTATTTCGAAAGTTACATGGCCTGGAGCATTCCACACAGCCTGCCACACGACCGTGTGTCCCCTTTTTTGAAATTTTTCATATTTTTCTTAAAACTTCTATTTTGTTTCAAATTGGTCCTAAATTGCCTTGAAGCTATTTTTAGAGCCTTGAAGGCTTGATGTAAGGACAACATGCTTATGTTTGATATGTTTTGAATGTGATTATTTAATTAATGATTTATTTATAAATGTTTTTTGATTTTATAGTTATGCTTTGTAACCTTAATTCGGCGACGGAGAAGAGTTAGAGGTGTTACAGCAGCAGTGTGACATAGTGATTATAAGTCTAGCCAAAATGTGCAAAACAAAAGAAAAATCCAAAAAAAGTCAAAACGAGTAAGAAAAAGCACTTGAACAATGAAAAAGAAAGCACTGTGAATGAGATATGTTGAAAAATTCAAAAGTGAATAAAAAACAAAGTTACAAAAATTAGAAACATTAACCATTAGTGCACAAAAACTAATGATTTGACCGTAGTTACTTTATCATGTTGTGGCTCCATACATGGAGAATAAGGAAGGTGAGAGAAGGATAGATAAGGTGGTGAGCGGACAAGGGTTATTAAGGGGGAGAATAGGGAACAATGCAATGTGCAGAATTACTTTTGTGCTTGAAACTGTTTTGATGCTCCTTGTTCTTGATTTCCATACCAACCTTAAGCCTTAGAATGTTACAAGCTGAAAAGTCCTATGTAACCTAGGTAAATCTATTCATGAATGGACATTATATCAACTAATTGCAGTAATGACTGTTTGTATTCTGCTAGGGTAATCAAATTACCTTTATGATTTATCGATGGATTAATATATTCGATGACCTTGTTGTTTATATACTTTGTAATATACTGAACCTAGGTGTTTGAAATTGAGGATGGTAAGTCATGTATATATCATGCCAAAATTACATGTGTTCCAAAACTTTTCCTTGTATCATATTTGCTCAAGAGTTATCTTTTAGTTTTATTTTTTCTGTTTTCTTCCTTGAGGACAAGCAATGACATAAGTTTGGGGGAGTTTGATTTGTCGCAATTCGTTGTAGTAGATTAAACCAATTTCCGTACTTAAGGGAGCTTGTACAAAAGTAATTTCATTATGTTTTACTTAGTTTTTCACTTTTAGTTCTTGAATAAGAAAAAGTGTGATTTGAGTTATTTATATGACCTTAGGGGCCGAAGTAGGCCTAAAGGAAAGCTAATGTATTTGGTGAGTGTACATAATATCATTCGGAGGCACGAGAACAGAAGACTGGTTGCCATGTTGCAACATGGAGCGTCGATGTTGCAACATAGTGAGCAGGATACTCAAAAGAGCAAGTTTGCATTCGGTGTCGTGACATAGCAAGAGGATGTCGCGACACAACCTTGAATCCAAGCCTAAGCCTGTAAACTGCCACCAATGTCATAACATAGGCTTGAGGATGTCTCGACACCACCTTGACGTGAAAAACTAATGACCTAAGGGTGTTTTGGTCCGCACAATGAAATTTAACGTAAAAACATCAGCTGAACTAAGGCTATGGACGACGACCAACCCAAAAGCTATAAATAGGTCACTCTGAACACTTAATAAAGATCCTTTTTTGTATCTTTAATATTTTATTTTTATTTTAGGTTGCAAATTCTTTTAGTTTTGGATTTTTAGTCTTTTTCTTACTTAAGATTTCCATTTTGTTTTATCTTCATTCTTGTTCTTCGGAGAATCTGCTATGTGGATTCGCCTAACACTTGTGGATTTTTGAGCTTTCAAATAATCAATATGATTTAGGGTTTCTTTTAAACTCTTACTCTTGATTTACTTTTCATATTTACCATTTTAATAAATTTTATGTTGTATATGAGACCCATGAGAAACTAATCCTTTTATGGAGGATTAGAGAGTGACATGAGAGTAATTAATTACTATGTAGGGTTTCTTAACAGATCAGCTGGTTGGGATAGGAAGAACTTAAACCCTATGCCTGACAATGTTAGAAAGTCATCTAGGTGGGAATGAACCCAAAATTGGTATTGCCTATCCGTGAACACCTTACCTCAATCTGGTCTAGACTGTGAGGCCGAGAGATAAGTAGTTCTTGCTGACTCCTTAGTTTAGTGGAAAATTGAGAGATCCTACTAGGTTAATTACTAGTTGATTGAGTAGAACCCGAAAGAGGAATTAGTTACAACCACTAAAGTGAGTTAGTCTCCCATTCCTAGAATTGATTAAATCTGCAAACTAAGTTTTCCATTTTTATTTTTCATGCAAGTTATTTATTTTTCTTATAAAATAACTTTTATTCACTTTATGTTTTATCGTAATATAATTTAATTAAAATACTAATTAGATCTATTAACGTTGAAGTTATTGTTAATTTAGTACTCGCCTCACTTAGGTGTGATTCTCGAAATACTTCCATACTTCATTGTATAAACTATATTACAACCTAACTCGTATACTTGCGAAAACTACCAACTCTTCTATTTGGTTGCAGGAATTACGCTCTAGACGTTAGTACGTCTGAATGAAGTCAGTTCATCATCATCTTCAAGAACAGTTTCCTCTTCATATATGGGTGCCTTCGACTTTTCTAATGTCTTTCTCAACCACAAAGAGATTACATTTACATGCTCCTTCCCATCTTTTTGAGGATTTTTCTCTATGTTACTGGGGAGACTTTGACCATTCTTCTTTTGGAACACTGTCATTAACTGGCTCATTTGGTCGCATAGGCTATCTATTCGATATTCGAGTCGTCCACACGTGGCTTGGACTTTTTGAATGTTCATTTTCATCGTTTGAATCTCCCCTTCTATTTTGTTGAATCTTTGACCACATACAGCATGGTCATTACCCATAGATCTCTATTGTAAGGGTAGAGGTTGGTAATGAGAGTTTTGTCAATTTGTAATTGAATTGCACCTCTTTGGTTACCTCCCCAATTGAGGTTTGGATGATCCTTCTAACCAGGATTTTAGGTATTTGAATAGGGATCTTGACCCCTATTACTGATGTAGCTTGCCTCTTCTAATTGGTTTTCAACACATGACTTTGATTTTGTTGGGTTGATAGTCGACTCCAAACGTTTAAGCTTCTCTGAGATTTGTTGATATCAATCATCTTCGTTTACCGCTTTTACAGTTGGAGGCTTCGATTTGTAGGTGAATCTTTTTTTTGGCCACATGTACGAATTTATAGCCATGTCATCAATGATTTTATAGGCTTGTTCATATGTGAGGAACAGTATCAATCCTCCGGCTGCTCCATCCAAGCTGGATCTGATGTTATTGTCAAAACTGTTATAAAATATCTAAATTTGGAGTCACGCTTGCAATCTATGGTATGGGCAATTCCTGAGCATTGATTTGAAATGTTCCCATGCTTCGTAAAAGGATTCACCTTCATATTACTTAAATTTGGCGATGTCTCACCTAAGCTAAATGGTTCAACTTATCTAAGAATTTTTGTAGGAATCTTTCCGCTATGTCATCCCATGCGGTGATGCCAATCAGCTGCATTGTCGCACAAAGAGAACGAAATAATCGGAGATGCATAGCACCATCGGATACTCCGTTGTACTTAAAGGTTTCGCAGAGTTGTAAAACCGCATCAAGTACTAATTCGGGTCCTCGACCATGTTTCCTTTTACCTATAGAGTGTTCTGGATCATATAAATTATAGCTATTTTAATTTCAAAATTATTGGTGTTAATCTTGGCTTGTCAGTACTGTCTCGCACTTGTGTAGGTAAAGCATATTCGCGCAACGTTCTTTGATCCATTGGAACTTCCATACGGATGTTCTCTATTCTTTCATGTGTGTATTCAAATAATGGATTCTTCTACAGTAGATTAACTTCCATGGGTAAGTTCTTTTTCATCAATTGACAGTTGCATCTTAGCAATTGCTTCGGATCTGGATATGGCTCGATTGGGGTGCTTCTACTTCGGGTCATAAAGAACCTAATAATTAAAGAGAAATTAAACAAATTACAACAAATTTAGAAATAAAAATATTGTATATGTAGTCTTTAACTTTCCTATTTACCTTATTAATTGTAAATATATTTTCTAGATTTAATGCTGAAACCTCCTCGACAGCAGTGCCAACAACTTGACCACCACCAAACGTGCGAATGTTTGATTGAAAAATACTACACCAAATATATATGAAACGAAGCAACAGTATTCGCAAGTATACGATTCAAATTGTAAGATAGTATTGTGTTACAACAGAACATAGGGAAGTATTTCGAGGATCGTACTCAAGGGTGGATGAATTAAATCGATTGAAAACTCCTTTACAATAATAAGTATAAATAGTAAATATTAAATATTATATTACAATAAATCATAAAAGAGATAAATCTTAGGAACTAAATAACTATAAGAAATAGACAAAAAAATAGACAAACAACTAAACCAATCAGGACAATTAACTCCTTTTAGGGGATGTAATTAACTTTAGATTTAGGTTTTAAGGTGAATTAACTATTAACTAACAAATTATTACATCTTGACCTCTAACTAATTAATTAACTGTTTGATACTGAGCTTAACTCTCGACCTCACTTTCTCAACCAGGATAAATTATGATTTACTCGACAAACTTATCTCCCGACCGCGTTTAACCTTTGATTACTTCTTAGGGTTGTCAAACCTAGGGTTTAAGAACTTGTAATTTATACCAACTAATCTAATTGACAAACCCTTAATCCTTTATTAATCACTTCCCCACCAACTCGTTAATCTCTCCTAAAGAAATTAGCAACTCATGTTATTCTTAATCTCAAACTTAGTTGATATAAACATGTAAATAACACGAATAAATTGAAAAAGAAAAGAGATTTAGAATAATCCTAATTTGTCTTGATTAAAAGTAGGATATCGAACCTCTCGATTGGGATAACAAATCTTGTCAATTGCAAAGGTGAATAAACTGAATAACTTCGATTACATAAATGAAATCTTGGATCGAAATTGATTCAAAGAGAGAAGAACAAAGCATTTTAAGAAAATAAAAGAAAATGAAACTCAAATCCTACTCCTAAACTATGAGGGTTTTTGGATGCGTCTAAGACGACTTAGTTACATCAAACCCCTAAGATTTTATTTATAGAAGTGTTAGTAGCCTAAATTATGTCTTCAGTGTCTCACCCTCATTTGGCAAGTTGGTATCGTTGAGAAAATCTGCTGGAGAAGACCGCCTAAGTCGTGAGGCTTAGATAGGACAAAGTTGGTAACTTCGTGGTGAAGTACTTCGTTGAAATTCGCTGGTACTGCGGAGTTCCATTTTGCGAATTGGGGACTTCCTTGTTGTGGTGAGAACATTATAAGGTAGAATTTCCCACTAATAAATCCGCCACCCATGTTTTTTGGTCACTACTAATGTAAGTGTAATAGTTAGTGGGACACGTTTAAGTCATCTAGCATCTTAGAGGAGCTAACGTATCAGTAATTAGGACATCTGGAGAGCCCTTTAGGATGTGATTAATTAGTGGAAGCATGTGAGAATGATTGATGATTAGAATTAATCTTGAGTGGGGTTTGAATGTGAGTTAGCGATAAATATGATAACTCAGTAATGGAGAGAAGATTTCTATTTCATCTTCTTTTCTAGTTTTTATTATCGTCAAAGAAAACCATAAGATTCTTCATCGTTAACGAAGGTGTTTTCTATAAAGCTTATAAGAGCTTCTGTCTTAAGTTGTCTACCGGTAAACTCTTAAGTCTTTCTTTAAGTTTTCCCAGATAGAAAGAAGTTGTTGTAAAAACAATCTAGTAGGGCTTTCACTTTGAATATTGGATGGAAAGGGAACTTCTATCTAGAAATTGTTTGCATGTCTACAAATTAATGTTATTTTATAAAGTTTTGGTTGTTTTTTTTATGTTTAAAGGGCCTTTTGGTCAGCAAGATCAAACATTAAGCACGAGAACGACAACTGACCTAGGGTTAAGGTCGACGACCACTCTAAGTCTATAAATAGGCTCATTTAACACATGTTATGGAAAACTTTTTATATTGTATAACTCTCTTCCTAGTTTTAGTCTTTAGCCTTTCTCTTTTCTTAAGCTTTAGGCTTATTTTAGTTTTGTTCTTTGCTTTTGTGGAAGAGATTAGATTTGTGAGCTTGATCAAAGTTTGTAAGGATTCGACATTCTATTCAAATACAAATCAGGCTTCTTCTAAAAATTTAGGTTCTTGAATTTTTTTTCATGTCTATTTTATATATCAAGTCTATACAGTTTATGAGATCCATGAAGAACTAATCCTCCTATGGGGGATTAGTGAGTGGAGGTGTGATTAATTAAATATTTTGTTGTGTTCTCTTAATGGATCAGTTGTTCAGGAAAAGAAGAAATTAAACCCCAGGCTTGACGATCCTATGAAGTCATAAAGGTGAGAATTAACCCAAAATTGGTATGGTCTATCCATGAACACCTTAACCTTGAACTGGTCTGGACTGTGAGGTCGAGAGGTAAGTAGTTCTTACCGACTCATTACTTTAGTGGAAGATCGAAAAATCTTGTTGGAGTACCGACTAGTTAATTGAACAAGAAAACCCGAAGTGACAGTTGGTTATGATTATCGAAGCAAGCTAATCACCCATGCTCAGAGTTGATAGATTCTATTATTTGATTTCTCGCTATTTATTTCTTATATTTTTATTATTTTTATTGAAAAATTCTAAAATCCTTTATTTATATTTCATCGTAATATAATTCATTTAAAGTACTAATTAGATCCATTTGTCCTTAGGTTAGAAGTAACTTAGTGCTCGCCTCCTTTAGGTATGATTCTCGAAGTACTCATTTACTTCGTTGTAACTATATTACAACCTGACCCATATCCTTATGGATACCGCCTTGTAATATATTTTGTGCAAGATTTGTACTCTGGACGTTAGTACGTCCAGAGGTGGTCAAGTTGTTGGCGTCGTTGCTGGGGAGGCAACATCACTAATTTGATTTTAATTTTGACATTTTAATAGAATATTTAGGAAATTTTTAAAATATAACTACGATTTTATTTTCTTATTTTTACTAATTTTTTCTCTTTGATTTTAGTGTATGACTCGTAGTAAGGGAACCCCTATAGACCTTGCCACAGATTCAAAAAGAATAATTCGTAGGAATCGTCGACAACAACAACAACAAATGCAGAACCAACCGCCTGTTATAGGTAATTTACCACGAGATAATCCACAATTCGACAAAGTTAACAATTTTGACCTAGAAGATCCACCACCACCACCACAACTCCCCATAAATATGGTGCATAACGAAAGAACTCTAAGGGAATATGGGCCTCGATATGGTTCAAGGGAGTATAACAAGGCCATCCATCATGACCAATAACTTTGCAATCAAGGCAACTATGATCCAGATGATAAAAAAAATTTGTAGTTTTGAAGAACAATGACAGAAAATCCGACTCAACATTTTAAATAGTTCCTCTAGCTTTGTGATATTTTCAAATATAACTGGGTCACTGATGATGCCATTCATTTTTGATTGTTCCCCTTATCATTAATTGATAACACATTTTCTTGGTTAGATTCATAGGCACTAGGGTCTAACACAACATGGGACGAACTTGCAGGAAAGTTCCTACAAAAGTTCTTCCCTATTACCAAAACAATCCAGCTAAGAATGGAGATTGCTATGTTCAAACAGTTAAAGGGAGAGAGTTTTCACGAAGCGTGGGAGCATTTTAAGATGTTGATTTAGAAATGTCTACATCATAGATTACCTGAGTGGTTACGGTTGTAGATATTTGACAATGGGTCAGATGTAAGCACAAGGTCAAGATTGGATAGAGCCGCAATAGGAGCCTTAATGAACTAAGCATACGAGGATGTGTATGAATTAATAGAAAATATGGTGATGAACTCCTTCCAGTGGCCAATTGAATGGTACACATATGGCCAGAGGCCATCTACAATGAAGGTTGTCCAAGAGAATGACAGATATCAATAGCTAGTGGACAGAATCAACCGTATAAAGCCTGAGAACAGTACGCCATCTCCATATGAATGGGACAAACCACTCTTCCATTATATCAACAATCCAACTGAGGACGTGAATTACATAGGGAATAGAGGTGGAAACCTATATTCAAATACTTACAATCCTAGATGGAGATATTACCCAAACCTGAGATGGGGAGGTAATCAAGGAGAAGGTAATAGTTTTAATCAAGTAAAAAACGTTAATTATCAACCTCCTTATTTATAGAAACCTCAGGAAAGGACCAAACCAAATGACCATATTGTATGTGGTCAACGTTTGGGTCGCAAAGAGGGGGAAATGCAGTCAATGAGGACAAATGTGAAGCAAGTGTAGTCTGAGTCCACTAACTCGACAAAAACATTGACTAAGCTAGAAGATTAGACGAGCCAATTGATGAGTATGATGGGAGATATCAAAAGAAAAATTTGGCATCGACATTCCTAGTAATACTTAAAATAATTCTCGACAGGAAAGGAATGAGCATGTGAAAGCAATCATGCTCTGTTTGGGAAAATTCTGGAGTAGCCCAAAAACTCTGACACAATAGGAGACAAGAGAGAGTGTCAAATATCTTCAAGAGGATCCCCGAAAGGCTAACAAAGAACCAGAACTAGAAGAGTTACCTGAATCGGTAGCTGGGCTAGAAAAAGAGTTGACCAAGGAATCTACTATCACACAGGTGCAATTTCCTTCAAGGTTGAAGGAGAGACAAAAATGGGATGAAGATGAGTTTGTAAGCTTTTTAAACTTGTTTAAAACAATGATGAAAACTCATCATCTTTCCATGCACCCAACGTTATAAGAGAAGAGAAGAAAGAAAGTTTTACTTTCTTTACAATTTGGTCCTTTTACCAAAAATTTACTATTTTCACCTAGAAATCAAAAGAATTTCCATAGCTTCCAAGAGAGAAAAATAATAAGCAGACAAAGGGGAGCTAGAATGTCAAGTTAGATTCAAGAAATAGAAGCTGGAGGAGAGAGAAAATCAAGTTAAAGATTGAAATCAATAGCATAAGGTAAGAACATTAAGATTTCAATATATTTTTAAGTTTGTTATTGTTGAAAAAGTATGGAAATGATGTTATAGTAGAGTTTTCTTAAATAAATTCTTATGTTCTTGATATATTAGTGAAGGTAAATAAGTGAAAATGATGGGAAATATTATAGAGAAAGGGAATAAGGGAGTTATAAATTTAGTAATCAACATCTTGCACTAAAATAGTTTTAGACAGCAGCAGTAGGTTAACTTTGAAAAATCACCATAAATTGTGGAAATCGAATTAGAGGATGAAAAAAATATTGAATTAAATCTTATTAATCCTAGTTTCTCATAGAAGAAATGGTGTAAGTAATGGAATTGTAAATCATGAGATATAATAAATTTTGTGAGACAAAGTAAGAATGAATTCGGGTTCCCCTGTTCTGACTTTGGAAAATCATAAAAATTGAATAAAAATAATTAGAGGCTTAAATTTGTATGTTTAAAATCCTGAATGAGTCTATTTTCAATAGAAACAAACGTAAACATCATCCAAATTCTTTACAAAGATATAATTAATTTTTAGTGAAGAGGGTTTGTAACTGTCAAATAGTGAAACAGGGGAAACTTTAAAGAATATACTGTACTTATTGGCTAAACCAAAAAAATTTTAAAATTTTATGGGAAGAAGATATGCGAGTCTAGTTTCATATGAATTTATCTGATTTTAATTCAGAGTTTCATAGCTCAAGATATAAATAATTTAGTGACTATGACTCAAGTGGACAACTTTGAATTAATATATAAATAAATGATGGAATTATAGATAATGTTACGTATAAGCATATTATACATTAAGGATGTGGAATGGAGAGGAGGAGGAGGAAAATAAATGATTATTCAAATAGCATGAGGTTTCATTAAAAATGGCCAATTTGCATGTTTTAGGTTCAAGGAGTAAATTGAATAAAAGTAATATTTTAAGGGTAAATTGGTAAAAATGTCAAAAAGTGACCAAATTGCATGAAATGAATTGTTTTATTATTTAAATTAATAAATTGGATGAAATATTAATTTAGATCATGATTGGGTGGAAATTTGAGGAAAATAGAAAATTACCAAAATGTCCCTGAATTTTTGGTATTTCTGCAATTTAGTCTGGTAAGTTCGTGTAACTTGTATTATATTCTTAAATGCTTAAAATGTATGTTACTGATGTGAATATGATTTGAATGTTCATTGTATGAAAATTGATGAAACATTGATATATTTGATAAAAAGGGGAATAATGCATTGAATGGATGTATGAATGTTTATCACGCTATCAATTAATTCTATCAGTAATTTTGGATGTTTTGATTCTGGTTATAGTGACATGTATGAGTTAAATTGGCCAATGTTAGCTCATTAATGTTTTGATTTTGATTGATTTTAAATATGAATGCTTGATGAAATGAAATGTCTGTAAATTAATTTGTTAACTCCGGTAATACTCTATAACCCTATTCTGGAGATGGATACGGGTTAGGGGTGTTACATTTATTGGTATCAAAGCTATGGTTTAGTCGATTGTCAGACTAACATAACATATGTGAGCTTAGCTATACATGCCATATTATTACTCGTGATAGTGTAGTATCTTCCGACTCCAATGAAATTGTTTTGTAAGACAGAGATGACTTCTAACCGAGTTGTTTCCAATAATGCTAAAAGAAATTAAAAATTATGTTGAGGTGATTGAAATGTGTATATGATGAAACGAAATTTAGAAAGGTATGAATAGAAAATTCATGATAAGTATATGTTAACGTATGAAGTAAGACAAACATGAGTTAAGAAATGTAGAAACGTAGAATAAAAAGAAACTTTATATGGTGATAAGCTCATCCGCGTTTGCTTGGCACGCATATGATGTTATGTGCTCAACATATTTGATTAATTAAATATGGTAAGTAAATATACACAAATAGATGGAATGCATGTTTATGTACACTTGCTTGAATAAGTGTAATCAGTATGTTTATATGATAGAATCTTATGTTTAATTGTTAAATTAGAAATAATATGATGTTTGTTTTATGTCTTTGCTATTGAACCATGGATATTATAATAGTATGAAAATTGAATTGAAAGATCAAATTGAGTAGAACACAAGAATGAGTACTTTCGTTCAGTGATATGTGATGAATTGACAGAAAAGACCATGGTTGAACCATGGCAACATGTGATATGTGATATCCGTATAATACCATATCTGGGATATGGCATCGGCATGCGATCTCATATAAGACCATATCTGGGATATGGCATCGGCATGCAATCTCATATAAGACCATGTCTGGGACATGGCATCGACATCGATATGTGAGCCAGTGTAAGACCATGTCTAGGACATGGCATTGACATTATTGAAATTATGAGAGGTCCCATGTAAGACCATGTCTGGGACATGGCATTGGCACCGAGATGAGAGGTCCCATGTAAGACCATGTATGGGACATGGCATTGGCACCGAGATGAGAGGTCCCATGTAAGACCATGTCTGGGACATGGCGTTGGCACCGAGATGAGAGGTCCCATGTAAGACCGTGTCTGGGACCTGACATTGGCATCGAGATGAGAGGTCCCATGTAAGACCATGTCTAGGACATGGCGTTGGCACCGAGATGAGAGGTCCCATGTAAGACCATGTCTGGGACATGGCGTTGGCACCGAGATTAGAGGTCCCCCGTAAGACCATGTCTGGGACATGAGATGGGCACCGATATGAGAACCCCATGTAAGACCATATCTGGGATATGGCATTGGCAGTACAGGAAACATCCCATGTAAGACCATTTTGGGACATGGCTTTGGCATGTTATTATTTGACAGGAGACCCGAGTATCCTTAGTATTCCAAGTGATTCAACGAGCTAGTAAAGAAATTATGTTACATGAAAGTTCAGGTAAAAGTACGATAAACAAATTCAGGTGAGTATAAGGATTAAGAATATTTCAGTTATCAGTTGAGAGAAGAATTTCAATAAGAAATGAGTAAGTTATAATCATGAGTTGTTTAAGCAAGCAAGTAAGTAAACAAGTAAGAGAGTAAATAAAGAAGAAGTTAAATTTGATGAGACAAAATATTCAGGTATGATACCTAAAAGAATGTATGTATTAACCGGAAGTTTTTTTTAGTGAATGGAATAAAGTGAGGTTTGTGATAACAAAATTAGTCAAAGAAATGATAATTAAGTGGCACAGATGTCTGTGTGTGAAGGGTACAGCCGAAATAAACATGATGATCTTTTCTGGATATTATATATATTCTTTTATCCTCAGAGATATGTTTGTGTAATTGTTCAGTTTTGATAAAGTTCTTATGTTGTGAGAATGTTAGCTAATTATAATGTTAGACGAAAGCCATGTTGGTCTGGTCGATTTATGACCGGTTATTGCTCTGTTTTGCATGCATATTTAGAAAGTGTATTGTGTTGCTACAGGAAATATTGTGCTGATGACTAAATTGCAAAACATGTAAACGTGATATGTGAAGTACATAATATGGATTATTAGTAAATTACGGATGAATAATGAATTTTGAAATATAATACATGTATTAAAGGCAGAGAAGATATAAATATACAGATTATTGGTACAAGAATTAAATTGTAAAGCATGTAAAAGCATTATGAGAAAAGTGTAAAAGTGATATGCATGCATGAAATAACTTGCCCAAGTAGACGAGATTAGAACTATTTGGATATTAAGGGAGTTTAGCGTGCTCTCTGATTATTAGCACATCTATGTTCTTTGTATAATACTTTAGTGCTTTATGTTTAATAGTTCATAATAATGCACCTCTATATCAGTTCCGTATATCCTAAGTATTCTGTTTAATCTACTGGGCCTCTGCTAAAATAAATAAATAATTTTTGTTACAAGGTAAATGTTTACCTCTGGTTCATGTTTGAAATATTGAATTAAAAATAAATTGTGAAATGAAAGGATAGAGAACGAATAAAAATACTAAGCTAGGTAAATATGTACTGAAGGGAACTATAGAATGATAGAGATGACTTTAAGAAAACTAAATGAAGAAATGACTTCTGGTTACGAAGAAAGAGAGGAAATAAGAACTAGATTAAGTAAAAAAGAAGAATATTATTGAAAAGGAAGTACAAAATGATATAAAAACTAGAAATGTTGTGATAAGAATGGATAGAAAAGGATAATTGAAAGAATATAGAAATGATGAAGTTCATGATCAAAATAAAACAAGGAAATTTCGAGGACGAAATTTATTTTAAGGGAGAGAGAAATGTAATACCACAAAAATTACTACAGTAAGAAAATAAGATAAGATTTGTGAGTGAGGTACTGTGAAAAAAAGGAAAGTCACAAAGTCACAAAAATAGAAAAACTTGTTCATTAAGTCCACAAAAAACTCATGAGTTAGTCGTAATTACTATATAATGCTGAGATTTTCTATAAGGAGAAAGAAGGAATGTAATATCCCGAAAATTACTACAATAAGAAAGTAAGATAATATCCTTGATATAGTAAAATAAGGAAATAAAGTGATAAAAAGGGTAAAATATTGAGTTATGTCAACATTGGGAAGTATATTATGACATATTAATTCAAGAAAGCATTAAATTGCAAAAGTGAGAAAAATTTTGTTGCCTAACAGTAAATTCTCAAAATCTGAGGGGTTAAAGTGTAAATACGAAAAAGCTGAAGGACCAAAAGTGTAAATATTTAAGGGTGGAATAATATAGAAACTAAGGAAAATGGATGAATTAGGACCAAATTGAAAAGGTAAAGAATTTTGAGGGACTAAATTGCAATTTTACCAAATTAAGTGATGACTCAAGGATGGAATTTCAAAAGATTATAAAGGGCAAAATGGTCAAATAGAGAGAGAGAATTCTAGAAGGTAATGATGATGTTTGTGATATTTTTAATTAATTAATTAATTAAATGTTATTTAATTAATATTTTATTAAGATTTTTAGTATTATTTTATTATTAAATGATTAATATAAAAGAGAGGAAAGATGATGAAAAATCATTATCTTTCCATGCAACCAACGTTAGAAGAGAAGAGAGGAAATAAAGTTTTTCTTTCTTTACAATTTGGTCATTTCACCAAAAATTCACTATTTTTACCTAGAAATCAAAAGAATTTCCTTAGCTTCCAAGAGAGAAAAATAATAAGAAGACAATGGGGAGCTAGAATGTCAAGTTAGATTCAAGAAATAGATTCCGGAGGAGAGAGAAAATCAAGTTAAAGATTGAAATCAATAGCATAAGGTAAGAACATCAAGATTTCAATATATTTTTAAGTTTGTTATTGTTGAAAAAGTATGAAAATGATGTTATAGTAGAGTTTTCTTAAATAAAGTCTTATGTTCTTGATATATTAGTGAAGGGAAATAAGTGAAAATGATGGGAAATATTATAGAGAAAGGGAATAAGGGAGTTATAAATTTAGTAATCAACATCTTGCACTAAAATAGTTTTGGACAGCAGCAGTAGGTTAACTTTGAAAAATCACCATAAATTATGGAAATCGAATTAGAGGATGAAAAAAAAATGAAATTAAATATTATTAAGTCTAGTTTCTCATAGAAGAAACGGTGTAAGTAACGGAATTGTAAATCATGAGATATAATAAATTTTGTGAGACAAGGTAAGAATGAATTCGGGTTCCCCTGTTCTGACTTCGAAAAATCATCAAAAATTGAATAAAAATAATTAGAGGCTTAAATTTATATTTTTAAAATCTTGAATGAGTCTATTTTCAATAGACACAAGCAGAAACATCATCCAAATTCTTTACAAAGATAATTAATTTTTAGTGAAGAGGGGTCGGAACTGTCAAACAGTGAAATAGGGGAAACTTTAAAAAATATAATGTACTTATTGGCTAAACCAAAAATTCTAAAAATTTTATGGGAAGAAGATATGTGAGTTTAGTTTCATATGAATTTATTGGATCTTAATTCAGAGTTCCGTAGCTAAAGATATAAATAATTTAGTGACTATGACTCAAGTGGACAGCTTTGAATTAATATATAAATAAATGATGAAATTATAGATAATGTTACGTATAAGCATATTATACATTAAGGATGTGGAATGGAGAGGAGGAGGAGGAAAATAAATGATTATTCAAATAGCATGAGGTTTCATTAAAAATGGCCAATTTGCATGTTTTAGGTTCAAGGAGTAAATTGAATAAAAGTAATATTTTAAGGGTAAATTGGTAAAAATGTCAAAAAGTGACCAAATTGCATGAAATGAATTGTTTTATTATTTAAATTAATAAATTGGATGAAATATTAATTTAGATCATGATGGGGTGGAAATTCGAGGAAAATAGAAAATTACCAAAATGTCCCTAAATTTTTGGTATTTCTGCAATTTAGTCTGGTAAGTTCGTGTAACTTGTATTATATTCTTAAATGCTTGAAATGTATGTTACTGATGTGAATATGATTTGAATGTTCATTGTATGAAAATTGATGAAACATTGATATATTTGATAAAAAGGGGAATAATACATTGAATGGATGTATGAATGTTTATTACACTATCCATTAATTCTATCAGTAATTTTGGATGTTTTGATTCTGGTTATAATGACATGTATGAGTTAAATTGGCCAACGTTAGCTCATTAATGTTTTGATTTTGATTGATTTTAAATATGAATGCTTGATGAAATGAAATGTATGTAAATTAATTTGTTAACTTCGGTAATGCTCTATAACCCTATTCTAGAGATGGATACGGGTTAGGGGTGTTACAAGGAAGGTGAGAGAAAAAAGAAATAAGGCAGTGAGCGAGAAAGGGTCATTCAGGGCGAGAATAGGGGACAATATGATGTGCCAAACTATTTTCGTGCTTGAAACTATTTGGTGCTTATTGTTCTTGAACTCCATACATGTTCCAAGCCTCAGAACATTACAAGCCGAAAAGTCCTATGTGATCTAGGTAAATTTATTTACAACTTGACATCATACTTAGTAATTACATGTACAATTGTTTGTATTCTGCTAGGATAATCAAATTATTTGTATAATTTATTGATGGATCCCTATACTTGAACTCCTTAATGCTTGTATGCTTTGTAACATACTGAACTTAAGTGTTTGATATGGAAAGTGGTAAATTAGCTATAAATCATGCCAAGATTATGTGTGAATATGAAATTCTTATTAATGTGCTCCGAAACTAACAATGACTTAAGTGTTAAATGCTTGTATGCTCAAGGGTCGTCTTTTCATTTACTTATTTTTTTGTTTGCTTGGCTTGAGAATAGGTAATGACTTAAGTGTAGGGGAGTTTGATCTGTTGTAATTTAGTGTAGTAAATTAAACTAGTTTTCGCACTTTAGGAGCTTGAATACAATCACTTTGGCTAAGTTTTAGTTAAGTTTTCGTAATTCTATTTACATTTAGTAAAATGTGTAATTTGAGTCTTTTATTGAACTTAGGGTGCCGAATGAGGCCTAAGGGTGAACTAATATGCTTTGGAAGCGTGCAGGAGACTATTAGAAGGTGAGTTGACTTGATACTGGTAGTGTACCAACACAGAGAGTGGGACGTCGCAACATAGGGAGCAAAATAGAAGAATTTCAAGACTGCCTTCGGTGTTGTGACATAGCTTGAGGATGTCATGACACACCCTTGAAGATACCCTAAAGATGAAGCATACTACCCTTGATGTCGCGCCACAAAGACCTGGTGTGTTGTGACATTACCTCTATACAGGAAATAGTTACAAGCCAAGGGCCTTTTGGTCCACACAATCAATCATTAAGCACGAGAACAGCAGCTGACCTAGGGTTAAAGACGACGACCACTCTAATTCTAAAATTGTCTCATTTAATACTTGTTATAGAAAACTTTTTATATTGTATAATTTTCTTCCTAATTTTAGTCATTAGTCTTTCTCTTTTCTTAGGCTTTAGGTTTATTTTAGTTTTGTTCTTTGCTTTTTGTGGAAGAGATCAGATTTGTGAACTTGATCAAACTCTGTGAGGATTTGACATTCTATTCAAATACAAATTAGGCTTCTTCTAAAACTTTATATTGTTGAATTGTTATTCATGTCTCTTTTATATATCAAGTCTATATTGTTTATGAGATCTATAAGGAACTAATCTATCAACTCTGAGCATAGGTGATTAACTTGCTTCGGAAATCATAACCAATTGTCACTCCGAGTTTTTTTGTTCAATCAACTAGTCGATACCCTAGTAGGATCTCCCGATCTTCTACCAGAGTAACGAGTCGGCTATAACTACTTATCTCTTGACCTTACAATCCAAATTGATTTAGGGTTAAGGTGTTCACGAATAGGGCATACCAATTTTGGGTTAATTCTCACCTTTATGTGTTCCCAGGGTCATCAAGCCTAGGGTTTTGGTTTTTTCCTTTCCCAAACAGCTAATCCGTTAAGAGAACCCAACAAAATAGTAAATTAATCATACCTACACTCGCTAATCTTCTATAGGAGGATTAGTTCCTCATGGATCTAATAAACAATATAAACTTGAATGAAAGAATGAACATAAAGAAAAATTCAAGAATAAAGTTTAGAAGAAGCTTGATTTGTATTGAGCGTAGAATGCTCACAGAGTTTAACAATAATTCCAATATCCGATTTCTTCACAAAAGTAAATAACAAGAACATAAATATAAAACCTAAGAAAGGGAAATCTAAAGAGAAAATTGTACAATATGAAAAGGTGTCTGTAACATGTGATTAATGAGCCTATTTATAAACCTTAGGGTGGTCATCGTCCTTAATCCTAGGTCAGCTGTGCAATCGAAAACGCCTCTCGCTCGTAATTACTTGCCATACAAAGGCGATGCTGTGACACACCAAGTCCTATGTCGTGACATTGAGGGTAGTATGCTCAACTTCAAAGTGTCTTCAGGGGTATGTTGCGACATCCTCAAGCTGTGTTGTAACATTGAAGGTAGTCTTGGATTTCTTCTATTCTACTCTCTATGTTGTGACATCGCATGCTCTGTGTTACAACCTAGCAACTAGTATTGAGTTAATACGCCTTCTAATGGTCTCCTGCACACTCACAAAGTATATTAGCTCACCCTTAGGCCTCATTCGGGCCCCTAAGGTCAATAAAGGACTATAATTACACAGCTCATTAACTTAACTAATACTTACGGAAATGTAATTAAAACTTAACTAAAATGCTTATGTTCAAGCTCCTAAAATACAAAAACGAGTTTAATATGCTACATTGAATTGCAGTAGATCAAGCTCCCCCACACTTAAGCCATTGCTTGTCCTGAAGCAACACAAACAAATATAATAAATGAAAAGAAGACCCTTGAACAAGTATGGTACAAGTGTTAGCTTGGAAGACATGAATAGGCATTTCATACTCACACATAATCTTGGCATGAGATATAATTGACCTACCGCTTTCGATATCAAACATCTAAGTTCAATATATTACAAAGCATACAAGCATTAAGGGTCTCAAATGTATGACTTCATCAATAAATTATACAAGTAATTTGATTATCCTAGCAAAATACAAACAACCAATAATGCAATTATTTAGTATGGTTTTGAATTGTGAATAAGTTTATCTAGATCGCATAAGGATTTTTGACTTTTAACGTTCTGAGGCTTAGGGCAAGTATGGATTTCAAGAATAGTAATCATGAAATAGTTTGAAGCACGTAAATAGTTTAGCACATCATATTGTCCCCTATTCTCCCTCTTAGTAACCCTTTCCCGCTCACTGTCTTATTTCTCCTTCTCTTACCTTCCTTACTTCTTCACATAGGAAGTCACAGCATAATATAACAACTACGGGTTAGATCATGAGTTTTTGTGCATCAATGAATGAGTTTTTCTACTTTTGTGACTTTGTCACATTTTTTTCTTTTTTTCAATACATCTCATTCACAAATGCTTTTACTTTTCAAGTGCTTTTTTTCTACTCGTTTTGGTTTGAATTTTTCTTTTGTTGCACATATTAGCTAACTTATAACCATTATATCACATTGATCCCTCCTATTTCACTTTATTTTTAAAAAAAATCACCATAATGTATCTTCTTCACTCTCAAAACGTATGGCCAAACGTCTATAGTCGTGCAGTTCAGTACCAAACAAAATGGGTAAGTACAAATTGATATTTTGGCTCAGGTTTTGTACGAAGGTTCATCGAGAAGTGTTTTCTAGCTGAAAATAGGTACTAAAGATAAATAATAGAGTTGGCTTTTAGGCTACAATTGTATATCAAACACTGCCTTAGGCCATCCCTAGGTATCTCAGTATTCACAACAATAATCAACCAAACAACCACAAATTCAACAATTTATCATTCATACAAGCATGCTCGTTTCCTTGTATTCTTTATATCGTTTGGTACTTTTAATTACTTAATACCTATTTCACTGTGTAATATATAGAACTTATTACTCTAAAAATAAAAATTTTAAAGTCACCTATCCTTATGCCAAATTTATTGTAAATACAAGCAACCTATGTACATGCTCCTAACCAATCACTTGTATTTCTACAAGCTCAAGCACACAATTGACAACAAAATCAAAGAAAAAGCATAAAAAATTAAAAAAAAAATTATGTTCCCCCCCACACTTTAGATAACACATTGTCCTAAATGTGTAGCCCCTAAAAAGATAAGGAAAGAAGTTACCCAATTGATAGTGATGGTTCCATAGGCAATTGATGGGTGCTTCCTCCATTGTTCATTGAAAGCTCTAAATGTTGTGCCTCTTCCATGTAGGTTCCTATATAAAAAATTTAGAAACTACTAATATACTATTACTCTTACTCCTAACAACTTAAATAAATTAAAAATCATCCCAAATTAATGCAATCTGTTTTTAAAAAAAACCCAAATTTTAGTCATCTACTTCAAAGGCTGTCTCCTCGTCTCCTGACTTATCACTTCCTTCCTCTTCACTTTCCTACTCTTCCCCTTCCTAATGGCTTTGTGTTGGGCCAAACATATATGGCAAATAAATTGGAACTCTTATGTTCTTTCGCCTTGCAAATTCTTGAAGTATTGGGCCCATTTCCTGCAGCCATCGTATCATTCCATCAATTTTAGCTTCCCTGCTCTTACCCATTTTTCTTACCGTCATTGTTTCTTTTCTTTTGAGTGAGAGGACTACATCCATTTTTTCCTTTCTCCTCTGATTCCAATCCATAATTTGTTTTCAGTTGAGTTCCACATACTGAGTGTACATAGAATCACTGATCAAACTCTTTTTTGGGCACATAAATTACTTGTTCTCCTTCATAAGTACCTTTGTCCTTTTACAAAGTGTTGTCATTAAATGAGGAAAGAAAATCTCAACCTTCTGGCCACCGACACAAGGCTTCATGTTTTGATAGATCCACTCTCCAATGCATATATGGTTTTTCTATAAAATACTGTATAATAAGATAGCTCTAAAAGTATTTACGTTAGAGACATTTAATGCAATTGCTATCCTAGTACAGATAAATTGCATTTACATCTTAGCTATTGGAAACAAGATTTCTTGATTAAAATTGGTTGGAAGTCCTGTATCTGGCTAGAGGTTCCATTCACCATGATTCTCAATTAAATATTTTACAATGCTCTCCATGTCTAAATCTTCAAATTTATTTAACTCACTATTTTCAAAATAATCAGTTCCATAATAAGGAGCATCGTAAAATTCACAAATAGCTTATGGGTTGAATGGTACATCCTTACCTCTTACCGTTACTATATTCTATCGAACACCATGTGGTCTTCGCGTCTCCTCTTTCCTAGGAGTAGCATAGAACTCTTGGATGAGAGGAATAACAACATTTTTTAGGGTTACGCAAAAGCGTTCCCACTAATGGTACCAAACTAACAACCAAATTTCTTTGTAAATAACCATTGTTTGAATCCCGGTTCTCGGATAAATGTTTTCCTTTAAGTTCAAAATAATACTTCTGAGCATTTTCATTTCGAAATCATAACACCTCAAAATAGGGCCTAGGATTTTTAGGGGTAATTTAAGAATTTTAGCCTTAGAGTGTTCGAAATTTTACGACATGGTTTCTTGATAATGTTTTTTTACTATGGTTTTTAAAAAATTAAATCAATTTTTGAAAGTGAGTTTTAAATACTTTTAATTTTGAAAATAAAACTGATTTGTAAAAGAGTCAAAATTGTGAGTTTTTAAGAGGTAATTAAACCAAAATTTAAAAATTAACTTAAAATCATCCCCCACCTATAAGTTCCACGTTAGTCTTCTCCATCTTTATGCTTTAGCCGTCCCTTGGCCCCACGGATCCTCTCTTTCACTTTTTTTCTTCAACCTTAATTCTCTTGATTTCTATCATCACTCAAGCCAAATATCTCCATAAAATCCAAGAAAAATACCCAAAAATACCATAGATTCCTCTATTCTCAAGCTTGTGGGTTTTTCAGGTTTTCGATCAAACACTTGTTTTTTCATCATCTAAGGTAACGATTCAGCCTCTAATTAGTTTTAAATGTTAATTAGTCTTTAAAACTAAGTTTTTAGCCGTTAAATTGCATGTTTTGAATAAAAGCCAAAAATTGGGTCGTTAATGGTGGATTTCAAGATTTTGCATAGAAACGATATTTCAAAGTGTTTTTCAATTAGTTTTGACATGATCAAAAGGTTTCTAAACTTACTTTAAATTTTTGTTAAATATTTCTAAAGTTTTAATGAATTTTCAAAAAATATCCTTAAAACATGTCGAAAAAGTTGATACTATGAATTGGGTGATTTTGTGTAGTTCAAAGGTTGGGAATTAGTCATAGGTGAATTATAAGATGAACAGAATTGGTTTTAACTGAAAATATTGAGTATAGATCGATATATTTGAGTTTTAATTTCGCGTTAAAGGTTTTAGTTACATAATAACCTAGCTTAGGCTTGTGTTTTTGGATTGTTTGATGTGACTCTTTAGATGAATGTTGGCAACGTTGTTGTGTGAATTACATTGTTGAAGCATTGGAATCGATAGGACCTTCTACAAGTAGAGATAAAGGCAAAGAAAGTGTAATTGGTGAGTGTTTGGGATAATTGGTGAGTCTTTAGATGAATGTTGACAGTTTCGGCTTTTCAACAAAAGCGTAATTGGTGAGTGTTTGGGATAATTGCTTGTGGACATGATTCAATGTGTTATTTGTGAATTTAGTAGTGTCCTAAACCACTACTCTAAATTCCAAGTGTAAGTTTTCTCATACCTATGTTATCTTGTGAACAATGTGCTTATGTGTTTAAGAATATGTGAATTGAGATGAGATGCTATAACATGTGATATGTGGTTATGATAATCGTTGTGAAAGTGCAAATGTGTACATGTTATGTATATGTTAAATGTTAGTGACAGTGTTTTGCTAAAGATGCAAATATGCAGTGACAATGCACGGATAATCGGTAAGTGATATGTGTTTGATTTAAGATATTTTGGCCTTGTGATCTTGAAACCATTGGATATAGTTGGCATGCCACAAGATTGTGAGTACTCACCTATACGTATATGATTTTGGGCGTTAAGGCCCTGGGACATGTTGGAAGGATAAGGGAATGTGAGCTAAGCTCCATTCAAAAGGACATGTGAGGGGAAATAAGGACAATGTTAGCTTTATGTTGCACTTTTAGGAAATATTTGACTCTATGAGTCTATGTAGTGTGTTAGAGATTCGTGTATCTGATGGGTGATTATAGAGCTCACTTTTATATTTCATAGCTCAATTGCCAAATTATCTTAAATTATATTATGAATATATGTGTATTGTGATAAGTGTGTGTATATGACATGTGACCATTATGCAATTTATCTATAACATGTTTTTGAGTATTGCGACATATGCTTGAATGTTATGTGATTATATGAGTATTGTGATATATGCTTATATGTTATGTGATTATATGTGTAATGTGATAGTAGTTAAAACTGAATATGTTTACCATGTAAAAGAACTAGTAATAATGCACGAGTAAGTATAATATGAAACTAGAGTTGGAACTGTTGAGGTTATGCTATATGGTTGTTTTGTTGATGCTTGATGAATTTTCTGCACTTTGGTTATTCTGAGCATTCATTGAGCTTGATAAGCTCACCCACTCCCTTCCTAAACCATTGTAGATTAGTAGTATACCGGTGTGAGCGGTGTGGTTTCCGAGAGGTGATCCAAGCAAGTCTACTTGTTATTTCGTATGTGTTCTATATTTACTTAGGTTTTGAGGAATAATGCAATGTAGTAGACTTGTTATAGCCATGTTAACTTCTAGAAATTTTTTTAGTTTTTAGTTCGATTTATAAGAATTACATGTTATTGTTTGCTTTGGTTCATGAACATGAGGATGGACTGACGTTACTTGCTCGAATGCAATTTTATGATATTAAACTATTAATTAGGTCGTTGAATGATTATTTTTCGAAGTAATTGATGTATGATGTGTAAGAACTAAATTAGAATGGATTAATTGCATATGTATACTGTATTTTTAAGGTCTGGAGCAAAGGTATCAATAATCGGGTTTTAAAATCGATACCTCTATATTTTGAAATGTACAGGAAGTCAAAATAGAGATTTGGTATAGATACCTTTGCTTGAGTATCGATACTCGGGGTTAAAGTATTGATATTTCAGACAGGTAACAATAATTTCTAAGATTTGGGTTTTTAATCGAGAAATAAAATGCAAGTTTGGTATCGCTTTTCCTAGTGGTATCGATACCACTTAAAGAAAATATTCATACCTTAGTGTCAGTATCGATACCTACGGACCTAGCTGAGAATTTTGTTGAATGGACCTTATGCATGTTTTAATATGTTTACCTGACTAATTAATGTAACTTTAGCACTTGATAATGATAACTCACTAGTATGATCGACTTAAGACCTATGCGAATAATAAATTGTTGGATGTTCTGTTAGAATGGGCTTTTACTTTTTGGTTATGACATGAGACGGTGGTGTGACATCATGATATTCGGGCTTGGCAACCAGGCCGGGTATAGGGTGTTACAGAAATTTTAAGGGATTCGAAACCATTGGTGGTTCTTATACAATCGGCTTTTTAAGCTTTCTAGAAGACATATTAATCTAAAATCTATGAAGTATTTAAGCAATATATTCAATGTAATAATAAAAAGGAACTTTTCAAAACCTTTAACCTTGTTGTTTTGATTCTTGCTACTTCGTTCTCCACTAGTTGTTAGCAATCCTTCCTCAACTTTAATGTTCTAAATAGCAAAGGAAGTTTGTAAATTTAGGAATTTTAATGAAAAAGGGTTTTGGGTTTAAGAGATTTTTTGAGGAGTTTAGGATTTTAAGAAAGGTTAGAATGGGAGGAGAAGGTGCTTTTAGGTTAAAAACTAATGTTTTGGGGGTTAAACACTGGGTAAAAATTAGGTTTAGCAAGTCGAGTGGCACAATCGGGTCGGGTTAACCCAGAAGAAAATTACAATGATGTCACGACACAGGGGTTCTGTGTCACGACATCCCTATCAGTTTGTCATTGTCGCGACATCAAGGTTCGATGTCGCGACACACTCTGGACTTTTGGATTTCTTGGTATACTACATTCGGTGTGGCGACACACAAAGGTTGTGTTGCAACATCAAAATGATTTTCTCTATTTCGTTAATTCTGCCCTTGATGTTGTGACACGGGGTTACCATGTTGCAAAACTGGCTCTGTTTTCACTCAAAATTCCAATTTCTAAAGTGTTACGGTTTCAATAAAACATAAGTTTAATAGAAATTAAAATCTAGACTAAATAGTTAGTTAAATATACAAAAATTTACAAAAATTTAAATATTAATTCAAATACTTCAAGTTTTACTGTCAAATTTATCTGATAGTGTCATTAATTCAAAAAAGGATGATTCTCTAATTCTGTCAGAATTAGTCCATTGCTAGTCATATCGCTCCACCTTTGTCCACTTACCTTTTTTTTTAAACTTTTTTTTCGACCTGAATGGATTAAAGGAACTACATCCCTTGAATCGAGGTTATTAGAAATAGATAATTCATTGTAATGCTCCCCTGACTTCCTCTTACCTTGCTCGCTATGTTTGTGGTCACACTTAAAAGTTTCAGTCTCACCATTAATTTTCATGGTTAGTTCATTTTTTTCTAAATCAATAGTGGACCTTGATGTGGCTAGAATAGGTCTACCTAGTAGGATTGATACTTCTCGATCTTCCTCAAATTCTAGAACCACAAAATCCATTGGGATGATAAAACTGTGCACCTTGACTAACACATCTTCCAATACTCCTTTCAGATACACTGAGGATATTTTGACCAACTGTAGTGTTTTCTGGATATTTTTGAGGTCCCCTAACCTGAGTTTTTCATAAATAGATAAAGGCATTAAATTAATACTAGCTCCTAGGTCACATAGAGCTTTATTAAAATGAATTCTACCTATCTCTACAGGAATAATAAAACTTATTGGGTCTTTTAATTTGTAGGGAACTTGTATTTAACTAGCACTATAGGAAGCGCTTATATTAACTTGTTCACCTACCTTAATTTTTCTACGCCTAGACATAACTTCCTTTAAAAACTTGGCGTACTTAGGAACTTTCTCAATTAATTCAATCAAAGGCATGTTAGATTTTAGTGTTTTGAAAAAGTTTAGAAAACTTACAAACTCATCTTCATCTCGTTTTTGCTTCTTTTCTAGCCTTGAAGGGAATGGTATTTTTGCAACGGTAGAATCTTTATTTGTTTCTATATCTGGCTCAACCACTGGTGATACTATTTCCTCTGACTCTGGTTCATCTTCGCTTTTAAGGGTTCTTCTTGAAGATCATCAGTATTCTCCATATTTACCTCTTGGGTTGATTTTTCTAGGCTATGATCTACCATAATTCGGTGTAGCAGATTAAACTATAAAGAGTATGAATACAAGCATTTTCATTACATTTTAGTTAAGTTTCTTTAGTTTTACTTACATTCAATAAAATGTGCAAATTGAGTCTTTTAGGGAGAGCTAACATACTTTGTAAGTGTGCAGCAGGCCATTGGAAGGCATTTTAGGTCGATATTGGATGCTATTTCGCAACACGAGAGGTCTAATGTCACAACATAGGCAATAAAATGAAGAAAATTCAAGTCTGCCTTTGATGTCGCGACATACCCCTGAAGATGACTACAGAGGAGCATACTGGTTGCTATGTCGTGACACAGGTCCTAGTGTGTCACCACATCGACTCTAGGACGAATATTAAACATGAAGTAGGAGCATTTGGTCTACATAATTGAACTTAAAGCTTGGGAACATTAGTTGACCTAGGTTTAAATACAACAGCCACCTGAAGGCTATAAATAGGCTCCTTTTGCACATGTTATAGACACTTTTCCATTAACCTAGTTTCTTTATTTAGATTTAGTTTCATTTTCTTTCTTAGGTTTCTAGAGTTTACTTTATTTGTTCATTTTTTTCTTTCAAGAGATCGGGATTGTGGAATCATTCAACTCTGTGGATTTGCGCTTAATATCAATACAATCAGGCTCTTTCATTTACTCTATCTTGTCGATTTAATTAGCATGCTTTCTTTTTACATCAATTATATATTGTTTATGAATTCCATGAGGAACTAATTAGTGAATGGAGGTATGATCTGTTAACTATCTTGTAGGGTTACTCAATAGGTCAGCTATTAGAGAAAGGGAGAACGTAAAACAAACCCTAGGCCTGACAACCTTGGGAAGTCATTAATGTGGGAATTAACCCAAAATTGGTATTGCCCATCCGTGAACATCTCAACCCCAAACCAATCTAGATTGTGAGGTTGGAAGATAAGTAGTTCTTCTTGACTCGTTATGTTGGTGAACGATCGGAAGATCCTACTAGGGTAGCGACTAGTTGATTGACGAGAAACCCGAAATGACAATTGATGGAGATTACCGAAGTGAGCTAATCACCCATAATCAGATTTGATTTATTCTTCCTTTTTTTAATCTCTTGAATTTTATCTTTTTATGTTATTTTAGTTTTATTATTATAAAAACCGCAAAAATATTTTATTTTATATTCTTTGTACTATAACTGAATTTAAAGTAGTAAGTAGATCTTTTAATGCTTAGGTTAGAATTGATCTAACAACTGCCTCCCTTTGGTATGATCCTTGGAGTACTCACCCACTCCGTTGTAAAATTATAATACAACTCAACCCGTATACCTACGAATATCGCCTCGTAATTTTATATTTTATTACAGTATTCACACTATGGACGCTAGTACGTCTAGAGGCGGTCAGGCTACTTAGTATTTTACTCGATTGGAGCACTACTTCTTTCACATGCTCTTTCCCTTCTCTATGAGGATCATTTTCGGCATTACTAGGAATACCTATGTCAATTTGTCTTTTTATATCACCCATCATGCTCATCAATTGGCTTATCTAATCTTCAAGTTTAGTCAATGTTATCATTGAATCGGTGCACTCAGACTGCACCTGCTTTACATATGTTCTCATTGACTTCATTTCCCCATCGATTCTATCCAAACGTTGACCACATACAATATGGTCATTCAGGTTGGCCCTTTCTTTGGATTTCTATAAATAAGGAGGTTGATAGTTAAAATTTTTAACTTGGTTCGAGCTATTACCTCCTCCTTGGTTTCCTTCCCATCTCAGATTCGAGTGATCTCTCTATCCGGGATTGTATGTATTCAAATAGGGATTTCCACCCCTATTTTCGTTGTAGTTCACACACTCAGTTGGATCATTAATATAGTGGGAGATCAGTTTGTCTCATTCATAAATAAATTGTGCATTCTTGTCAGCCTCTATTCAGTGATTCTGTCCACTAACTATTGATATCTATCCTCTTCCTAGACAGCCTTCACCGTAGATGGTCTTTGGCCATATGTATATCGTTTAGTTGGCCACTAGTAGGAATTCATCGCCATAATTTTGATTAATTCGTATGCATCCTTGTACACTCTATTCCTTAAAGCTCTTCCTCCTGCTCCATCTACTCCTAACTTCGAATACACATCCAACCCATTGTAGAAAATTTGAAATTGTAACCACTAAGGCAATCCGTGGTGTGGGCATTTCTAAATTAGCATCTTAAAATGCTCTCATGCTTTGTGAAAGCTTTCCCCTTCTAACTGCTTGCACATTGAAATTTCCATTCTTAGCTGGACCGTCTTGCTAATGGGGAAGAACTTTTATAGGAATTTCCCTACGAGTTTGTCCCATGTCGTGATTGATCCTAGTTCCTGCGAATCTAACCAAGAAAAAGGCATTATGGATTAATGGAAAGGGGAATAACCGAAGATGAATAGTGTCACCAGTGACCCCATTGTATTTGAAGGTATCACAAGTTAGATGAACCATTTTAAATGTTGACTCGAATCCTCTATCCGTGAAATTGTAAATTATTTTGGATCATCTAAATCATAGCTGGCATAATTTTGAAATTATTGGTCATGATAGTTGGCCTTGTTATACTCCCTTGAACCATATCCAGATTTGGTAGCGCATACTCTCTCAGAGACTTCTCGTTACGCGCCACATTTATATTTGAAGGTAGTTGTACTGGCTCTATAAGTGTTCCCCTACTACGAGTCATACACTAAACCCAAAAAGATAAAATTAGTAGAAAACCAGAAAATTAAATTTGTAACTATAACCTAAAAATTTCCTAATTGTTCTATTAGTATGCAAAAATTAAAACTAATATAATGATGTTACCTCCCTGGCGTACCAACATCCAAAGTAGAAATCCTGAGTAGAAATCCTGACATACCAACACCCAGAGTAGAAATCCTACTCAAAAGATATGAAAAAGCGATATCCGCAAGTATATGGGCCAGGTTGTAATATAGTTACAATGGAGTAGGTAAGTACTCCAAGGATCATACCCAAAGGAGGTGAGCACTAAATTAATTCTAATTTAAACAAAAATAGATCTAATTAGTGCTTTAATCAAATTATAGTACGAATAATTAAAACAAAGGTTTTTGATAAACTATACTAAAAATAATAAGAATGGAAATAAAAAGAAATTAAATAAATTAAAAAAAAGAAATCAAAGAATTGAATATGTATCAAATTTGGGCATGGGAGATTAGCTCGCTTTGGTATTCATAATCAACTGTTGCCTCGGGTTTTCTTGTTCAACCAAGTAGTCAATACCCCAGTAGGATCTTCCGATAAGTCTACTGAAACATTAAGTCAGCAAGGACTTATTATCTTCCATCCTCACAGCCCAAACCAGTTCAGGGTTAAGGTGTTCACAGATAGGCCATACCATATTTAGGTTAATTCCCACCTTGATGACTTCTTAGGGTTGTTAGGCCTAGGGTTTAGATTCTTCTTTTCCTGAACAACTGATCTGTTAGGAAATCCCTACAAAACAGTTAATTATTCATACCTCCACTTGGTAATCCTCCACAGGAGGATTAGTTCCTCATGGGTCTAATAAAAAATATAAACTTGAATGGAAGAATGAACATAAAGAACAATTCAAGAATGAACATAAACTTGCTAATCCTCCACAGAAGAAGCCTGATTTGTATTAAGCGTGAAATCCGTACACAGTTTGACAGTAATTCCAAAATATGATTTCTTCACAAAAATAAATAAAAAGAACAAAAATCTTAAAACCTAATAAAAGGTAAATCTAAAGACTAAATCTAAAGAGAAAATTATACAATATGAAAAGGTGTCTGTAACATGCGCTAAATTAGCCTATTTATAGAATTTAGGGTGGTTGTCATCCTTAACCCTAGGTCAACTGTCGTTCTCATGTTTAATGTTTGATTGTGTGAACCAAAATGCCCCTAGCTCGTAATTATTTCTCGTATAGAAGCGATGCCACGATTGGAACGACGAAAATGTGCAAGTGTACACAATCGCAACAAGTAATAAAATGACAAGTAAATGTCAAGTTATCGTACCCACAGGGACTGTGAAAAGAATTATTTATGAATGCTATTTAAAACAATTTGGTGAAAAAAAATATTTTGTTTGAAGAGGGTGATTTAAAACTAAGATTTTTAAACTAAGTGAGCTAAATAAATAAATCTCAAATGCACGATTCCAAAATACGATTTTAATCAAGATGACATAATTGTGTTAGATTAATTACATTTCTTAACTTAGAGTTATTAAACTCATGTTTATATTGTTATGAATAAGTTCACGGCAACTCGGTAATTTGCTAACTTATGAACATACTCACCTACCAAAATCCATTTATCTCTTGACTATATCCCTATGTCAATTCATCCGATTGAACAAATCTTAATAGGCAAATATGTTATTGCACATACATGCTTATTAAATCAAAATAATCTCTTGTACATATCCTGATGTCAATTCAAACAATTAACTCGATTTAATAAGCACATAAAAGAAAATGTGAGGTAAAAAAGTATCCTTACCTTGAAACAGTTTAATCACAATAATCTTGCAAGTTATGCAAGGAAAATGTATCGTCAGATACCGTTGCTAATCTAACCCTCAGCTACTTTAGATGATTAAACATGCACTGATTAAGTACTGTGTTCATTAATTATAATTTCAATCCATTTAAATAATTAATTCATTAGTTACCTAATAATTGTAATGCAAGAATAACTTAGTCATGATTTTACTTAATCAAGCATCTTACCAAGGCCTATAACAACATAAACACAATTTCAATAATTTTAACAAACGAAATGCAATCAACCTAACACGAAATAAATTCAAGCTAAATTGATTAAATTAATCATTCCAACAACATAAATATTCATAGATATGTTTAGCATAACAACAACAAAAATTAAAGAGATAGAGAACAAGAATCAAATTCGGTGCTTTTTCGTAGCTTGACTAGTTGCTCTGTTCATCCTTGTTTGTTGTCCTCATCAACCAAGGATACTATGAACACTTAATTGCTGCTCCAAATAGCTGATGAATTCCCCTTTCCCAAGAGGAGAAATCGGCAAGAGAGCAAGGGAATTTTGGAATGGAAAAGAAAAGAGAAAGTGGAGAGAAGAGAGGAATGATGTGAATGCTTGAGGTGTGTTTCTAAAATGACCAGCCGAAGGGGGTTTTGTAGCTAAGGACGGCTGCTAAAAATAGCTAAAATTATCAGCCAAAGAACCCTCCCTTGGCCGGCCACACATGTGGCAAGGTTGATAGTTTCAACTTTGCTAATTTAGGCTTGGGGCAAATCTATAAAGCCACCAATTGTGGAAGGGTTTGAATGCAACTTGAACAAGTCTTGAAGGGCTTCTTTGCAAGCTTCAATAATCAGCTAATAAGCTGATTTGGGTCAGCTCTTCGGACGATTTTTGGGCTGTCCATTTCTTGGTCGGTTCAGTTCACTCGGTTCAGTTCAACTGGACCACTTTTTCATAATTAATTAATAATATTTTATTAACTCAAATTAAATTGGATATAAATTATAATTAATTATATTATGAATTAATACATATAATTTTGGACCGTCTTAGGCTAAAATTTAGTTCACCTCGATACTTCAAATTACTTCTCGGTTTTGTGCTTCTAGCAGTGTCTACTGAGCCATTTTTCGCCCTTTGTGCAAATCTGTCGAAAATAACCAAAATTCATCAAAATTAATTATAAAATTAACTAAAATTCAACATGTTCATATTTTAAGTGCATTTTAATTATTTTGTAAAAACTAATTATTTTTTTGACAAGAATTTTATCAAAACTGTATGATTTTTAAGTTAAAAAGGGTATGTAAAAATGTGTAAATTTTCATGTTTCCAGTGACACACCAGGTCTAGTATCATGACATCGAAGGTAATAGGCTCAATTTCAGGGTGTCCTCAAGGGTATGTTGCGACATCTTAAGGCTATGTCACGAAATTGAAGGCAGTCTTGGATTTCTTCTATTCTACTATCTCTGTTGTGACATCGCATGCTCCGTGTTGCAACATAGTGACTAGTATAGAGTTAATACACCTTCTCATGGTCTCTTGCACACTCAAAAACTATATTAGCTCACCTTTAGGCCTCATTTAGCCCCTAAGGTCAATAAAGGACCCAAATTACACATTTTATTAACTTAACTAATACTAACAAAAATGTAAGTAAAACTTAACTGAAATAATCATGTTCAAGCTCCTAAAATGCGAAAACTAGTTAAATCTGCTACACCAAATTACAACAGATCAAAAGTTTTAAGAAATTCTAATTTATGAAGTGTTCCTTTCAAATTGGAATTTATCAATGTAACTCCCCAAATTTTAGGCCTAGAAGTATTGGTCCTTGAGCTTGGAAATTAATAACACAAAAGTATGTCTGCTTTAGTGGTTAAGGGTCCTTAGAAGTATTGGAGAAGTCCTAGGCTCAAACCTGGGCTGTAGCAAAAAATTTTGGTTTTAAGTGAATAAAACCCTGGGAGTAAGTAAGTAGGCTTTGAGAATAAGATGTGGTAAAAGGTGACACAAAGAGAGTGGGTGATCTAGTGGCAAGGTAGCGTTACAGCCGGCAAGAGGTCTGAGGTTCAAGTCTTGGGATGAGCAAGGGAGGTTTTATTTTGCAATTGTGACACTTAGTGGTTGTGTTGTAGTGGGATTCTGCTCAGGTGGTTATGGAATTGGTCTTGGGGGAGTGATTCATGGGATAAGGATTTGGAGGAGTTTGAAAAAGTTTCAAATTAAGGGTGTTGAGAGATTTGGGGAGTGGAATTAGGGGTGTAGTAGTAGTTGGCTGAAAGTGGATTTTCCTTGGTGCAAATTTGGTCATATGAATTTTATTCTTGTGCCGAAAGAGGTTGTGCATTTTTGGCTCTCCATTTCAAAAATGTTTACCTCTTGCTGTGTTGTTTTCCTCCCTTTTTTGTGTTGTGTGTTTTGGTAGTTGTAACAACCCTGTTTTGACCCTAATCGGAACAGTGGTTTCGGGACCACAAATCCGAATTAGAAAAATATTTTTATATTATTTTCTGTGTTCATTATGTGTTTCACCGTTTGAGTGTCTGATTAAATAAAAGGATTAAATCGCGTAAAATAAAAATGTAATGGTTAAATATGGAAGTGTCTAATTGTTGTTGTTTTTATAATTTAGAGGTTTTATTATGCAATTGGCCACTATGCAAGTTAGTGGGTGGCAAAGGACTAAAGTAACCTTATTATATATGTTTTATATATATTAGTAAAGGTTAATATAGTAAATAAATAATAAGGTTAGTATATGTTTAATATAACAAATTAATATGTCATGTTCTTCACCTTTTAGCCGAATTTGAGAGAAAGAAAAAGGTTTAAAGCTTTGTTTCATTCGGCACATTCAAGCTTTGATTAAGATCAAGAAACGAAGAAAACGAATTTAGATCGGGGGAAAACGAAAGTAATCGAATAGTCGATCGTGTTCACCGATATCCGAGATTTTGAAGTCGCGTTACGAGCTTGGGGATTGTCAGCATAGTCTATCACACTATCGACCGTCTTTGGTATTTTATATATTTTGAACTCGAACCTATGGCATGTATAGTCTAGTTAATATGTTTAAATTTGGGATATGTGAATATGAGCCATGCGAAAATGGCTTACTTTGTTTTGATCCATTTTGGTGCCTATGCATATAGTTTTAAATGTCATTAAGATGGAGATTTTATTTATGCATAGTTGATTAAATTATAAGCTATGATGCATAAGTAAGTTTTATTTAATCTGCTGAACTCAATACTTTGAAATTTTAATTAGTTTGAGGCTTATTCATTATTGCATTCGATATATATAAAAAAAATTTGAAGTTAATTTACATGTTGTTCGATTTGTACTGCATGAGGGAGTTAAAGTTGAACTTAAGACAAGTTATTAGCTAATTAATATGCTGCTTTTATATTATAAAGCATTGACTGTCTTAATTAGGGCACAATTATGGTATTTAGATAATTAATATGCTAGTGTTGTGATGTGAATCATTGGTTGTCTGATTTAAGACACTTATTGTATTTTAGTTGTTAAATGCTGCCGTTAGGAGGAGGATTATTGCTATCTAAAGCATGTAATTATGCTGTCCAAAATAGGACATCTTTGATTGAGTCATGCAAACATTAAATGATTGGAGTAATAAAGGTTAAAATTAACTGAAACTTGTAGCAATGCTGTCCAAAAGTGGCAACTATTGTGTCTATTTATGTTTTAATATTTGGTCCGAATTTTGTAAGTAAATTGTTGACCAATTTTGGTAATAATAAATATCTATTACTTGATTCAATTAAAATAATAATAATTTTGAGTCAGATTTTGATCGGTAATGCCTCATAACTCTAATCTGGCTACGGACTCGGGTTGAGGTGTTACAATTTTATTGGTATCAGAGCTATGGTTTAGTCGATTCTAGGACTAACGTATCGTGTATGAGTCTAGCTATACATGCCATATTTTATACTGAGATAGTGTGATGACTTCTGATATTGAAAAATGTGTTTTCGTATAGTAATGGATCCCGATCGAGCCGTAGCGGATGATGTTGAGAGTATAGCGCCTGCTCCCGCGCAAGGGACAGAGCTGGTGGATTCTCAACAGACCTCGAGTAACCAGGAGGGAGAGGCTAAACAAGCCTTTTACCAAATGATGAATGACTGGTTTACTCAATATGTCCGAACTAATCCGGTTGCACAACAACCTCTACCCCCGACTAATCCATCTTCGGTTCCTGTTATACCTCAATTAAGTGATCCGATGAGATTACTTAAACCTCCTGTTGATAAAATTCGAAAACACGAGGCCGAAGAGTTCAGAGCTACTGATGATGATGATGCTGAGCGAGCTGAATTTTGGCTCGATAATACTATACGAGTATTTGATGAGTTATCTTGCACCCCTGATGAGTGTTTGAAATGTGCTATATCTTTGCAACGGGACACTGCATATCACTGGTGGAATACACTAGTATCAGTGGTTTCGAAAGAGCGAGTGACCTGGGAATTCTTTCAGACTGAGTTCCATAAGAAATACATCAGTCAGAGATTCATTGATCAGAAACGCAAGGAATTTCTTGAATTGAAACAGGGTCAGATGACGGTAACAGAATATGAGCAAAAATTTGTGAGACTCAGTAGATATGCTCGAGAGTGTGTTTCAACTGAAGCTATTATGTGTAAAAGATTTGAAGATGGGCTGAATGAAGATATTAAATTGTTAGTAGGCATACTTGAGATAAAAGAGTTCGTAGTACTTGTTGAACGAGCTTGTAAAGCTGAGGAGCTCGGGAAAGAGAAGAGAAAAGCTGACTATGAAGCTCGATATTCCCGTAAAAGATCATTTAGTAAATAGTTCCAGTCGGCCTCAAGGAAATCCAGAGAGGATCATAGCCGATCTAAAGCTACTGCAGGATTTTATAAGCATGAGCGAGATCGACCCCCTGTGAGTTCACGAGCTACTTCAGTTGCTAGTGTTGGTAGTGTTCGACAAAATAGATCAGAGTGCAAGCATTGTGGGAAATGGCATCCTGGAGATTGCAGATTTCATGATCGGTCATGCTTTAAGTGTGGTTCAAAGGATCATTTCATTCGAGAGTATCCGATGGTAGCTGAGCAAAACACTATGCAGAATACCAGACCGAGTAATGTGTCAGTACAAGGTAGACCGCCAAGGCATTTGAGTAATGTAAGTGGTAGTCAGAGAGGGACAAAGGACACAGCAGTTCAATCTGAGGCTCGTGCACCTGCCAAAGCATATGTCGTCCGTGCTCGAGAGGAGGCTTCTTCTCCAGATGTTATTACTGGTACTTTCACTCTTTATGATACTAATGTTATTGCATTGATTGATCCTGGTTCGACTCATTCTTATGTGTGTGAGACCTTAGTATTCAGTAAGACTCTACCTGTTGAGTCTACTGAGTTTGTAATTAAAGTATCAAACCCCCTGGGCCGGTGTGTGTTGGTTGACAAAGTGTGTAAGAATTGTCCGTTGATGATTCGAGATTTGTGTTTTATGGCTGATTTGATGTTGTTTCCATTTGACGAGTTCGATATAATTTTGGGTTTGGACTGGTTGACTTTACACCATGCTGTGGTTAACTGCAAAAGGAAGACTATTGATTTAAGATGCCTGAATGACGAGATTATTCGGATTGAATCTAATGATCTGAATGGTTTATCGGCAGTGATATCCTCTATGTTGGCTCAGAAGTATGTGAGAAAAGGTTGTGAAGCTTATCTTGCATATGTTCTTGATAGTAAAGTGATAGAAAAGAAGATTGAATCAGTACCTGTTGTATGCGAGTATCCAAATGTGTTCCTTGAAGAATTACCGGGTTTAACACCTATTCAAGAAGTAGAGTTTGGTATTGAGTTAGTACCGGGGACGACTCCAATTTTGATAGCTCCATACCGTATGGCACCGACCAAATTAAAAGAATTGAAAGCACAGTTGCAGGAGTTGACTGATAAAGGTTTTGCACGACCGAGTTTCTCTCCTTGGGGGGCACCAGTTCTATTTGTGAGAAAGAAAGATGGAATGATGAGAATGTGCATTGATTATCGGCAACTCAATAAGTTGACTATAAAGAATAAGTATCCGCTACCCCGGATTGATGATTTGTTCGATCAGTTGAAAGGGGCTACTGTGTTTTCGAAGATAGATTTGAGATCAGGCTACTATCAATTACGAGTTAAAGACTCTGATGTGCCAAAGACTACTTTTCGAACAAGGTACGGACATTATGAGTTTCTTGTTATGCCTTTTGGACTTACTAATGCACCTGCTGTTTTCATGGATTTGATGAATCGGATCTTTAAACAGTATCTGGATCGGTTTGTGGTAGTATTTATAGATGACATTTTGATCTACTCTCGTGACGAAACTGAGCATGCCGAACATCTGAGACTTGTGTTACAAACTTTGCGAGATAAACAATTGTATGCAAAGTTTAGTAAATGTGAGTTCTGGTTATGTGAAGTCAGTTTTCTGGGCCATGTTGTATCAGCATCGGGTATTCGGGTTGATCCGAGTAAAATTTCAGCTATACTTGATTGGAAACCTCTAAAAAATGTCTCAGAAGTTCAAAGCTTTCTGGGGCTCGCTGGTTATTATAGACGTTTTGTGAAAGGGTTATCTATGATTGCGACCCCGATGACAAAGTTACTACAAAAAGACGTTAAGTTTGAATGGTCAAAAAAGTGCCAGAAAAGTTTTGATCAGTTGAAAGTTCGATTGACCGAAGCTCCAGTCTTAGTTCAGCCAGAATCGGGTAAAGAGTTTGTTATTTATAGTGATACATCCTTAAATGGTTTGGGATGTGTTTTGATGTAGGAAGGAAAATTTGTAGCCTATGCCTCGAGACAGTTAAAGCCGCACGAAAAGAACTATCCGACGCATGATTTGGAATTGACAGCTATTGTATTTGCGTTGAAAATATGGCGCCACTATTTGTTTGGTGAAAAATGTCATGTATATTTTGATCACAAAAGCCTGAAGTACTTGATGACTCAGAAAGATCTGAATTTGAAACAACGCCGATGGTTAGAATTGCTAAAAGATTACGAGCTTGTGATTGACTATCATCCGAGAAAGGCTAATGTTGTTGCTGATGCCTTAAGTCGAAAATCACTGTTTGCTTTGCGTGCAATGAACGCACATATGGCTATATTTGATGATGGTGCGATAGTAGCTGAATTGAAAGCAAAACCGTTACTTGTTCAACAGATTTGTGAAGCTCAGAAAGCTGACGATGATTTAATTGCAAAACGAGCTCAGTGTGACTTAAATGTTGATTTAGAGTTTCTAGTTGATGCTGAGGATTGTTTGAGGTTCAAAAACCGATTATGTGTTTCGAGAAATTCAAAGTTAATTCAGGTGATTTTGAATGAAGCTCATAATAGTCGATTTTCTGTTCATCCGGGTAGTACGAAAATCTATAATGATCTGAACTGCACTATTGGTGGCATGGTATGAAACGAGACATTTCCGACTTTGTTTCGAAATGTTTAATTTGTCAACATGTTAAAGCCGAGCATCAGGTACCATCCGGGTTGCTTCAGCCGATCATGATACCTGAATGGAAATGGGATCGAGTCACGATGGATTTTGTATCCGGTTTACCGTTGACACCGAGCAAGAAAGATGCAATTTGGGTTATTGTTGATAGGTTGACAAAATCGGCACACTTTATTTTGATTCGCACGGATTTCCCACTCGATAAACTTGCTGAATTGTATGTTTCTCAAATTGTGAGATTGCATGGTGTGCCTATTTCTATTATTTCAGACAGAGATCCGAGATTCATATCGCGATTTTGGAAGAAACTACAAGATGCTTTAGGTACGAAACTACATTTTAGCACAGCTTTCCATCCGCAGACAGATGGTCAATCCGAACGAATCATTCTGATACTTGAGGATATGTTGAGATGTTGCATTCTCGAGTTTGAAGGTACGTGGGAACGATACTTACCTTTGATTGAATTTGCTTATAATAATAGCTTTCAATCTAGTATCAAAATGGCACCTTACGAGGCTTTGTACGGTCGTAAATGTCGTACACCATTGTATTGGACCGAGCTTAGTGAAAATAAGATACACAGGGTTGATTTGATTAAAGAGACTGAACAGAAAGTGAAAGTGATTTGGGATAGTCTGAAATCAGCATCGGATCGTCAAAAACATTATGCGGATTTGAAAAGAAAGGATATAGAATTTCAGATCGGGGATAAAGTGTTTCTGAAAGTCTCACCGTGAAAGAAAATACTCAGATTCGGTCGTAAAGGCAAATTGAGTCCGAGATTCATTGGACCGTATGAGATTATAGAGCGTGTTGCACCAGTTGCTTATAGATTGATGTTACCGCCTGAGTTAGAAAAGATTCATAATGTATTCCATGTTTCGATGCTCCGTAGATACCGATCTGATCCTTCACATGTGATTAGTCCGACGGAGATTGAAATTAACTCTGATATGTCATATGAAGGAGAACCGATTAGCATTCTGGCTCGTGAGATCAAAGAATTACGAAATAAGAAAATTTCGTTAGTTAAAGTATTGTGGCATAAACATGGAGTTGAAGAAGCAACTTGGGAGTCAGAAGATATTATGAAAGAGCGTTATCCAAACCTATTCACTGGTAAGAATTTTCGGGGACGAAAATCCCTAAAGAGAGGGAGAGTTGTAACAACCCGGTTTTGACCCTAATCGGAACAGTGGTTTCGGGACCACAAATCCGAATTATAAAAATATTTTTATATTATTTTCTGTGTTCATTATGTGTGAATTTACTAGTGTGAAAATTTCGTGCTTTAATTTCACCGTTTGAGTGTCTGATTAAATAAAAGGATTAAATCGCGTAAAATAAAAATGTAATGGTTAAATATGGAAGTGTCTAATTGTTGTTGTTTTTATAATTTAGAGGTTTTATTATGCAATTAGCCACTATGTAAGTTAGTGGGTGGCAAAGGACTAAAGTAACCTTATTATATATGTTTTATATATATATTAGTAAAGGTTAATATAGTAAATAAATAATAAGGTTAGTATATGTTTAATATAACAAATTAATGTCATGTTCTTCACCTTTTAGCCGAATTTGAGAGAAAAAAAATGGTTTAAAGCTTTGTTTCATTCGGCACATTCAAGCTTTGATTAAGATCAAGAAACGAAGAAAACGAATTTAGATCGGGGGAAAATGAAAGTAATCGAATAGTCGATCGTGTTCGCCGATATCTGAGATTTTGAAGTCGCGTTACGAGCTCGGGGATCGTCAGCATAGTCTATCACACTATCAACCGTCTTCGGTATTTTATATATTTTGAACTCGAACCTATGGCATGTATAGTCTAGTTAATATGTTTAAATTTGGGATATGTGAATATGAGCCATGCGAAAATGGCTTACTTTGTTTTGACCCATTTTGGTGCCTATGCATATAGTTTTAAATGTCATTAAGATGGAGATTTTATTTATGCATAGTTGATTAAATTATAAGCTATGATAGATAAGTAAGTGTTATTTAATCTGCTGAACTCAATACTTTGAAATTTTAATTAGTTTGATGCTTATTCATTATTGCATTCGATATATATAAAAAAAATTTAAAGTTAATTTACATGCTGTTCGATTTGTACTGCATGAGAGAGTTAAAGTTGAACTTAAGACAAGTTATTAGCTAATTAATATGTTGCCGTTATATTATGAAGCATTGACTGTCTTAATTAGGGCACAATTATGGTATTTAGATAATTAATATGCTAGTGTTGTGATGTGAATCATTGGTTGTCCGATTTAAGACACTTATTGTATTTTAGTTGTTAAATGCTGCCGTTAGGAGGAGGGTTATTGCTATCTAAAGCATGTAATTATGCTGTCCAAAATAGGACATCTTTGATTGAGTCATGCGAACATTAAATGACTGGAGTAATAAAGGTTAAAATTAACTGAAACTTGTAGCAATGCTGTCCAAAAGTGGCAACTGTTGTCTCTATTTATGTTTTAATATCTGGTCCGAATTTTGTAAGTAAATTGTTGACCAATTTTGGTAATAATAAATATCTATTACTTGATTCAATTAAAATAATAATAATTTTGAGTCAGATTTTGATCGGTAATGCCTCGTAACTCTAATCCGGCGACAGACTCGGGTTGAGGTGTTACAGTAGTCGAGTACCATTAGTGTCCATTCGGGTAATTGGGTTTTTGTTCTTCAAAATCGTTCTTTGCTGGATCAACTTACTTTCTCTCCCTCATTGGTACTTTGCATTTACTTATTTTTGGTTTTGGGTAGCCGAACGTTTCCTCCATTGTTAGCCGAATATTGTTTGTGCCATCAAACCTCTCCCTTGTCCTAGATTGTCGATTCTCTTCTATTCCCCCTCTCTCTCAAGCCGTGGTGGATGAGCATCTCATCTTCCTCTCGATTCTAACTTCTATTCCCTGTCACTCAAATAGTTTTCGTTGGCAGAATATGGATTGGCAGGTCCCTGCATCTCTACTCTTTCAACTTTTCTCTTCTATTTCCTTAGATGTCGATTATTATCTTCTTCTTTTTACCTTTGTTATGGTGTTCTTTCGAGTTTAAGGAATTAGTGAGGAGTGGAGAAGTTCTCTAGCACTGTAGAAATGATTGGACCCTTCTCTTTCATTCTGAACCGAAGGTAATACTGCTCGCAGTGAATGATCTGAACTGGAATATGTGTCGTGGGTTGGTATTGGCTGAATATGCTTTTCCCTTGTTTGGGGCTCGCGTTTTCTTTAGGCTGATAACCATAGATTCAACCCATATGTATAAGCAATCTTGATTACTAAATTTACTTTATATGCAGATAACTATCAATGAAGGTTGAGATCCTATTGTCAAGCGATTGATAAATACCTTGTTTAATGGTGCTCGTTGGCTGTTCACAAGAGTTCGTATTCAGGTGTGTATTTGTATGCGGGATTCGATGAACGGCTGAAACGCCGAAAGTATGTGTTGTTTACACTATTATGACTGTAGATCAGCAAAATGCCGAAAAGCCAAAAATATAGCTATGATGCCACATGAGCATGCCATCGTGTATGTGGTGTTCCGAGCCTACAAACATGGGCATTAGTCTGTAGAGGCCACCACGAGTGCTGTCATGGTCTTAGGTTGTTCTGGGCCTTGATAGGTCAAAATGGGTCGCGTGGGCCCAATGGGATTGTAGGCTCACACGGGTAAAATCCTTGGTAAGTGATCATTAATAGGTTGGTTTATAAGGCTCGCAATGCCATATGTGAATCTGGACTAAATGGGCCACACAAGCGTGTGGGCCACCTTGGGCCCAATAGTGGGTTTTGGGACCATATACACTGTTCTGGCCATGTAGGTTATCTAAGTCGCTCGAAGTGATGATAGACCTTTTAGGAGGTCGTAAAAGTACCGAGACCCTATTTTTTATAAAATAATCGTAATACCCCTGTAGGGTAAAATGACCGTAATGCCTCTGCTAGGTGAATTGACCGATATACCCTCAAAGGGTAAAATGACTATTTTGCCCCTCTAGGTTAATGTTTGAATTGTCTATGATATAAATGATTGATTTGTCCTTGATGTAAATGACTGCTTTGTCTGTGTTTGGTATGATTGATTCTGAGCATGGCATTCTGCATACACGACATACTGCATGGGGTTGGGATACTGTTATGGAGGAAGTACTGTACTTGTGGCTCTGCCACAATCACTGTTACTGGTGGCTTGGCCACATATACTATTACTGGCAGCTTTGTTGTGATACTGTTGCTGGCAGCTTTTCTGCGATGCTACTGATGGCTTTGTGCCGATCATATTACAGTTACTGATGGCTTTGTACTGATCATATTACCGTTACTGATGGCTTTGTGCCGATCATATTACCGTTACTGATGGCTATGTACCGATCATATCACTGCTAATGATGGCTTTGTGCCAATCATATTACTGTACTTCTGGCATGTAGCCATTCTGTTTATAGCTTATAGCTATCCTGTTTATGGCTTTTAGCCATTCTGACTACTGGCAGAGCTGTTGTATTATTACTCCTGGCAGCTATGCTATGCTGTGATATTAGTGTAAGGGCTGGGTGGGTCGACTCTCTCCCCACAAGGTGTGTTGGGTTGGTACGTGTGGTGAGTTGGCTAGATTGGGATGGGTTTTCATACTTGCACCATACTGATATTGTATTGGGCTTAGGCCCACACTGTTTCTGTATTGGGCTAAGGCCCACACTGTACTGTTACTGTCAAAGGGCTCAGGCCTTGACTGATTCTGTTTCTTTAATAAGGGCATTACACACTGAGTTTTTGTAAACTCACCTCGTTTTTAACCTTTCAAGTAATCCCCAGGGTTAGACGATTCAGAGCTGCGAGCGACTCGGAGAGGGCCACACAACTACACTTTTTTTTATTCTATTTTGGTTATTTGCTTAAGCAATTTGATTTTGATTCGGGTTGTAATAAGGTCTCTATAATTTTTGGATTTTAAATTTGGGATTGGATGTGATTTATATCTACTAGGAGTAGAACACGGTTTTCCAAAATAATAACTATTTTCTAACACTATGTTTCGGCACCTCAGTTTTTAAATATCATGTTTTCGTAAATCATTTGCTTTAACTTAAGCTTCCGCAACAATAAGGTTTGAAGGTAATAACTTTTCAATAAACCTAGATTGAAAATAAACAAACACAAATTGAGGTTTTATAAAAGTTTTAAATGGCAAGAAGTTGGAAATTTCAAGAAGGGTTTTTAATGAAAACATGGTTTTCGAAAAACACTTCAATGTGACACGCCAGATTCGGGCCTAACTTCTAGGCTGGGTTTGGGGTGTTACAATCAAAGATCCTTTCTCAATTTTTGCTAATTTTTCAAGTTTATAACTCTTATTAAGGATCACTCTCATGTTATCTTCGTCATTTCAAAGACTTCCTACACCAAAGGTGTAACACCCTTGTCCTATCTCCGTTGTCGGGTTAGGGTTAGAGAGTATTACCGAGCAAAACATAACATTTAACTTCACAACAGAAGCAATCATACAAATTAAATGCTAAAATATAACAATTGAATCTAATCATGGCAAAAAATACAGTTATGGGCCTTAAATCAAGCCTATGATGCCCTAAAAATAGTTTCGGAACAATCTAGGATCAACAAGAAACAAATCAGAAAATTTTAGAAAAGCATGAAAATTTGGGAAACAAAGGTCACACAGTTGTGTGGCCAGCCCATTAAACATAGCCCAGACCGTGCGAACATTCAAATTCTAGACACACAACCGTCTCTCGGCCCGTGTTTTTACCCGTATGTATATTTGAAATAGGGTCACACGGCCGTGTTGCAGGCTATGTACCAAACTGTGTGTGCAATCGACATTAGGTCACACGACCGTGTCATAGGCCATGTGTTAGGTTGTGCTACATACTAACTTCAGACATATGGTCATGTCTTGGACAGTGTGAAACCTGCACTTAAAGTAATAAAGACACACGCCCGTGTAGGGTGGCCATGTGTGGCACACGGTCGTGTGATAGCCCATGTTCCAAGCCATGTGCTCTATTTTTAACCACTAATGCTGGTTAAAACAAACACCAATTCTTACACATCAAGACACATCATACCTAGCTTGTTTCACATGATTTAAAACACATTTAAACACCTACCAAATGTACCAAATCTCACATTCTTTGTGCCTAACCAATGTGTCCTCATTGACACCACAAATGTTACACAATTACAATAAGCACATCACTTAAACGGTTACCATTACCTAATACAAAACACATACCATAAACAAAACAAACATGACCAACATCATAAGCTACCTATAAAAAATAGCCATACTTCATTTCAACATCATTAAAGTTACCAAATGAAAACAACGCCTAACCACAAGCCCAAACATTTCCATACAAAAATATTATCAACTTGACACTTAGCTGACCAAATCATAACCACAAGAGGTTAGTTACAATTCAACTAATAAATTAACCATAACCACATCAAGTCCTATATACATGCCACAACCAAAATGACTCAAAAACAAAAGCTATCGAAGAGAGTCTGGATAGTGTGAGTGTTGAAGCTGATCCGTCTGAACCGTTCCGCAAAATGTTAACTACAAAAAAAACAAAAATATGTAAGCTTAAGAAGCTTAGTAAGTCCATAACTAAAGTTTCAAATCAATTTACCTCATTCCATAAATGAATACTAAAAGAGCATTAAATTTCTAAACCTAACAATCGTTTCCAAAATCACATAATGTCAATATCCAAAACTTGCAATTAAGCGATTCATAAACCACTGTAGTTCAAATCAAAACAAATAATTTTTTGCTATTTAAACTCATAACTCTGTCACCAATATCGCTTTTACAAAGCATGAGTTTTTACATATAACTATAAACTTTCCCTTCGTTTCAATATTGTTACAAACAACTTTTAAACACATAACCATTAATTATTCAATTTCATCACTTAACATCTTCATATTCATCTAAACATATCATCTCTAGATCATTTATAAATTCAATATCAACTTACGTTAAACAAAATAGATAATCAAGAGGATGAATTTCTAATTCCTGATAACCAAATGCAAAATCACATCGCAGTAGTATATAATCACATATAACATAAGTGATACTTTTCAAAAGAACTAACCAAATTTTATCAATCACCATATCTCAATGTACTTATCAACATTTATACATAAGTATTTCATAGTACTATTTATAACATAGCAAGAATTTAAACATTCCATAAAATTGAGCAAGTAAATAATTTTTAAGTCAATTAATACATAGCTCGATGAACTATAGTAACTTATTTACTTAAAGATGCGTAATAGAGGCACCGAAGTGCAAATAGAGGCACTGAAGTGTAATCCCGTACAAGCGTGTGTTCTAACCCTATTGGCATGTCAATCGTATCCTAATCATTTACTATGTTCAAACGGGCATTTTAACTGAGTTCATCACATTAACAAATCAGAGGCACTTCCATAATATCAAGACACATACTATAAATCCATTACGTCTATTCGAGATCATATAATTCATATTCAAAATCTTTACTCAAATTCAGAGTAACTTCACACTCACCTTGTACTTAATTGTAACAAATTTATAATTAAATTCCCATATCAAATATTCAACATTAATTAAATTTATTCCAGCTCAAAACAACACAAATTATAAATAAATGCATGTAATTATTCATTTCTACTATGAACTTACAAAAATAAGACAACACTCCACATGTGACGACAATTACTCGACGAACCAACTTATCCGTTTCTTGATCTAAATATAATAATTTTATTCAATTAACTAATTCAATATCATAATGCATCTAAATTTACATTTTTTCCCTTTAAAAACATTTTATATTTTTACCCTAAAATTTTAAATTTTATTCAATCCAGTCCTTAAAACCGAAACTATTTAAATTTTCACATTTAACCCTTTATGCTCAAAACTGAACTTAACAGTATTTCTATACAACCCTTATATATTAAAAAACTTACAAATTAATATGTTCAATTTTACATAATTTCAAATTAGTCCCTAGATATAAAACTATCAAAAATTCCATTACAAAATAGTCCTATTTAACAATCAAGTTCACAAATTCATCATTTAATCTCAAGAACACTTAGATTCATCAATGAAAAGTTTCAAAACCTGTAACACCCCTAACCCATATCCGTCGCCGGATTAGGGTTACTAGGCATTACCGGACATAGCATGATAAAACACAATCATTGAACACTCTTTATACACCAAAGAATAATGATACTTTTATAGCTTTGACAGACTTAACTATTCACAAATAGATTTAATTACAAACCATAACTTACAAAGCAGCACTATTCAAAATTTTCAATTTATTCAATTTGAACTTACATCTAAACAATAGAACATGTTCAATACTTTTCGAATTCATATAAGCAACATTATGATATGGCCATGTATACATTTGCTATCACTATGTCATGCGCAAAACAATATGGTTACATTAAACATTTAAAATCACAAGTACAATTCATAGTATCCCAATTTTGTATGCTTAATAGTCAATTCTACTAACATATACTAAACCATTCAAAACAAACAAAATTGCAAGCTTTACCATCACAACCGAACTCAAATAATCTAGGCATATTCAAACATATATTTATCTCATATCAACCTACATTTTTGCTTATTACTAAATTCATGTATAAAAGACCATATCATTAGAGCCATTTAAAAACATCCATATTTCATAATCACTACTTAGCTAACTTAAGCATATTCTATCATTGCGTATAAATTATTCAATCCATAGTATATTTATATAATACTACGGCCGAACCTAATTTAATCAACTAGCATACCTGAATATACAACATAACCAGTTCATATATGTCTCATCATTTTAATACATTTTATATCCAAATATAATAGCACTTAATAAAGTATCGAAAGATACTGTCGATAGCGTGATAAGTCTTGCTGATGATCCCCAAACTCGTAATGACTTCCAAAATCTATAAAACAAAGAATAAACATACACACAGTAAGCTTTTGCAGCTTAGTAAGTCATAAGCAAACATTATTCAATTTAACATTAATATCAAACTAATTTGCCAAGCCAACCAAATCAAATATAAGTAAGCATTTAACTTTATCAAGCTTAATTTCATAGCACGATATAAATACATACCTGAATCTTTTATTTCGATTTCACATTCGGTCTTCACTTAACATTTCCTATTGAACGGTTCGGAATTAAAAAGGATACGCAGATAGTTAGAAAGCTTATACAATGCCAACGTTCCAAACGTGGTCTTACATGTAATCACAGATCGATGTCGCTGTCCCAAACAGGGTCTTACACGTAAACACAAATCGATTCCAACGTCCCAGACGTGGTCTTACACGAAAACACACATAAAAAATCCTATGTCATGACATAAGTATCCTATCTATTCCTAAGGTTCGTACGAGGCTTTCAGACATTGATTATCGATCGAATCGAACTTGAAACAAAATCCCTATCTCAATAATCACATTCGGCCAAAGCATATAACAAATCAAATAATTCAATTTATCACATATCATTTATATATTCTTGAATTTAACAACATTTAAATGCTTATCGACTTACCTAGAATATCGACGGACACAGTCGACTACTCGACTACTTTCGACTTCCCCCGATCTAATTCCATTTTCTTCGGTTCTTGATCTAAATATATTCAAATTTAACCCTTTTATTCATCAAATTATTAAATTTAATCCAAAAACACATAAATGGTAAAATTACCATTTTGCCCCTAATGTTTTACACTTTTTGCAATTTAGTCCTTATTACATAAAACACAAAATACAAAAAATTTGAACACATCATGCTAAAGCCGAATGTTTCTAGTATTCATACATCCACACATTTCATTTATTTTTCATTTTAGTCCCTCAAAATTTTATTTTCACAATTTAGCCCTAATTACTCAAATTCACCAAAAATTCACAGACAAAACATGTTAATCTAACAAATACATTTCATATTTCACCAACTAACATCATAAAACTCAAACATTCATCAATGACACATTTCAAAATTATCATTAATTCACAAAATTGACGCATGGGTTTTGAAGAACATGAAGCAACAATCTCAAAAACGTAACAATTATCCAAAACTAAAACAAAAACTAACCTCAATCAAGATGAATAAGTGTCGAACCTAGCCAACCTTTCTTCTTTATTTCTTTCTTTAGTTTCGGTGTAAAAGATGATGATAATGGCTTATTTTTGTTTTAATTTAACATATATTAACAAATTATTATGTTACTAAAATAACCTTTAATAAATAATATACAAAACATATATAATAATGTCATATTAGTCCTTTGCCGCCCACTAACTATATATTGGCCTTATTGCATCATAAATCCTCCATTTTATAACGACAACAATAATTAGGTACTTTTAGATTTAACCCCTAAATTTTCATTTTACGCGATTAAGCCATTTTCTTTAATCGGTCGCTCAAACGACAAAATAAAACACGAAAATTTCATACAATAAAATTCACACATAATAAACACAAAAAATAGAATTAAATTATCTTTTGAACTAAAATTTGTGGTCCCAAAACCACTATTCTGATTAGGGTCAAAATCGAGCTATTACAACTCTCTCCCCTTAGGGATTTTCGTCCCTGAAAATCTTACCGGTGAATAGGTTTGGATAACGCTCTTTCATTGCATCCTCTGGCTCCCAAGTTGCTTCCTCAACTCTGTTTTTATGCCACAGTACTTTAACTAACATAATTTTATTATTTTGTAATTCTTTAACCTCACGAGCCAGAATACGAATCGATTCTTCTTCATATGACATATCGGACTTAATCTCAATCTCTATCAGGCTAATCACATGCGAAGGATTGGATCGGTATCTACGAAGCATCGAAACATAGAATACATTGTGAATCTTTTCTAGCTCTGGTCACAATAGCAATCTATAAGCAACAGGCCCGATACGCTCTATATTCTCATACGGTCCAATAAATCTCAGACTCAATTTGCCTTTACAACCGAATCTGAGTATTTTCTTCAACGGTGAGACTTTCAGAAAGACTTTATCTCTTATCTGAAACTCTATATCTTTTCTTTTCAAGTCTGCATATGATTTCTGAAAATCCGATGCTATTTTCAAACTATCCCGAATCACTTTCACTTTTTTTTAGTTTCTTTAATCAAATCGACCCCGTGTATCTTATTTTCACAAAGCTTCATCCAATACAATGGTGTACGAAATTTACGACCGTACAAAGCCTCATAAGGTACCATTTTGACACTAGATTGAAAGCTATTATTATATGCAAATTCAATCAAAGACAAGTATCGTTCCCACGTACCCTCAAACTCGAGAATGCAACATCTCAACATATCCTCAAGTATCTGAATGATTCGTTCGGACTGACCATCTGTTTGCGGATGGAAAGCTGTGCTAAAGTGTAGTTTCGTACCTAAAGCATCTTGTAGTTTCTTCCAAAATCGCGATGTGAACCTCAAGTCTTTATCCAAAACAATAGAAATAAGAACACCATGTAATCTCACAATCTGAGAAACATATAATTCAGCCAACTTATCAAGCAAATAATCTATACGAACCGAAAAAAAGTGTGTCAATTTAGTCAATCTATCCACAATAACCCAGATTGCATCTTTCTTGCTCGGTGTCAATGGTAAACCGGATACAAAATCTATCGTGACTCTGTCCCATTTCCATTCCAGTATCATAATCAACTGAAGTAACCCAGAAGGTGCCTGATGCTCAGCTTTCACTTGTTGGCAGATTAAACATTTCGAAACAAAGTCAGAAATGTCTCGTTTCATACCATGCCACCAGTAAAGCTGTTTCAGATCATTATACATTTTTGTACTACCCGGATGAACAGATAACCGACTGTTATGAGCTTCGTTCAAAATCATCTGAATCAACTCTAGATTCCTCGGAACACATATTTGATTTTTGAACCTCAAACAATCATTGGCATCAAATCGCAACTCTGTTTCATCACTTGATTCACATAGAGTTTGTTTTGCTAACAAATCATTATCAACTTTCTGAGCATCACAAATTTGTTGAACAAATAACGGTCTTGCCTTTAATTCAACTATTATCGAACCATCATTTGACATAGCCATATGTGCATTCATTGCTCGTAAAGCAAACAATGAGTTTCATCTTAAAGCATCAGCAACAATATTAGCCTTTCCCGAATGATAGTCAATCACAAGATCGTAATCCTTTAGCAACTCTAACCATCGACACTGTCTTAGGTTCAGATCTTTTTGAGTCATCAAATATTTCAGGCTTTTGTGACCAGAATAAACATGACATCTCTCATTGAACAGGTAGTGGCGCCATATCTTCAATGCAAACACAATAGCTGCCAATTTCAGATCGTGTGTCGGATAGTTCTTTTCGTGTGGCTTTAGCTATCTCGAGGCGTAAGCTATGACTTTGTCTTCCTGCATCAAAACACAAACCAAACAACTCAAAGATGCATCACTATAAATGACAAATTCTTTACCTGATTCTGACTGAACTAACACTAGAGCTTTGGTCAAAAGAGCTTTCAAATGTTCAAAACTTTTCTAGCATTTTTCTGACCACTCGAACTTAACATCTTTCTGTAATAGCTTCGCCATCAGGGTTGCAATCATAGAAAATCCTTTCACGAACCGTTTATAATAACCAGTGAGCCCCAAAAAGCTTCGAACTTCAGAGACATTCCTCAGAGGTTTCCAATCCAATATAGCTGAAATTTTGCTCGGATCAACCCGAATACCCGATGATGATTCAACATGGCCCAGAAAGCTAACTTCACATAACCAGAACTCACATTTACTGAACTTTGCATACAACTGTTTATATCGTAAAGTCTGTAACACAAGTCTCAAATGTTCAGCATGTTCGGTTTCATCACGGGAGTAGATCAAAATGTCATCTATGAATACTACCATAAATCGATCCAGATACTGTCTGAAGATCCGATTCATCAAATCCATTAAAACAACAGGTGCATTAGTAAGTCCAAAAGGCATAACCAAAAACTCATAATGTCCGTACCTCATTCGAAAAGCATTCTTCGGTACATTAGAGTCTTTAACTCCCTACTGATAGTAGCCTGATCTCAGATCTATCTTTGAAAACACAGTAGCCCCTTTCAACTGATCAAACAAATCATCAATCCGTGGCAACAGATACTTATTCTTTATGGTCACCTTATTGAGCTGTATGTAGTCGATACACATTCTCACAGCTCAATCTTTCTTTTTCACAAACAAAACTGGTGCGCCCCAGGGAGAGAAACTCGGTCACACGAAACCTCTATCTGTCAACTCTTGCAACTGAGCTTTCAATTCCTTTAATTCTGTAGGTGCCATTCTGTACAGAGCTATCAATATCGGAGTCATCCCCAGTAGTAATTCAATACCAAATTCAACTTCTCAAATACGTGGCAAACCTGGTAATTCTTCAGGAAACACATCCAGATATTCGCACACAACAGGTACTGTTTCAATCTTTCTTTCAGTTACTTTAGAGTCGAGCACATAAGCAAGGTAAGCTTCACAACCCTTCCTCACGTATTTCTGAGCTAACATCGAAGATATCACTGCTGGTAAACCATTCAGATCATTAGATTCAATCCGAATAATCTCATCATTCTGACACCGTAAATCAATAATCTTCTGTTTGCAGTTCACAACAGCATCATGCAGAGTTAACCAATTCATACCCAGAATTATATCAAACTCATCAAATGGAAAAAACATCAAATCAGCCAAAAAACATTAATCTCGAATCATCAACGGACAATTCTTGCACACTTTATCAACCAAAACACACCGGCCCAGGGGGTTCGATACTTTAATTACAAAATCAGTAGACTCAACAAACAAAGCCTTACTGGTTACTAATATTTCACACACATAAGAACGAGTTGAACTAGGATCAATCAATGCAACAACACTAGTATCATAAAGAGTGAAAGAACCAGTAATAACGTCTGGGGATGAGGCCTCCTCGCGTGCGCGAATGGCATAGGCTTTGGTAGGTGCGCGAGCCTCAGATCTAACAGATGAATCTTTGGTACCTCTCTGACTGCCACTCATATTACCTGTGTTTCTGGGTGGTCTACCTCTAGCTGCAGTGTTGCCCGATCTCGTATTCTGTACCAGATTTTGATCTGCAAACTCTCGGCACTCTCGAATGAAATGATCCCTCAACCCACATTTAAAATAGGCTCGATCATGCAATCTGCAACTACTGGGATGTCGTTTACCATAATGTTCACATTTAGGTTGATTTTATCTAACATTACCCACACTAGCTACTGAGGTAGCTCTCGAGCTCATAGGTGGTCTATCTCGATCCCGTCATGAATACCCCACAGTAGCCTTTGAACGGCTAGTATCATCTCGAAACTTCTTTGAGGTTGACAGAAATGACTTACTGAATGATCTTTTACGGGAATCTCAAGCTTCAAAGTCAGCTTTTCTCTTCTTTTTCCCGAGCTCTTCGGCTTTGCAAGCTCGCTCAACAAGTACCATGAACTCTTTTATCTCAAGTATGCCAACTAAAAGTTCAATGTCTTCGTTCATCCCATCTTCAAATCTTTTACACATAATAGCTTCAGTCAAAACACACTCTCTAGCATACCTGCTGAGTCTCACAAATTTCCGCTCATATTCTGTCACTGTCTGACCCTATTTCAATTTGAAAAATTCCTTGCGTTTCTAATCAATGAATCTCTGACTGATGTATTTCTTACGGAACTCAGTCTGAAAGAATTCCCAAGCACTTGTTCCTTTGGAACCACTGATACCAGTGTATTCCACCAGTGATATGCAGTGTCCCGTAGCAAAGATATGGCACATTTAAAGCACTCATCAGGGGTGCAAGATAACTCATCGAACACTTGAATAGTATTATCGAGCCAGAATTCAGCTCACTCAGCATCATCATCAGTGGCTCTGAATTCTTCAGCCTCGTGTTTTCAGATTTTATTGACAGGAGGCTTAAGCAATCTCAATGGATCACCCACTTGAGGTATAGCTAGTATCGAAGATGGATTAACCGGGGGTAGAGGTTGTTGTGCAGTCGGATTAGTCTGGATATATTGAATAAACCAGACGTTCATTATTTGGTAGAAGGCTTGTCTAGTCTCTCCATTTTGGTTACTCGAAGTCGGTCGAGAATCAAATGGTGCTGTCCCTTGCGTAGGAGAAGGCGCTATACTCTCGACATCATCAGCTACTTCTCGATCGGGATCTATATCCATTACTATACGAAAATACATTTTCAGATGTCAAAAGTCATCACACTATCGCAGTAATAAATATGGCATGTATAGCTCAACTCATACGCGCTACGTTAGTCCTAGAATCAACTAAACCGTAGCTCTGATACCAATCAAATGTAACACCCCTAAACCATATACATCGCCGAATTAGGGTTACTAGGCATTACCGAACATAGCATGATAAAACACAATCATTGAACATTCTTTATACACCAAAGAATAATTATACTTTTATAGCTTTGATAGGCTTAACTATTCACAAATAGATTTAATTACAAACCATAACTTACAAATCAACACTATTTAAAATTTTCAATTTATTCAATTCGAACTTACATCTAAACAATAGGACATGTTCCATACTTGTCGAATTCGAAATGATATGAATACAGCTTAAAAAAATAAAATCACATAAGCAACATTATGATATGGTCGTGTATACATTTCTATCACTATGTCATGCGCAAAACACTATGGTTACATTAAACATTTAAATTCACAAGTACAATTCATAGTATACCAATTTTGTATGCTTAATAGTCAATTCTACTGACATATAGTAAACCATTCAAAATAAACAAAGTTGCAATCTTTACCATCACAACCGAACTTAAATAATCTAGGCATATTCAAACATATATTTATCTCATATCAACCTACATTTTTGCTTATTACTAAATTCATGTATAAATGACCATATCATTTGATCCATTTAAAAACATCCATATTTCATAATCACTACTTAGCTAACTTAAGCATATTCTATCATTGCGTATAAATTATTCAATCCATAGTATATTTATATAATACTATGATCGAACCTAATTTAATCAACTAGCATACCCAAATATATAACATAACTAGCTCATATATGTCTTATCATTTTAGTACATCTTATATCCAAATATAATAGCACTTTATAGCCGAATTTTGTAGCTACACATAAGGCTGAACATATACCAACTATGACATTTTTACTTATTAAACAACCAAACCATTTTAGTAATTACCTATCATTATAACATAAGTTTATAAATACATATTATAGACACATTAATATAAACACTAAAATCGAACATACCACACACTTATATATGACATGTTAAATTTTAAGCTTTAGCCACATATACCATTATATCAACTAAGACACAAACCTAATCATCAATATAATGCAAATATCAAGACCGAATATTATAAGTACTTACAACTTCAAATCAAACATATTTCAAGACTTCAATGTCTAACATAAGCCATGACTTAATTTAACATTCATTAGCAAAACATATCGACCAAATCAAACATAAACTTAACAACTATGTTTCATATATAATAAGCTCAGGCCAAATTATTATAAACCAATTTCAATAGGCACATAATCAAGAACTCATATCATAGCCATATATACATAGTTAACAGCATCATTTCAAGCCAATTTCTCAAAAGCATAAAAACCAAACTTAACCTTTCAACTACATGCCATAACCGAATACATATCATACCAAAATCAAACAAATCATACACATATATGGCATACTTACTATTACCAGCCCACACACACACATTCAACTTAATATCCTCCAATACATATACATTCGGCATTTAGTTTATCTCACAACTAAATCAATCAATCCAACACATATGCAAAACATTTATTAACAAAACATAAGCTTAAACCACATTCAAATAAAAATAAGCAAAAGACTCCATTTTGACAATTAAGAAATATGCATCAATTCTAAACTTGAACAAAAAGGAGATCATCCATTTTCGCATGGCTATTAATTACATATACATATTTGTTCCATAATCAACATTTCGACTATGCTATACATGCCATATACTCAAAAACAACTTAATAAAGTACCGAAAGAAACTGTCGATAGTGTGATAAGTCTTGCTAACGATCCCCGAGCTCGTAATAACTTCCAAAACCTATAAAACGAAGAATAAACATAAACACAGTAAGCTTTTGTAGCTTAGTAAGTCGTAAGCAAACATTATTCATTTTAACATTAATATCAAACCAATTTGCCAAGCCAACCAAATCAAATATAAGTAAGCATTTAACTTTATAAAGCTGAATGCATAAATACTCAAATACATGTATACTTATCATTTCATAAATTACAACTATAATAATAGGCCAAATCTTCTTATATCACAAATGCTTCTATAAGCCAAATCACTTATAAGTACAAACATACTCGCACATTATTCATATATCAATTGACTTTGAATCATCAATTCAATATACAACTTACCTTAATTTCATAGCATGATATAAATACATACCTGAACCTTTTAATTCTATTTCACATTCGGTCTTCACTTAACATTTCCCGTTGAACCGTTCGGAATTAAAAAGGATACGCGGATAGTCAGAAAGGTCATACAATGCCAACGTCCCAGACGTGGTCTTACATGTAATCACAGATCGATGCCGCTATCTTAGACAAGATCTTACACATAAACACAAATCGATGCCAACGTCCGAGATTTGGTCTTACACAAAAACACATATCGGATATCCTATGTCATGACATAAGTATCCTATCTATTCCTAGGGTTCGTACGGGGCTTTCAGACATTGATTATCGATCGAATCGAACTCGAAACAAAATCCCTATCTCAAAAATCACATTCAGCCAAAGCATATAACAAATCAAATAATTCAATTTATCACATATCATTTATATATTGTTTAATTTAACAACATTTAAATGCTTATCGACTTACCTTGAATATCGACAGACACAGTCGACTACTCGACTACTTTCGATTTCCCCCGATCTAATTTTGTTTTCTTCGGTTCTTGATCTAAACATATTCAAAATTAACCCTTTTATTCATCAAATCATTAAATTTAATCCAAAAACACATAAATGGGAAAATTACCATTTTACCCTAACATTTTACAATTTTTGCAATTTAGTCCCTATTACATAAAACACAAAATACAAAAAATTTGAACGCATCATGCTAGAGCCGAATGTTCCTAGTATTCATACAAGTCCACACATTTCATTTATTTTTCATTTTAGTCCCTCAAAAATTTATTTTCACAATTTAACCCTAATTACTCAAATTCACCAAAAAATCAAAGACAAAACATGTTAATCTAACAAATATATTTCATATTTCACCAACTAACATCATAAAACTCAAACATTCATCAATGGCACATTTCAAAATTATCATCAATTCACAAAATTGAAGCATGGGTTTTGAAGAACACGAAGCAACGATCTCAAAAACATAAAAATTATCAAAAAGTGAAACAAAAACTAACCTCAATCAAGATGAATAAATGTCGAACCTAGCCAAGCTTTCTTCTTTATTTCTTTCTATAGTTTTGGTGTAAAAGATGATGATAATGGCTTATTTTTGTATTAATTTAACATATATTAACAAATTATTATGTTACCAAAATAACCTTTAATAAATAATATAAAAAACATATATAATAAGGTCGTATTAGGCCTTTTTCACCCACTAACAATATATTGGCCTTATTGCATCATAAACCCTCCATTTTATAAAGACAACAACAATTAGGTACTTTTAGATTTAACCCCTAAATTTTAATTTTATGCGATTAAGCCATTTTCTTCAAACGACAAAATTAAAACACGAAAATTTCATACAATCAAATTCACACATAATAAACATAGAAAATAATATTAAAATATTTTTTAGACTCGAGTTTGTTGTCTCAAAACCACTATTCTAATTAGGGTTAAAATCGGGATGTTACAAAACTGTTAACAGTTTTACGAAATAATCCCTCGGTTATCTAAATTAAGTTACAATGATCTCAAAAACATAAAATTTAAAAGGAATGGATGAGAAAATCACTTACATGCACAATTTTAGGCTTGTTCGAATGTTGAACTAAGCTAGGGTGTTCTTCCTTTTCAATTTCGGCAATAGCAAGCACTAAGGAAGATGATAATTTTTTCTTTCTTTTGTTTAAGCCTTAATTCTTTATTTACAATTTTACCCTTTGTAATAAAACATCAATTTCACTAAACACAACCAGTTAACCGTCCATCTTAACTTATTATGGTCTAAATACCATCTAGGTCCTCTTACATTTAATAATTAAGCCATTTATTCAAGAAATTCAATAGTTTTTAGATTTTACGACTTTTACAATTTAATCCTATTTCATTAATTAACTAATCAAACAATAAAATTTTCTAACCGAACCTTCGCATACCTAAATAATATCGCTGTAAATATATTTACAGACTCAGCTTTCAGAAACGAGGTCTCGATATCTCATTTTTCGAAACCATTTGACTTATGGGACAAGCACTTATACCTAATTATTTATTCAATTAACTAAAATTCACCAAGTCAAAGCTCAATATCAAATTATAATTGACTCATATGAATTAAATGATAATTAATATGGACTTAATTGTCGGGTTTATGGTCTCAAAGCCACTATTTTCGACACCACTGAAAGTGGGCAGTTACAACTCTCCCCCCTTAGAATATTTCGTCCTTGAAATTTCTTACCTGAAAATAGGTTCAATTATTGTGATTTCATTGATTCTTTTATTTCCCACGTAGCTTCTCTCAACTTCGTATCGATACCATTATACTTTAACTAACGATATATTTTATTCTGTAATTCTTTCACTCCTTGAGCTAAATTTTTTAACAGGTTATTCATTATAAGCCAAAACGGCCAATATTAAATCTCATCCAAAGAAAGTACATGTGATGGATCAATACAATAACAACGAAGCATCGAGGCATGAAAACATCCAGGGTGAAACTTTCAGAAAGACATTCTCACAATAGAAAACTCATATCTTTACGTTTTAGATCGACTTAAGATTTTGATGAGCATATGCAGCTTTCAAATATCATGGATAATTCTAACTTTATTCCCAGTTTCTTAAACCAAATCAACTCCAACTAGCTTTCTTTAATTTAGTTTCGTTCAGTCAAAACATATTTCTTTATTTACGCTCATATAAAGTCTCGTACTGTGTTATTTTTATACTTGACTGGTAACTGTTATTATAAGCAAACCCAGCTAACAGTAATTATTTTTAATTATTTATTTTTTAAACTCAATTACTCACTCAGTCTGACCATCTATTTGCGAATGAAAATCAGTATTAAAATTCAATTTGGTGCCCAAAAATTGGATCACGGTAAAAAATAATTAATAACAGCACCATGTGCAATCTAACAAACTCAGAAATTATATAACTCAACAATCGTTTCGAATAAATAGTCTAGTCTAACAAAAATAAATTGAACATATTTCGTTAACCTGTCAACTATAATCCAGATCAAATATTTTCTTTTTGGAGTCAACGATAATCCTGAAACAAAATCCATAATGACATACTCTCTTTTCTACTCATGGATCATCACAGGTTACAGCAAACCTGACGAGACCTGATATTCGGCTTTCACCTATTGACATATTTCTCATTTCATATCAATTATTTCGAAAACATAGATTCCTATCATTTTCCTAGCTAAACACTTTAATTTGATCATTTTCAAGTTTCTGTTTAGTTAACCATTTTAGATCATATTTTTTTCAATTCACGAATTCCCTGGTTCATAATCGATGGTCAAATAACAAACTTTCAAAAACTCTAGACATATGTACCAACTCAGATTCAATTTTGAAACTTCTGTTAATATAACTTTTGTCTGTTCAGAACTCTGCTGGTATTTATTCAATCTATCAAAACTGATATTTGTAACAATTTCATCAATGAAAGAGCTATCATCAAAAAGTCTGAACAAAACATTTGTCTTATAACTCTGAACTGACAACAATCTAGTCGAAAATCAATAATTAAATATATAATAGTCCCTTTTTTTCTAAATAATTAATTCATCTCTATAACATAACAAGCATTGGTTCATCATGGTGTCTCTGATATGTTACCTGATATCATTATATAATTCTCATAATCACAATTTTATTTTCCCAAATTACACCTCTGGTCATATGAAACCTCTATCAACTAACTCTTGTAACTGTGTTTTCAACTCTATTTTTTAATTCAATAAAAGCCATTTTATACGAAGCAATAAATATCGGAGTAGTTTTGTGCATTAACTCAATAGTAAATTCAACTTCATGTTTTGATGATAATTCGGATAATTCTTCAAGAAACATATCAGTAAATTCCCTGTCTATCAAGAACTAGACAATCTTAAACTATAATGCTCGTGATTGTATAATGTAAACTAATAATGCTTTACATCCTTTACAGACCATTCTCTAAGTTATAACACAATCAGTTTTGTCTGACTCAATAGTTATTAACTCGTTAATTCTGATATCTCAAATCGATTTATTTTTTACTACAATCTACTTCATCATCAAACAAAGTAAATCAACCCATACCCAATATTAACGGTTAATATATCTAGGACAGAAGTCTCTTCTCTGGCTCGAATGGCGTAAGTTCAAGAATTATTGCTTTGTCCTAGTCGTCTACCTCCTTCAGAGACGGATATCTGCAAAACAACTTGATTTTAAAAAATGTTTGATTTCTTTGATCAAACCTTCACAAAATGTTCAGTAGATCCACATCAAAAATAGGCTCCAGTCATAATTCAACGCATACTCGTGTAAAAATTTCCACAAAAAACGCAAACAAATTTATCAACATTATGGACATTGCCAATACTGACAACTGGTGTCTACTAGAATCTTGAATCATTCTGTCTCAACTTATTTCTTCTGGTGAATCCAGACAATATGACATTGTGGCCAAAAGTACCTCAGTTCCTTCGGGAGTGGAGCTAAAGACAACTTAGATGTATTTCTTTTACTAAAGTCACAAAATTTAATTTCAATCTTTTTGTTACTATCACAGATCTCTTCCATTTACTGCGCTCAATCAGACAAAATCAAGAAGTCCCCATAAATCCCTTGCTTCAGCCAACATTTTAGTTTATATAAAAATTACATCTTCACAACAAGCACACATCTCATTTATTTAGTCAGTACAATCTCACGATTATACTAGCTAAACTATACAAACTCTCATTCATATTTTGATACAGACTTATTTTCCTGTTTCAGCTTGAGAAACTCTTTCTTTTCTATTCCAAATATCATTTACTGACATATTACTTTCTAAATTTAGTTGGAAAAAGATTTCAATTAACATTCTCTTTCGATACCATAGCTAATAATGTACTACCACTGATACACTTTGTTTTCAATAATAATACTGCATATATTAAGTAATCATCAAGTGAACATGCCAATTCATCAGATATTCTCTAAACATTTTTTAACTAGAATTCAACCCTAACTAGATTGTCATATGTTTTACCTCTAAACTCATCGGCCCATATTCATAATATTTTCATCAATACAATGACCTATTAAGTCAAAAGAACATTCTTTACCTTATTTTCAGACATTTGCAAAATTGGCACGCTAAATATTTGCTCTTTGCTCAGGAGCCGAGACATTACATTCAATTTTATTAGCAACAACACGTTTAGCATCGGCCAACATATTTTAAATTATAAGAAACTACGGTTAGATCAAATCAAAAGCATCGCACTACAACCTGTATATGTGGCATGTATATACTAGACTCAATACGTGCTACGTTAGTCCTAAAATCGACTAAATCATAGCTCTGATACCACTAAATGTAACACCCTTATCCTATCTTCGCTGCCGAATTAGGGTTATAGAGTATTACCGACTAAAACAGAACATTTAACTTTACAATAGAAACAATCATACAAATTAAATGTTAACTTATAAATTGAATCTAATCATGGTAGAAAAATACACTTATGTTCTTTAAATTGAGCCTACGGGGCCCTAAACCCAAATTGGGAACAATCTGGGATCAAATCAAAACAAATCAAAAAATTTTAAAAAGACATGAAAATTTGGGAAATAGGGGTCACATGGCCATGTGGTCAGGCCGTATGACATATCCCAGACTGTATGAACATTCAAAGTCTAAACACACGGCCTTGTCCCAGCCTATGTGGTTGCCCGTATGTATATTCAAAGTAAGGTGACACGACCATTTCGCAAGCCCTGTGCCAAACGTGTGTGCAATCAAAGTTGGGACACACGGCTATGTCATAGGCAATGTGTCAGACCTTTCTACATACTAACTTGGGACACACGACTATGTCGCAGGCCATGTCTCAAACCATGTGTAACATGCAGCTAAATTAATAACGACACACAACTGTGTAGGGAGGCCGTGTGCGTGTAACAACCCGTGTTCCAGGTCATGTGCTCTATTTTTAACCCCTAATGTTAGTTAAAACATCGTTTCTAAAAATCGAGCCCTTAAATATTTTTATTGTTTGATTAGTTTATTAATGAAAAAGGATTAAATCGCAAAATTTGTAAAATCTAAACACCGTTCAATTTATTTAATAAATGGCTTAATTTTTAAATGTGGGAGGACCTAGATGGTATTTAGACCATAATAAGTTAAGATGGATGGTTAAGTAGTTGTGTTTAGTAAAATTGATGTTTTATTACGAAGGGTAAAATTGTAAATAAATAATGAAAGCTTAAACAAAAGAAAGAAAAAAATTATCATCATCTTCCTTATTGCTTGCTATTACCGAAATTGAAAAGGAAGAACTCCCTAGCTTAGTTCAACATTCAGCCAAGCTTAAAATTATGCATGTAAGTGATTTTCTCATCCGTTTCTCGTAAATTTTATGCTTTTGAGATCATTGTAGCGTAATCTAGCTAACTCATGGACTATTTCGTAAAATTGTTAATGATTTTGAAACATTCCATTGATGAATTCTAGGTGTTCTTGAGATTAAATGATGAATTTGTGAACTTGATTGTTGAATAGGACTATTTTGTATAAGGTGAGTGTGAATTTACTTGGAATTTGAGTAATGGTTGTGAATATGAATTATATGATCTCAAATAGACATAATGGATTTATATTATGTGTCCAGATATTATGAAAGTGCCTCTGATTTGTTAATGTGATGAACTCAGTTAAAATGCCCGTTTGAACGTAGTGAATGATTAGGATACGATTGACATGCCAATAGGTTTAGAACACGCGCTTGTACAGGATTGTACTTTGGTGCCTCTGATTGCACATTTGTGCCTCTGTTTGCACTTTTGCGCCTCTGGTATTCATCTTTGATGCCTCTAGTGTGGTGTAGTTACCTAAGTATCTGAGTTAGGTTAGTATAGGTTATCTAGCTATGTATTAATTGACTTAAAACTTATTTACTTGCTCAATTCTATGGAACATTTAAATTGCTACTATGTGATGAAAAGCACTATGAAATGCTTATGTATAAATGTTGATAAGTACATTGAGATATGGTGGTTGATAAAATTTGGTTAGTTCTTTTGAAAAGTATCATTTATGTTATATATGATTATATACTAATGCAGTGTGATTTTTCATTCGGTTATCAGGAATTAGAAATTCATCCTCTTGATTATATATTTTGTTTAAGGTAAGTTGATATTGAATTCATGAATGATTTGGGGATGATATGTTTAGATGAATATAGAGATGTTAAGTGATGAAATTGAATAATTAATGATTATGTGTTTAAAAGTTGTTTGTAACAATATTGAAATGAAGGGAAAGTTTATGGTTATAGGTATGGAACTCACGCTTTGTAAATGCGATATTGGAGGGAGAGTTATGACTTTAAATAGCAAAGAATGATTTATTTGGGTACAGACATTATGTGATTTTGGAAACGATTGTTAGGTTTAGAAATTTAATGTTGTTTTAGTATTCATTATGGAATGAGGTAAATTGATTTGAAGCTTTAGCTATGGACTTACTAAGCTTCTTAAGCTTACCTACTTTCATTTTTGTTACTTTAGTTAACATTTTGCTAAACGGTTTGGACCTGTCAGCTTCAACGCTCACACTATCCAGACTATCATCAGTAGCTTTTTTCTTGGAGTCATTTTAGTTGTGGCATGTATATAGGACTTGATGTGGTTATGGTTAATTTATTAGTTGAATTGTAACTAAGCTTTTGTGGTGATTTGGTACGCTAAGTCTCAAGTTGATAATATTTTGGTATTGAAATATTTAGGCTTTTGGTTAAGCATTGTTTTGATTTGGAAACTTTAATGATGTTGATTTAATTCCACATCGAATAAATCGACTCAATTAAATTATTCCCAAAGTCATACAATTTACTTCTAATTCAAATGCAATCCGGTCGAGCTTTTGTTAAGCTAGCAGATGGACCAATCGGACATATACAATTAGGCTCTAGTAATTGCAATTATGTCCAGAAGCACCGTTTCGATAATTTGTAATTACTTAATCATAGAGTCAGTCCACAAGAAGTATCTTGATTGAAAACTCCTTATTGTATACTCTTTATGAAAGCAATTCATCCAACTGCTTTTTCCAATGATCTCGTCATGTGTGTGTTACCCTCATATGATATCCTTGATTCCTTTGAGTTAAATTCGTTTACTCAATACAATCCTGTTTTATCCCATTATCACCATTCTGTCATCTTAATGATTAATATGATCACTACCAACAAATCATTGTGATAAATTTCTCATTCGAGAACAAACAACCACAAACAACCCCTGGCCATGTTCCATATTTATCAATCCACACAATGCCAATGGGAGAATATCATTAACTTTTTAATTGAGGTATGAATTCCATTGTTGCTAGTAAAGCCATGCTATACATAAGTCATGTACCCAACATACATGTTATCAGCTTGATCATATTTATAGAAAAGCCTCCACTTATATCAAAGCACATGAGTTTCATACGCATGGTCAGTCACTAACTCAGGATTTAGATAAATCACACCATAAATGTCACAAGTGAATTAATTCACAAACTGATTCAAAATTAATTCATCTTAGGTCCAGTCCAATGTATCATTCTGCCAATGAATACATCTATGTCTCTACCTGTGAAGTCAACTACTTCGATAGCTAAGACTAGTCATCTTCTTAATTGGAATTGTAGACGACGTAATAATCCTTCTTAGTATTTGAATCAAATGTTCACTTTGATTCTTTTATGGGATTACGAACTCGTTTAGATTATCTACTAAAGTAGGTTATCTTTCTTGTAATGTAAACGTTCTTACAATCCCACTTATCATCAGTTTGAACTTAGACAATCAATGAGCTAATATTTGCTTGTCACAATTTCGCTATACATGCAAAATATGAAAGAAAACAAAATTGCAAAAGCCATAATAGTGAAATGTGAAATTTATTTATTCATCGTTCAAATACATAGAAAACAATTACATGTTTACACAATATGGGCCATTTCCCAATAGAGCTCTATGTGAATTTGGTAAGCTGTCGAGACCTCCAAAACAATAAATCCTACTCAAAAGGAAAAGAAAAATTTTGTAGAGTGGTAAGCAAGGTCGAATCCACAAGAAGTGGGATTAGACTAATTCCTAGAAAATAAATAAGAAAAAATTTAAGGGGTTTATAGTTTAAACTAGAATAAAGACTAATAAAAAAGAATGCACTCAAAACAATAAGATTTAGGAAAATTCAAGGTTTGATAAATATCCAGCCAAAGGAAATCGCAGTTTTTTAATTCACAGTTTGATCACTGACTTTGCAAATAATTTTCTAAACTTCTTGAATAAATTGGTTACAGCTACTTAAGACACTATAATAGCCTAATATCTCATTAGTTTCTCGATAATCAAAGAGACGCTCAAATGATTACTTCTCTTGTTGATAAACAGTCCCACGAAGAAGCTCCTAAGATTTAACTTACCAACAGCCTTATGACTTAGAGGGACCCAATTCTAGCCAACCATCTCGCACCAATGCAGTTAATTTAAACTATATTCTACCCCTCCATAACCTAAGTTATTCATCACACGGGTTAAAACCTTCCCACAATTACTGATAAAAATATCCTAATTGGTTGTATATTCAATTGAAAATTTGAAGACAAGTCAGTTCATACAATTCCCAAATCAATAATAATATGAAGAATAGAATATGTAAAAATATTCAAGAATATAAAAGCATGAAGAATAGTAACCTCACAATTCAATAAATCAAAAACCTTGATAAAACCCTTGACTAGAATGAAGAAGTTAACAATCCATAAAGAGAAAAACAATAGTAGAAAAAAATGTGAAAGTCTTGTTCATTATTTTTTCATGCCTAAAGCCTCTGAAAATACCCTCCAAGATCTTCCAAAAAAGAGTACAAAATAAAGACTTAATTTAAAATATCTCATAAAATCCTAATAAATCCAATAAAATCCCATAAAATATCCTATAAAATCCTATAAAATATTCTAATCAATCCCTAAAAATAGAACTTTGAAGAATCCCTGCTCTCCAAAAATATAGATGTTTGTTGAAAATTGTAGAAAATTTGTGCATTTTTGTTTCTCCAAGCATAAGTTATGGGCACGTTTTATTCTCTGACTTTGTCTATAAAACCTCCGTATGGCTTTCAAATGATTCCAACTCTCTTTTTGTCCTACAAAATAAAAAATTCAACCAAAAGATGAGTTTGCAAGCACATTAGGTCATCAAAACACATGGGAAATTTCCCAAAATATATGCAAAATTACACTGTAACATGGGATCCGCAGCTTTCCTGGTGGACTCATTTTATCGTAAATTATGTATATCCTTTTATCTAAGGAGTCTCTTCCTCTTTTCACCCTAACTAGGCTAAGACGTAACCTTGGCAAATTTTCTAATTATCCCAGTGGTCTATACACACTAAGCTTATTCATTCTTGTGACTTATCGCCCCAGTCACACTACAAACTCTATTTAAATCCCTTGGCATCCCTCCTTAACTGTGGACTTTCCAATTGTGGTCCCCATGTTTTACGTCCTGGTGGACTTCTTTGTGTTTATTTTCTCAGCGAACTACCCCGTGTTTAATGTCTCGGCGGACTACCCCGTATTTACTGTCCCAGCAGACTATCTCATGTTTACTATCCCGATGGACTATATTGCTTTCCATAGTTGAGCTATGGTCTTATATGTTAAACCTATTTTGAAGTGCTGCCCCGTAGGACCTTACTGTCGTCACAATGTCGCCCCATAGAACCTTCTGACCACCATCGCAATTTTGCTCTATGGAACCTTATAACCATCGATATCGACCCATCTCATGTCTACCTTGATGCTTGAACACCAAAGTGTCCCTCCCCATGCAAGGCTCAGAGCTTCGCACATTGCAGTTTGCACTCAGCAATACTGTATGATGGTATCTTAACGGAATTTCATTTTCCCTATTCCTCCGTCCATTTCTCCATTTTGTCATTCCTAACATTGATACTTGAACACCGCATGTCCCCTCCGCGAGGCCCGAAACTTCGCAAATCACGGTTGCACTCAGCAATACCATATGATAGTATCTAACAGAAGTCCCCATTTCCCAAATCCTAACTTCATCTAACTTGTCAATAAATTCCCTTCACGCCATGCATAAAAAACTCAAGCATATCATACAAATTATCGGTATATTTACAACACATCGATTAACTAATCATCAATAGTCTCTTATTAACAATCAGCAAAAAACAGCAAGCTTACACAACATTTTGCACTTACATACCACAATCTTAAACAACCTTTGCACACAACCAACATTGTAATATCCCGTTTTTCAGTAGTGTCAGAAATAGTAGTTTTGGGGCCACAAATCTGACAAGTAAGCTCATAAATATTATTATTTAATATTTATGAGTCAAATATGGTTTTAAAAAATGTTTTTGATATGGTAATTAATGTTATATGAATGATTAATTAAGTTCAAGTGGTAAGACCCTAAAGTCAAGTAATTTAAGAAAATGAGGTATCGAGATCTCGTTCGAGCCATATATATTTTTATAAATATGTACAGAGTGTTATTAAGGTTCTATTAAAGTTTCGTTAAGAAATTTTAATGTTTCAATAGTTAATTAACCAAAAAGGACTAAATCGTAAAATTTGAAAAAGTCAATCGCCATTAGTTTAAAGGTGTTAATCTATTAAATAATCATAATTGGATGGACTTAGGGTCTGTTTGTTTGACAGTAAAATATTTTTCGGAAAATGATTTCTGGAAAATGATTTACTTTTTTGGAAAATGATTTACTGAAAATATTTTCTGGTGTTTGGATGAATCTAGGTAAAATATTTTCTGTTGCTTGGCAGATTTTCTGAAAATATTTTCCGGAAAAGTTATTTTCCATATATTAATAAATTTATAGACATATTAATAAATTTTTATATTTTAAATTTTTTTACATATATTGCAATGATTTATTTATAAATAAATAAATCAAATTAAATATATAATAATACTCCATTATTAAGCTACAATATTAATCGTCATAAATTGAAAACAACCAAAGTCAAATAAATTATTTGTAATTGTGTTAAAAAATAATAATAAAAGATTGAATAATTATAAATTAGATTTCAAACCACAATTAAACAACAAAATTATCCATAAAATTATTTTTTAAAAATCTATAAAATGAAAGTTTAATAAAAACACGCCTAAAGTAGTGTTTGTGAAGCTTTTAGAAATTGTCTTTTATTTTTCTTTAATTTGTTTGTTATATAAATTATTTATTAATTGTCTACTTTAAATTCCATGACAATCCTTCAGCAGCTGAAAGCGATTAGTGTTTAAAGAGGTAGATAAATTAGTTAAATTAGGCCTTGCTGCAGGTATAAATAAATTTATAGCTAAAACACATAAGCACAATCAAAACTGTCCAAATAAATAAAGTAATGAGATCTGGATACAATTGTCGCGTTACATAGGATTCTATATGAAGTAATATATAACCCACCCTTCTCAAGAGTAGGTTATATGTAAAGCTTTCAAAGTGCAATCATATCTTGTAAATAGGTGTGATTCCCAGGAGATTGAAGCATTTTCTCATAACCACTGCGGTTGCTTCACATAATAGTAGTCTACTTGTTTCCTTATCTGACCCGATAACCTGCTTATTTCATCAATATATGCCACATGTCATTTTAAAGTTTCATTGCAACATCTTTTACCTAGAATTCACTTTGTCATTAGAACTTTCTTAGTTTCAACACTAGGTGAGGGACCTTGTAAGGGCAGGGTGACAAGAAATAACAAGGTTTATTTTACCAACAAACCATATAATTAGATCGTTGATCATACCTTGCACTCAGGGTTGCTGTAAAATTTGGAGAAGATTTCGGATAAATTATAGAGGTAGTCACACACAACATTCGGTAACAAATTGGTACAAGCCTCCTCAGCAACCTCAAAGCAAGATAAAAATTTGTCAGACCAAGCCTGAGTCAAGAAATAATAAATAGATTGTTCTTTTTTTTCCTTAAGTTCTTACCTTAGCAAACTGCAGCAAATGGAGCCCCAAATCGCGCTCATCCTTATGCTCCAATACTAATGTCCCCTTCTATTGAAAACAAAGAGATAATGGGTAAAAGTTGCAGATATTGAATCTGATACAAAAGAGTAGTTCTACTTAGCCTAATAACATCATACTAATGTCAGTACATAAAAAGGAAACTAAAAGATTTACAGCGCTATTGCTTCAGATTGAGGAGGAACTTACATTCTTCACATCCGGAGTAAGATACAATCCCTTTTTACTTACTTTTAGGTTCAATTGAAGTACTCATGTTCTATATTTGTGTTCAACACATCCGGAGGTGATACAAACTTTTTACATATAGGGACCAATAGCAGAATTTAACCTTTTTACATTTTTTTTCTTTCAACGAATAAACTCCAATCCATAATAAAACCTCGTCCAAGTTTGGATCATAATATAGTGAATACACTATGCATGCAGTATAAATATTTGAGAACCAAGAAATCACTAACTTACAAATAGCTAGTAATTGCCAAACAACCATCAAACCAAAGGCATAATGAAAAAAACAAGCTCTAAATCCCATCTCATTTTAAACCGAAGCCATTAGAACTCATAAAGAAAAGCTCGATATTTCAGAACCAAATAGGTAAATAAAGATTCCATAGCAATAAGTCTGTATATAATAACATCTACACAATCAGACAGTAAGTTTACTTTCAACTGCTAAAAATAGTAAGCTAGAACTTGCCTTCAAACATTGACAACATCAAGCGCTTGTGCCACCAGTTTGGTGAAGCATAGCATCGATCTCATCACCATCCTCCATTTCCAGCTGAAACAAAAGAGAAAATATGCATTAGAACACATTCCCCCTCCGCAATGTGCACATTAGCACGAGTGGTCACTCATCTAACAGAGAAAATGGAATGATACCTCATTAGAAGTTTGCTCGCCTCGCAGGTGGCGGCCATTGAACAAGAAGGCAATCGATTTGAAATCCACAGATTGTTGATCACAATATGCATTCATGAGCTTCTTCAGTTGAGTGCTTCTTTTGATCCTAAAGAAAACTTCATTCCTATCCTAGGCTCATCATACAAAATTACAAATTTAGTCCAAAATAAAAGAGGAAGCCTTACTCCAAAAGGCCAATTATAAATCTCAAATCCACTACGACAATATGAACAGCTCTCCAAATATATATATCATTTAACGGTAAACTAACAAAGTGTTGAACCAGAACCGCTTACCAACAAAAAAATTAACAATTTCCATGAATATATAAGTCAAAACAAAGGTGTGTCACGGTCACAACAAGAATTTATACCAAACTTGCAGTTCTCTATCATCCCAAAAGCACTAAAAACCATTTCAACCTTCAAATTTTCTACGCCCTACAACCTAAATTAACTTCCCATTATTCATATATCTCTCACTTACATCTCTCACTCCTAACCTGAACTTATTGGAATTAACAGTTCAAATTATTCCTACTAACATACGGAAAAAGATACACTTAGCTTTTTCTCAGTTTTAAAAAAGCCAAAGATGCCACAAATTTCAAACTTTGAGTAAAGAAATTTACCTAGCTCTCTGATCCTCCTTTTGGTTTCTCTAGATGCAGCGAAAAAACTGTCATTGATCATGGGTTGTTACTAGGCTAAGAATTTATTTTCTAGAACCAAACCCAATCCACCAATCAAATCAGTGAAAATTAAACAGAAAATTTTTTTTATGGAATCTTTAACAATGGAAGCTTCAACAAACAATTTGGATTGTTGAAAGAATTAAACAGAAAAAATACCTGTTGATGACAGAGGGAGAACCACTGCTTCTGGGTCTTCTTTTCTTGACTGTGGATGCTAATTTTTTAGGGTTTCTTCAAAATACAAGTAAGCCCGACGGTCGACGGAGATGATGGACGTAGATGGTGAGGTGAGGTGGCAAACGGAGATGATAAGGCAGAGGATGTGGAAGAAAATTTGCTTAGAAGAGAAAGGGGAAAGGGAAAATGTCTTACGGATTAGAAATCGGTAAGACAATTTCCAAAATTTTGCTTTGGATTTTACCGATGTTTGTAAAATGTTTTCCTATGGAAATTATTTTCTACAAAACAAACACTGGAAATGAATGAAAATGTTTTCTGGAAAACATTTTCCACCAAACAAACATACCCTTAATGGTTAATTTACCCATACCTAAGATGGTAGGACGGTTTTAAGCTTTAAAATCTTTTAATTTTTATATGTTTTATAAGTTAATTTATTATTATAATAAAGAAAAGGTTAAAATATATGAAAAAAAAGGTTGTCTTCCTAATTTATTCTTTTTTACATTAATTGAAAGCCATTGTTGGTGATTTTGAAGCTTTTTCCAAGCTTCAATGGATGCATGTGAGCCCGTTTTTTATCCGTATTTTTAATTTTTATGTTTTTGAGATCGTTGCAATTAGGTCCAGTTAGCCCGTACCTTTGTTTTTTAAACTGTTAAAGATTTTGAAAGTTGTCATTGATGAATCTTTGTGATTTTAGATGTTAAATGATGAATTTGAAGTATTAGTTGTTATTTATAAGTATTTTGTTAAGTGATTTGGTAGAATTTAACAATTAGGGATTAAATTTTTAAAATAGTCAAAATACAAGGACTTGATGTGAAATTTTTACAAAAATGGGCTGAAATGGAAGCTATGAATATTAGGTTGGCATAGGTTTTCAATAAAAATGGTTAATTTGCATGTTTTAAGCTTGGGGACTAAATTGAATAAAAGTAAAATGTTGGGGGTAATTGTGTAAAATGTAAAAAGGACTAAATTGTATAAAATGAATTACTTTTTCTGTCTAAATTAATGAATTTAATAAAATTATTAATTTAGATCAAGAATGAATGGAAAATCGAGAAGAAGGAAAAATTACCAAATAGCTCCTATACATTGACATTTCTACAATTTAGCAAGGTAAGTTAGTATGAACTGTAATCATTATAATGTCAATTAAATTCAATGTTTAATATGTTGTTCTAATATAAATAAATCAATATATATAAGTTATTATGTAATTTATCAGGTCATGAAACGATGTAAATCCAACAATGTCACGACGATTACCAAGCCCCGTTTGAACCATAAGAATTCGTAGGATACCGATGACATGTCATTAGGGTTTTCATGTTTCGGGTGCTAGTCTTGAATGTCCTACCAATGGTTAAGGTCCTAAATTTGGTACGGATACTCTACAGCTCATGTTAGCAACATCGTGTAGCTTACATTCCGACCCACAACTCGTGTGAGCAGGCCCATTTCACAACTCATGTGAGCAATGATGTAAAGGAAAGGAAAGGAAAGGTTACGATTATATGTTTAGCACACTTCGTGTGAGCTATCCCTCGTATCCGATGGTATTCTAAATAGTTCAACGGGCATGGAAAGGAAAGGAATGGTAAGTGTTCAAAAGAAACTATGTCATGTATTTATGAAAAGGTTGAAATGGTAAGTTTCATTGAAAGTATGATATGTTAAGGAAAATGATGAGTTCAAATAAATTATATTCATGTGAAATGGCTTATCTATGTTAAATTCATGCAGATTGTGTTTGAATATGCTAACATGTGTTGTTGATGATGCTTAGGCTTGTGCCAAGCTATTGGTTGGATTGTATTATGTTTGATTGTAAAACTTATGCATTGAAATGGTAAGTGTCCAAATGGAAATATGCTTATGTTCATTAAAAGGTGGTAAGAATCAATGTATGTATTTCTAATGAAATGGTTTATCATGTGGTTGATGTTTATGCTTACGTCTTGTATTATGCAAATGAAACAGGTAAGAAAAGGTAATGAAACGGTAAGTTCAGAATTGAGATGTAATATGATGAAAAAGGAATTAAGGAGTTGAATGATGTAATTATATGTGAGAAACTTACGTATGCTATGGATGAATTTACCTAGTTCATGAACAAATATACTAATTAGTGAATTGATGTTGTTATTTAAGTTTATGCTAAGTAAATGAAATGGAAAGTAAGTAAATGGAATGGTAAGAAAGTAAATGGAGTGGTTCATAGTATTATGAGTAGTATGTTTTATAAATCCTATTATGTTAGCAATGAAAAGTATATGTGATATTGATGAACTTACTCATTTATGAGTTGATGGCTATAAAGTTTGATAAACTTCATGGAATTGGTATAGGTTTACAATTACCCCATAAAGTTCATTCTTGAAATGTAATGTTATGTTTAAAGTTTATACGAGCTTACTAAGCATTCATTGCTTACGTAGTTATTTTCCTTTACTTTTCAGATTATCGGATGCTCGATCAGTTTGAAAGCTAGTCGGAGATCTATCACACTATCCAGAGATTATATCTGTAGATTTTGATGTTATAGTCAAGGTTATAATGGCATGTATAGGTGGACTTATGTTTAAGGTTTAGTTGATGTTTATGGTATGTAGGTGTTGATTTGAGCTGTGCTACTTTTGGTACTTTGGTGCCTTGATGGTTGATGTTATTATGGCTAAGTTGATACATATTTTGAATGAATAATTTGGTATGTGATGGGGTAGTTTTAATATAGTCAAGTTGAAGTATGATTTTATGACAAAAGTGGTAAGTGTTGGTATGTTTGCAATGTGGTCAATTATGGCATGCTTGATATGGAAATTGAATTAAATGTGTTTGGATGGAATAAGACCAATTAGACATAAGTTTAAGTATATTTGATTACTTGCGTTTGAGGTGCCTATATGGCATATTGGTTGGATGGTTAAATGGCTTATTAAATTGGTCTTATTATGCATGATTTAGGTATGTTTTAAGGTCTTGGTTATATGTGCAACTTGCTTGTAGGTTCATGCTTGAATTAGTGAAAGAAATGGCTTGAATTTTAGCCAATTTCTAGTCCACATGGCCTAAGATACGGGTGTATGTCTCAACCATGCATGACGCACGAACATGCAACACGGTCGTGTGTCCCCTGTAGGTTTTTAAGGTTGCTTTTAGAAAGTTACACACGGCCTGGCACACGGGCGTGTGAGGCCATTTCAAAGCTTACACGGCCTGGTACACGGACGTGTGGCTTGGCCATGTGACCCAAGTTAGAGAGTTACACTGGCACAGACATGGGCAGGGACATGGTCGTTTGTCCTTATTTTGAATGTTACACGTCCTGAGACACGGACATATGTCTCAACCGTGTGAGTCACACGGCCTGGCCACATGGCCGTGTGACCCTTGTAGTGTAAATTTTTCTTACTTTTTCCTTAATGTTTTAATTTTTTTGATTTAGTCCCGAATCATTTCTAAAGTGTTTCTAATGCCTCAAGGGCTCGAAAAAGAGACAATATACATGTTTATGAATGAATTATACTATAGTTAATGAAATTTTTGGAAATAAATGTTTAAAGTTACGTTTTCATGGTAATGCTTCGTAACTCTATTATGGCGACGGATACGGGTTAGGGTATTATAAGCATGATACAAGCAAGTCGCAATATATCATCTATCAACCAGAAGATAAGTTACATAAACTCACCTCACTTCCTTATCCTTGTCAACTTAGCTTGTTCAAACATTAGAGCCTCCTTTGTCTTGATAGCTAAGCATGACAACCATTTATCGATTAAACTAAAGGTGTTCAACCCTTAAAACCTAGAATTCATCATTATACAAAAGCTTTTAAGTGTTCTTACTCTACTTCTTTCTTCAATCCACGAGTATATAAAGGTAAAGAAGCTTATCAATTCCTCAATTTCTCTACTACCAAACTTCCATGCTCACGATTGCTATGACATGCAGAGCTTCCTTCAGTTACATCCTCTTCTTCTTCAGAGTGACTGAAAAAGATGATTTTATGGAGAGAAAAATGTGTAAACATAATTGAGAAATTCGATCTCCCCACACTCCTATATATATACACCTTTAGCACGACTTTCACCGTCCGTCTCTACCATTCATCCTTAATCATTTTCTCTTCTAATTTGGAACAAGTCAGTTCCATCCTAACCAAACCAGATTTTAGATCCAACTAATCGAAATTCAGCCATTTAACTTTTTGAATTCCCCGGTGAAGTTTGATAATTTATTAATCCTTTCAATTTAATCCTAACTCTCCCTAAATTTAGAGTCAATAAGATACTCGGATGTTACACTATGAACATTTATGAGATTTGAACTTTGAAGACCAGGAGGTGCCAGAGGAGGCATGGTAGGGGGTGGAGGTTGCGGAGACATAGGATTAGCTTGCATAAATTGAGTAAACCATAAATTCATCATTTGGAATAAGGCACTACGATCCTCACTTCCAGGCAGCTATGAAATAGGTAAGATATGACTTACTCCCTATTCGAAAGTTAAAACATTAGTGTCTACCTCATCAGGTACGGCACTATTAGACTCAACCGACATTGTATCTCTATATGAGAAATAGATCCAGATCAGATCAAAAAGCATCATACTATCAAGTTATTATGACATGTATTTCTAGACTCAATATATGCTACGTTAAGTCTTAGAATCGACTAAACTTGGCTCTGATACCATAAAATGTAACTCCCTAAGCCGATCTCGATCATTAGGAGTGAGCTAAAAAATGTTACAGTACAAAATGGAACAATTGTAGACCTTTAACAGATACTTCAAATCAAAAATCATTATCTATCATAATATAAGTCATTCAGAACAAATTTAAACCATTCTCGAGCCTTTGTGAGCTCAAAAGTTTACCCGAGATTAAACAAAGACCAAATTGCAAAGTTTAAAAAATACAGGGCCGACATCATGATGAGATTTTCTCCACTTCGGGACATCGCCAAATAGCATGTCACGTCACGACATTGGACCACTTGATGTTGGGACGTCACAAACTATTGGTTGACATTGTAATGAGGGAAAATCGACATCGAGATGAGAAACCTGTTTATGGAAAATTTTGACCATTTGGTACTTGCTTCAAACCAACCATCCAAATAGGCCAAAGAATGCTTTTTACCTCATTTAAACTTGTTCAAAACATATCAATTCCATGTCAAAACATAACATATAATCATCTAATTAATCCACAAAATCAATATGCCACATTTGGCACTAATTCACAACAAGGATACTTGAACCAATACAAGCCATTCCACCTATTTAGACCATTTGTTATTACTTATCCATTCCATACAACAAGTTGATTAAAGCATTCCTGACTCATTATAATTGCCATCTATTTATGAATAGCAATATACCAAAACTATGAACATGAGCAAATCAACATTTCCATAAGTTACCATATGTGGTCAAAATCAAATAGATCACAAAATATAATTAACATTACAAACAACTTGACACTCCTAATTCACAACAAGGATACTTGAACCAATACAAGCCATTCCACCTATTTATACCATTTGTTATTACTTATCCATTCCATACAACAAGTTGATTAAAGCATTCCTGACTCATTATAATTGCCATCTATTTATGAATAGCAATATACCAAAACTATGAACATGAGCAAATCAACATTTCCATAAGTTACCATATGTGGTCAAAATCAAATAGATCACAAAATATAATTAACATTACAAACAACTTGACACTCCTAATTCACAACAAGGATACTTGAACCAATACAAGCCATTCCACCTATTTATACCATTTGTTATTACTTATCCATTCCATACAACAAGTTGATTAAAGCATTCCTGACTCATTATAATTGCCATCTATTTATGAATAGCAATATACCAAAACTATGAACATGAGCAAATCAACATTTCCATAAGTTACCATATGTGGTCAAAATCAAATAGATCACAAAATATAATTAACATTACAAACAACTTGACACTCCTAATTCACAACAAGGATACTTGAACCAATAGAAGCCATTCCACCTATTTATACCATTTGTTATTACTTATTCATTCCATACAACAAGTTGATAAAAGCATTCCTGACTCATTATAATTGCCATCTATTTATGAATAGCAATATACCAAAACTATGAACATGAGCAAATCAACATTTCCATAAGTTACCATATGTGGTCAAAATCAACTAGATCACAAAATATAATTAACATTACAAACAACTTGACACTCCTAAGTACATGCCACATATAATCAAGTTCAAATGATCAAAAGTCTAGCGAATCAAGAGATGGATAGTGTGTGCTCCTCAAGAATCCAATCGACACGTTCCGTAAGTCAAAATTTCAGGAAAAGGAAAAGCAAGAGGGTAAGCATTACAGAATGCTTAGTAAGCTTATATGCATATAAACGGTTAACTTGCCTCATATAACAAGTACATAGGTTAAACTAACATGTATAACCAAATTTTACCTAACATATCAAAACAAAATCACAACAAGGTGAACGTGATTCATATTCAATTACATAAGTATACTCAAACTTGTTATCAAGTCCTCCACTTTGCTACTTTTGATCATTTAGTACATTACATATTACTCAATTTCCACCTTTCGTATATTGTACATCACCCGATGAACCATCATAAAAGAACTCAAATAAACTGGTACCAATCACATCTAATGCTCATCCGAGCTAAATATATATATCCATATGTGTCAGGTAGCCAGTTTGAGCTAAAACTTTTATCGACACATCAAATAGCTTGGCCAAAGTTATAATGTGTAGGTCAGGTTACCCGTCCAGACTAAACCTTTCAACGACCTCAGGTTGCTCGTCTGAGCAAAACATATACTAGTGTCAGGTTACCCTTCTGGGCTAAACCTTATTAACACATCAAATAACTTGTCCAAAGTTATCCATACATGTAAGGTTACCCATCTGAGCTAAACCTATAAAATGACATCAGGTTACTCATCCAAGCTAAACTTGTGTCGCATGTATCTTTAAGTTCGTAACAAATGTTAGATCTCGGAATCATAAAAAATCAACCTATAACAATTTGTATGATACATTTGCGAAGTTTCATCAAGGTAATTTGCATTATGTAAGTTCATATTTAACCCTTTTTTGATTTAGACCAAATCTCACCATTTAGTACTAAATTACAAATAATTCAAAGTTCAACTAAACATACATAGGTTCACAATATAACATTCACAAGGATTTAAACATAATTACACCATATGAACTTACCTGGAAAAAATAGCAACCGATAAGGTGTCAAAGACTAATCTGTAATTTTTTTTCCACGAATATCCTCCGATTGGTTTAAATCCTGATCTAAATCATAATTTAATTAAATTATCAATTCCAAACATCATTTAATAGCATTATGTACCTATATATCAGTTCAATTTTATTTATCAAATATTCTTTTAAGGTTTGTATTTTATTAAATTTAGTCCCTAAAATCGAAATTGCCCTAACTTTTAAAATTTGAGCTTCAATTTCAAAACTGATGTCAATTTCATCCTTCTAAGACTCCATAATAACTATGATTACAGTGACTTCATGCTAATTTTGAATTATTCACACTTTAGACCCTATGTTCAAAATTAACAATTTTCATTTTACAAATTGGTTATTTTTTATATCTAAGCTCAAAATCTATCAATTTAGTATCAAAAGCTTCAAAGTCAACAATGGAAACTTTTATAGACTTTAACAGTTTTGCAAAATAGTCTTTGGGCTAGCTAAATCAAGCTCCTAAGATCTTTAAAACATAAAAATTATAAGAAATGGACTTGAAATCACTTACCAATTTGAAAAACAAAACTTGAAAAATTAAAAACCCTTCCTTTCTCCTTTTTACGGAAATGGAAATGAAAATGAAAATGGATGGAAGATGATGGTTTTTTCTCTTGAAATTTAACTTATATAGCTTGGTAAAAATGTAAATATTATGATCTTAATCTATTATTAATCATGTTTAACCCTTTTATATGAATGACAACATCATCATCATCCACCAGATATAACTAAACATTGGTCTAATTTCTTAATTGAACCGTTGACCACTTAAAAATCTATAGTGATTAACTTTTATGGCTTTTACAATTTAGTCTTAGTAGCCTAATTAAAAATCTGTTTAATAAAATTATTGGACTAAAAATCAATAAATACTAAATAGAATACTAAATATTAAATAATAATATTTACTGACTCGATCATCAAAAAATGGGGTTTTAAAATTATCATTTTCGATATCACTGAAAAACGGGTTGTTACAATGAAGCTAAAATAAGGGATCATGGTATCTAATTATTTGGAATGAAATAAAATTAATTAATTAATTAAAATTACATATTCATTTTAATACAGTGAAGTCATAATGACTTGAATGAGATGAAAATAAGTTAGTAATTAAGTTAAGATCCCAAAATACATATGTGGGCTTAAAGTACCTAAGAAGGTCAAATATGGTCGGCTAACATATGGGAGTATTGCTTGCTGCCCAAGCAAGCATGTAGGTGGCAACATTAGTCCTTCTATGACTAGGTGTGCAACCCACTACTGTTAAACTTAGCCTATGACTTTTTATTTTATTGCTAATTCCAAATAAGTAGAACTCTAATAAGCTCTTTATTAATATATTATATTGATTCTCTTTATTAATATCTTATATTGATTGAAGAGAGAATATTGATGAAAATCAATGAATTGATAAGCACTAAAATTCTTTAGTTGTCAATTCACTTATTCGGCTAAAAGAAAGTTTATTCAAAATCATTTTTCTTTACGAAGTTCTAATTTAGTACTTGCATTTGTGGTTGAAATGGTGCCCACACATCATGCGATCCATGAGTTAGAGAATGTGGAGAAGATTCGATTGGTCGAAAGCAAAGATTGAAATTATGTAAGAATCTGAAACCAATCTCGTAGAGTTATGTAAGGTCAAATTTAATTGGACTTTTCAACATTCTTAAACTAGATTTTGGGACTTTCCAACCACCTTTTGGAATGCATTTTTTACGCCTAAATCATAGGTATTTGAGTCTTTTTTAGAACAATTTTTGAATCACTAAATTTGCATATTTGTAGCTCGAGATAAGGTCATTTCAATAAAGAAGTGTAATTTTCTATGGGAAGTTCGAGTTCGATCGCAAATCTACTTCTCCAGCTTGTCAAAGTGGATCAAGATAGAACTGGGTTCTAGATGATCAATGTTCTATTGGTTTTATCTATCCAAGTTAATCCTAGATGCAATAAAAATTTTAAAATTCCGCCACACACACCTTACAACACTTTTCCAACAAAAACCACGATTTTAGCCATGCAAAAGCATAATATAACCATTAACACAAGCCTAAAACAAAATCTAGTTTAGAGATATAATGAGTTGTTTAGTGTTTAAAAACTGGTTTAAAGATTGCACCCTTAAACTAAAAACCTTAAACTCTAAACACATATTCTTCAAAAATAACACAAGCTTGAACAACCCTAAACTTTGCATATTATAAGCTTAATATTTCCATTACATAAGGCTGCCTAAAATGTAAATAATATCCATAAACTCTGAAACAATTTTTTCTCATATAACACAAGCCCTAAACCTTAGACCACATACATATTATAACCATCCATACTGTAACAACCCGATTCTAGGCCTAGTCAGAATAGTGGTTTGGGGACCACAAATCCGACGACGGAAAATATTATTATCATTATATTTTTTATGGTCTACAATTTCACGGAAAAATTTCGTGAAAATTTCGTTCAAAAATTTCGACATTTGGGCACTTAATTTAGTCAAAAGGACTAAATTGTAAAAAGTGCAAAAGTTGAGTTCTACATGTTAGAGGTGTCCAATTGTTATGAAATTTTAAATTGGAGGTCCTTATGTGGTAATTAGACTATTAGTTAATTGAAGGACAAAAATGGGCATAGAATTAGTGAAATAGACTTTTTTTAAGTAAGGGCATTTTAATCATTAGTAAATAAATAGAATTAAAATGGGAAAAAGATGGAAAAATGGTGTCCATCTTCATAACTTGCTGCCGAAATTTGAAGGAAGCCATAGCTAGGGTTTCTTCACTTTCTCAAGCTCATAGTAAGTGCATCCTAGCTCCGTTTTTAATGTTCTTCGCATTTTTGAGATCCTCGTAGCTCGGTTTAGCTTATTCTACCATTAATTCATGTTAGGGTTCATATTTGGAAAAATAACCATAGGTGAAATGTGTTTATTTTGCTGTTTTATGGTATAATATGAAGCTAGAAATTATGTTAAACAACTTTTGCTAAGCGATTTTAAGCGAAAACGGGTAAATTGACATAATCGGTAAAAAATATTTAATGTTCAAAAGTACATGTTAGAGTGAGAATTTGATGTTTGCATAGAAGGAAAAAGCGTTCATCATGTTGTAAAACATAAGAATAAGGAGTGAAATTTAATTTTCGAGCTTTGGAACAAAAATGTAAATATGCAAAAGTTAAGGGACAAAATTGTAATTTTTGCAAAAAGTTCAGTTGAGGACCGTTTTAATAAATGTGAATATTAAATAAGCTAAATTTGCTATTATAGATCAAGAAAGACGAGAAGACAACCTCAATCAGGGAAAGGAAAAGATCGTGGAGTAAATTGCAAAATTACAATATTTTGCATCGAGGTAAGTATGCATGTAAATTAATGCATTATTTTAATGTTATTCAATATATTGTTGAGATTTGATTGAATATAAGATAAATATTTGATGTAGATCATAAAAATGTGGTTAAGTTTGAGAAAGGTGGTAAAATGTTGAAAAATAAGGTTTCCGAATGAACACTTAGAATAGACCGAAAAACATTGAATAAAAAGGGGTTGCTAAGTGCTAATTCCCCGAATTATTGACTTTAAAGGTGATTGCTAAGTACTGATTCCACCGTATCTTTAATTGTGAAAGGTGTCGCTATGTGCTGATTCCCCGTATTACTGAATATAAAGGTGGTTACTAAGTGCTGATTCCACTGTATCCTTGACTGTGAAAGGGGTTGCTATGTGTTGATTCCCCGTATCACTGAATTTAAAGTGGTTGCTAAGTGCTGAATCCACCGAGTAACAGATAATATTCCGAGTGTTCAACAAGGAAATTGGAAAGGTGAATGTACATATGAAATTGACAAGATTATGTGAGGAATATTGGGTTTGATATTTAATCGACTCGTGTGTAAGATGGTATGAAATATCAAAACTACAAAAAAAATAAATCTAGAAATAAAACAGTTTTAAACAACAGCAGTTGAGCAACTTTGAAAAATCAACATAAATGGTGGAGATTGAATTGCAGGCTGAATAATATATGAAATTGAAGCTGAGTGAGTCTATTTTCACATGAAAGAAACAGAGTAAGAAAAAGAGTTAGATATTTTGAAATATTTGAATTTTAGTGTGACAGGGTAGAATTGATTTTGAAATCTCCTGTTTCAACTTTGAAAAATCACCAAAAATTGTACAAAAATAATTATGGCTTGTAATTTACATGTTTGAATTTATAAATGAGTCTATTTTTAAGATAAACAAACAATAACATTGTTTTATTTCTGTAAAAAGAATTAAGTAAATTTTAGTAAAGAGAGGTTAGAGATGTTGAGTAGTGAAATAGGGGAAGGTTTAAAGAATAAAATGTATTAATTGGCTAAACCAAAAATTCTTAAAATTTTATGGTAGAAAGATATACGAGTTTAGTTTCACGGAAAATTTACAGAACTTAATTTGGAGCCCTGTAGCTCCAGATAAAAATTAATTAGTGACTGTGACACAGAAAAACAGCTTGCTGGAAATTGAACAAACAATGAAATTTATGTGTAAATAAATTTATGTTTCTATGAAATCATGTTAGAAATTTGTTTATTTGTTATATGTTTACTTATTAAGCTATATGCTTACTCCTCTTTATTTTCCCTTGTTTTATAGTGACATCAATCAGCTCAAAAATTGGACGAAGTCAGAACATCATCCACACTACCATCATCATCTTTTGGGTATTTTGCAGCCAATACTTTTGAAATATGGCATGTATAGATGACTTAATGTAATGTGGTATAAAAATATATATAAAAAAATATTGTTTGTTTTAAAAGTTTGGTGTATATTAATTGATAAATTGTTTTCTTAAAACTACTAACAAAGTATTTATAATGTTGTGGATGGATAAATTGTGTCTGAACATATAACTGTATTTGGTTGAAATATTGAAGTTATTTGAAATTGTGTTTCGAAAATTTGCAGGAGGGATTGAATGTTTATGAAAAGGAATTATGTCAAAATTTTTGTTAAAAAAATAATATTAGTAATGATATATCTCAATTGGAACAATTAAAAGTGTTTGAGTTCTAGTAATACCTCACACTCTATTCCGGCAAGGGACTCGGGTAAGGTGTTACACATACTATGATGATTAAATAATCTTATTATATCCATGCATACGTAAAAACATCATCAACAAAAACATGTATACCAATGAAAAAATATAACCATCATCATGCATTTCAAAATATAACCATAATTAATAAGTTGTTGACCATTGGCAACAATAGAAAAATATATCATTAACTAGTATATGCTATCTATAAATGCAACTATATAAAAAAAACCATAAAATGGTACAAGTTCTCCATTAATGTAGCAATTAATCTCCCATATAAAGGAGAAAACCGAACCATCATCATAAAAGAAACATTAACATTTAGCAAAATTTAAAATTTTCATCCATCAAAAGAAATAGAAATAGCATCACAACACCTTAATTTTCCTGAGACCATCCTAAAAAGTTTGAGTGCAATGGTAAGTCAGATACTTCATGAAGTCTTTTATCCTTTTGAACTCAGGCACTTTCTTCAGCAGCTTTAACCAATGCAACTAACCCTATATGCCGAAAATATATCTTGCCTCTAGCTTGTAATTTAAACTAAACTTCCAACTCTTTGATGATGTCTAAAATGCAAGCCTACCATTCTTTTTTTAACCCATTTTTCCTCAACTACCAAGTTAATCTTCGAAGGTGTTGCTAGAACATATAGGTTACCCTCAAGCCCAATGCTAGTTCCCTCTATCCGATGTGTGCTTCCAATGTGTCTAGGTAGCTAATATAGTTTGAGTGGGGGAGCCCTCATCTAATCCTCATAAAAAAAAACTTTTTTGTAGCATTATCAAATACATGGCTTGTTTTGGAGTTATACCTTAGAATGCTACATACATATCATATCTATGAAAGCCATTCATATTTGAATAGAACAATAACATGCTCTTAGCCCTCAAGATTTAATAGGAAATCCTTAAACAATGGCCTCTCAACCTTGACTTTAATCTGAACTCTCATAATGCCATCCTAACTAGAACTATCAAAACAATTAAAATCAATTAAGATTAAATGATGAAATGACTTACTTATTTTGAGAAAATTTTGCTTTATTCTTTGCTTAAAAGGAACATTATAGATTTGAACCTAAACATCAATAGTCAAAAAGTCAATATCATCCAACTTATAATTCATGAACCACTCATTCATAATCAAAATGCTATTCATAAATTACCATGGACTATTAAATAGAACATTCAATTTATCTTCAACATTCTTAAATATAAACAGAAAAATATTATCCTAACTGATGTACTTCCATAAATTCTTCAGGGGTTACAATCCTTCATGAATTCTTTGACCAGGGATGGGATGATCAATTAATACCTTTCCTACCAAAGAATGTTTCTTAATCTTATATCAATTTTTATGCCTATGTCCAAGAGAAAGAAAAACTCATAATCTAGGTTTAAGTCTAAAGTAACCTCATGTTGAACGTTGGATGCATCATCACCCACCATAATCAACTAAATGGAAAATTCTAAAAGATGAAGTTATTAGTAAAAATTTTAACATATTCAACAAAACCCTTAAACATGCTTTTAATAACTAAACTGAGAACAAAGGGCATAAATATGCTTTTAATAACTAAACATGATTTTAAGAACTAATTGAGAACAAAAGCAATATAGAGATTTTAGAGTAATGTGAAAAAATTTCAAGATACTCAAAGAAAATATAAACGAATTAACATGCATAAACATGAACCAAATAACAAAGAGATAAATATGGAACATATAACTACTATGGAATACCATAGGGTTATCATAATCTGACTAGATTTCAAGATATACAACGAAAATACAAACATCCTCAAACATGAAACAAAGAAAAAAGGAATACCAAAAGTTAAATTTCTTCTATGTATGGTTCTTTAAACTCACGTGTAGACTTCAATAGCAAAAGAAAGTGAATAGAGTTTCTTATGATTTAATTTTGCTTCATTCTTTAAAATTACTATTCAATTTACTCATTAATATGTGTCAGTTAAGAATAAAAATTAACTATTATCAAATTGTATACACTATCCCCATTTATGATCTTCTAAATCCTTTCAATTTAATTATTGATACCCACTAAACCCATATTCCAAGGTCCATTAATAACTTCCCACTAGTCTAGATGGTATCCACCTTTTAGCTATAAATTTGCTCTATAAACTAGGTTTGATTGTAGATAATGTATATATGGTATAGAAATCTAGCTATAATTGTAATCATACAGTATATGGCATGATCGTATATTATACAAATTTAAGGATAGATATCTAATATAGTTTATACATGATCATATATTTTTAACATAAATTTAATTATATGATCATTAGTATAATATTGTTTAGGGTTTAGCATATAGTATGTGTTGATCATATAATGCATATTGTAATAATGTAGTATACTTTTATCATATATTACAATCTTATTATCATATAGTATGCTTGGATCACATAATGTATACTGCAATCATATAGTATATGTAACATCCTCAAAATCTTGATGTTGGTAACAACATAGTTTCGAGGCATTTATAGTAAATTCTAAGATAAATATTAGAGTATAGAATATTTATGCTTAAATTGAGTGTCTTGAAATAGTGTAATTAATGGTGGGAATAGCTGAGGAACTAGAGTGGTAATTATCTAGCCATGAATTACATAATGTAGGAGGACTTGAGTGGATATTAATTCATGAGAATCAGAGAATTGTCAATTTACCATTGACAAATTAATTATTTAAAGTGTAACTATACCATTAATATAATGGAATTAGTTTAAGAAAGGGATGGGAATTAAACCAATATAGAGCAAGAGAGTGGACCAATGTTTGATTAAAAATATAAATTAGTAGTAAGCAATGAGAATGAAGGAAAAATGACCTAGTTATGTTAGTGTCAAAACAATGATTAAGTGGAGAATTATAAGGTTAGGTGTCAAGTAATAAGCTACACGAAAATCCCACTATTTCTTCTTAGGATAGTTGATCACCTTACTTGAATTGAAAGAAAGCTCATACACCAAGTTTTGCAAGGGCTACTCTTATCCTCTTATTCTAAATCTTTCTTCTTTGGTTCTATTTGAATTCTTAAGTTTAATTACTATTTCATGTTGTTGAAGCTTTCAAGTTTTGATTTCAAGATAACCACAAGTCACTCTCTCAAAGTTCAAACTTTGTTTTAGTTTTGTTCACTCATTCAAGTCCAAAATTAGATTTAGGCTTCCACATCATTTGGTTCAGAATATGGGGTTTTCAGTGTTCATCATAGTTTGAGATTAACCATTTTGTTGTCTATTCCAAATTCCAACCACCATCCTTTATTGTAAGCAATGACCAACCACCATCTTCCAAAACCTAGAATCACTTTGTCTTATCCTCTTTTCATATTTTAATTAGTTTTTTTTTTAAATCACCCCTCCAAATTTATATATAAAAAAAACACGACTTTTCAAAATTTTTTTGTCCTAATCTGTCACCCCAAACTTCTTGAGTTTAGATATGTCGTTGATCTTTGCTTACTCTCCTTAGGCCCTAATTTTGAAACCCCAACACCACTGCCTAACCTAACACTTCCCCCCCCCCCTTCCCCCCTCCGGAACTCTTCATTTTTATTGTTTAATTGTTGATTGTGTTTGAGTTCTAATTTCTTTTGATTGTGGTCATTTTCATTTTTTTTAACCAAAGCTATTTTCGAAAATGGCAAATTGGAGGGGATTTATTGAACTATTTTAGGACATTTCACGATAATGCCCGAATGGTCCATTTTGTTGAATGGCCAAATCAAATAGTCGTGTCATTGTAGCACACGAAAAAGAAACCTGTAATGTTTTGGCTATTCCATTAAACCAAATGTGATGCAAATGCCACTCTTTCAATATAAATACAAAAATACAGTAAAAAAACAAGCAAACAAAATGAAGGTCCTTTCTTCAAAAGAAAAAATATATACAACCAAGGTCCTGTACTTGGATAGAAATTAGAATTGGGAATATAATAGCTCCTTATGCTGTTATTAATTTTTCACTGAAAGGACACGTGGTGAAAGGGATAAATCTTGTGAACTAGAAAACTTGTTGCAACTGCAGATCTTCCTACCAAAAAAATAAACAAAAAAAAACAAAGTAATTTCTTTTCCCTTTGTATTGAAGGGGCACTAAGCCCAAAATTCCTAAATTGTCCTCATCTTATGATACAAAAGATGAATTTTTTTTAAAAAAAATAGTGTACATTGATGGAGTTTTGAAAAGAATGATAAAAGAATCCTATATCATCTTTTCTATTCACAGTAAAAGAATGAACTAACTGAATGTGGTTTTCACTATGGTATATATGTTAGCAACAAGTAGTCCTACATAGCCTCTTCATAATGGGAAGGACTGCCTTTTGGAAGGGATGCTTCTCTGCAGTAACTTCTCTTTCATCCCCACAGGTACACTTTGGGTTCTCATTTCTTCACTACCACCTGCTGGTATGCCAACTTTTGGACTTGGGCTACTACTCGACTGAGGAGAAAAGTATGGTTTCAAATAGCTTGTACTTCTTGGAGACAAGTTCACTTGCTCCAGAGCCCGGAATTGGAGTCCCGAGGGGTAGTCCCTAACACAACCAATCCGTGGTCCTGCTCCTGTTGTCCACTTGCACGACAACTGCTTCCCTAACTGATATGACTTCATTCCCTTTTGAGAGTTGATCCTTTGAAGTATTGATTCTTTAGGGACGTCTTCTACCCCAGTTTCATCCATCCTTTCATAATCATCTCCCAAAGGGGAATCCATCGGATTTTCATTGCAACTCGGCATATCAGCACCATGGTCATCTTGTGACATCTCAAACAATTCTGCTCTTTTCGGTATTTCCAGATCAGTCAATTTTCTGCTAAGACTGATGAGCCTCCTTGACTTGGGGCGTCCAACAGCTGCACTAATATCTTGTTCCTCTGAATTAATCACCTCCTCGATTGAATCTTTTACATTCATCTCTTCCACCTCTAAGCTAAAGTCCTCTTCAGATGAATTGCATCTAAGATGGTTAATGCTTCTTCGTTTGCCAGCCAAGCTTGCTTCCTCATCCACCGGAGTCATCTGAATGTAACAAAACAAGCATTGTCAAAATATTAATTTCAATTGCAAAACGAAAGTTTACACATGCTTAAAAGTGTAGAGCACATTTTTTGTTCTTCATTTTATTTTTACCTTCACATCTCTAAGATTGACGTCGTTCTCCCTTAGAAATGAAATAAAGTCGTTAAAATTTTCTTCTGTAGGACGGTAGTGACCACTGTGAGGCCAAACTGCCTGTTAAACAGAGGTATGACAATAATGGTTAAGAGACTGTTTTGGAACATAAAGACAATCAATCAGTGAAAAACAAAAGGATCCAAAAGATAATGTGAGAGGCTCTACCTTAAGGACACCATTATCAACAATTAATCTTCCAGCAGCAATAGTGGCACCCCCAGCCAAGAAGCTAGAATGTTGAAATGTACCCTTCTTCTTCACGCCAACATATAAGACTTTGGATGTGCTAAGGACAAAAATCCACTTGGTATCATCAGTTTCTTCAGTCGTGTGGAGAAGCTTCCCTGTTTGCTTGTACATGAACTTTCCATCGACCACAATAACTTCGTACGGCATTCTTTCCATCTGTATAGTGGATAATTGTTTCAGTAACAGTTTGAATATAAATTCAGATAAAGTAGGATGAAAATAAACAAATAAATACCCACCGGACCAAGATATTTGATGCACTGCTGTTGAAGCTTTGATCTAGGACATTTTTCGATATTTACTTCTTTCCCTTCTCCAATATCCAGCCTGCATTTCCAAAACAAGTCCATCAATTTTCAGCTTTAAACTCTTGAACCTAGGATCAGAATCTCTTACTCTAACAAACCAAAATGCTCAGTTAAAGAAAATTACCAATAAAAGAAGGGTTCTAGACTCTGAGAATCGAGCCATTGATTATAATAAAAGTGTAGATTGTGTCCATAGCGATGCCTTGGATCTATCTGCACAATACATGAAACTATATAATCAGCAACAAATAAGATGAACTGTAAACTAATCTCGTTTTTATTGCAATCAACTTACTGCTTCAAGCCAGTGTTGCAAAGCAAGCTTTTGAGCTTTATCGTTCTTTGATAAACCTTTTCCAACCTTAGCAGCTCGAGTTCTTGCCCTTGACCAACGTGAAATTGCAGTCTCATGTTTATCTATATCGAAGAATGATATAGAACTCCTCTTGAGTTCAGCAAAATCTAAGAGCTTCCACCTACAATACCACAAATGATATCATTAGAAAAATAAATAAACAAATAAAAATTTTGTGTTGCAAGGTAATATAGAACATACAAATATAATACACACCAACTCTGCTCAACGAGTACTGCACAATCAGCTAGTTTTCTTCGTGTTCTAAAGCTCTTGTACACCTTCTGCAATCTTATTGCCGCCTCATGTTGTGGATTGCTGGGATCTAATACCGTTGATGTGGATTGAATATCCATTGCTTCTCTCTTTGAACTGACATCTTTAATGTGCAAATCCTCGAGTTTATCCGATGAAGAAGACGACTTGAGTGAAAGCATCCTCTCGAAATTGCTCCCTTTAAAGCTTATAGATCCCTCCAATATCATCTTTCCAGAACCTACTGATTTTAAAATGGTGGGCTCAGAATCTGAAGTTTTGAAACTGATAGATCTAACAGGTGTTTTCACTCCATCATCTCCAAAACTTATGGATTTCACAGTGACAGATTCTAAAGCATTCTCCAAATCACTGCATTTAGCAAATGGGTAGGACAAAGCAGCACCCATCCGACAACAAGGATTTCTGTGAATCAAAAATGAAATTGGTTAAGCCTTTCCCAGTGCTAAATATATCAATTTATCAATGTTACCAAATAAAGCATAACAAGATAAGATGGTCAAAACAAACAGATTTTTAACTCCAAAAACTCTTCTACCTTACTAGAAATAGAATCAAAAGCATTTCACTTTTCACATTCTCTACCAAATACAGAATCCCTTATCAAAATCCTCCAATACTAGATTCTGGATCTGCCAAAAAAGCAATATTCTTGGAATCCCCACTTAATACGATAGGATCATGACCAAAAGAAGAACAAACTAATAATACCCATTTCATCAAAATCCAAAACAAAACGAATATAACAAAAGCAACATGAAGCAGTGGAGGTTAGAGGGAAACATTACCTTGAATAGTGAAACAGGCAAGAAAAGGGGTTGCTATCCTGGGATTTCGACTTTAGTTTGGGTTTGAGTTTGAGTTTTTTCTCTCTCTCTGAAAACAAAAACACTTGGTTTTTTATGCTAGAATGAAGGTGGTACCATTGGTAACCTCCACCTACGATGGCTTATATTCAATAATTTTACGAAGACACAGAGCAAGTTTAAATTGTAATTTACTCAAAATCAAAACAGCGTTGTCTTATATTTTTATTCCAACCACGTGGTTTGGAGTTTGGACCATTTTTTCTTCAACACCCTGTACCTGGAGGTGGGTCTCGTTTCACTTTTTGCTTGCAATATTTCAAAAAAAGGATTATAAGTAGTTATAATGATTGTATTTTTTTGAGTTAGATAGTCGGAAACATATTAATTTTTATTTTTTAAGCTTTATTTATAATTTTTAATAGTTAAAAGAAAAACTTGGTTATTTAAAGCAAAAAGATAGTAATTGTAAGTGAAGCAGAGTTGCATAGAAAGTACAGTGAAATTGGGGGATGGACTTTTAATTTGTTTCTTAAAATAAAAATAAAAGATTTCTTGGAAATTGTTGTTATAAAAATAAAGGGGTCATTCTTGGACAAAGACGTTGAATAGAAAATAACAAGAGATTTGATTTTGACTTGGCAATTCTTTCTTTAATTTCTCCTCATATCGTTCAACTTGTAAGAAACTCGTACCTTCATCCCCAAGCTTTCGGTTTTTCAATTTGACTCTTTCGCACAAAAAGACTTTAGCTAGATTGAGTTCAACATCAAATATTTTTTTATTATTCTAGTAAAAAAATTAGATTGGTTAACTTTCTTTTAAAAAATTATATTTTTTATATTTGAATTCGGCACATGGCACATTTGTTTAGGAGTTTAACGGGACATTTGCATCATGAACCAAAAGGTTGGGCAGCTGCTGAACAAAGAGTCGAGTGCTGTAAAAATGATAAAGAAAGTGAAGGAAACTTCCCCAATGACCCACACCTTGACTTGCAATTCAAATCCCACCAATTTATTTATTTATCTCAATCTCATCCAAGAAGAAGCATTCAACCACATGAGTTGGTGACCCTCTTTATAAATATTATCTATCTGTCCATGAAACCTAAATAATAGAATAATGTGTTGAGGATTGTGCATGTATTTTGAAATTATTAACACAATTTATGCTTTGTACTCCCCACTAAAACTACAATATCTGCTGCCCTTCCTTTTTTATATATATTTTTTTGTCCCACTTCACAACCCATCCTACCTTTTATATGCATTAACCATAAATTCATTTTGCTTTACAATCTAACTCATATACCTCCATATTCATTCTAAACCTTATGTTATATTTTGAGTACAGTAAAACTTATATTAATCATATTCTTTTAATATTTAATAAATGAAATTATATTTGTAAATTTTATTAAAGATGCAATCTAAATGATATTATTATTTTAGTTTTTAAATTTAAATTATTCTCTAAATCTCAAATGCTACTAGATGTTTCAAATGTTTTTATAGTGTATAACAATAACATCCAAAATTTTGGTAACAAATGAAGTTGTTATAGAAAGTGTTGATTGTATAATAATTAAATATGGTTTTGGTTAAAATAGTAGAATTGAATTATTAAAAATCATTATGTTTTTCTAGCTTTTATAGTAATAATAATAATAAAATAATGCTTTATAAAAAAGAAGGCTTTTGGTAAATTCTCCACTAAATTAGGACCCGGTTGAAGGGTGACATAAACTCAATAAAAATTTTAAAAATGTTATAAAATCAACTCAAATAATACTTTTTTTAATCAACCAATAATTTATTATTATTCTCTTAAATTGTTACAATAATTTTACTACAAATAGAATTATTTTTTAAAAGAGAATTATTTGAAATTGAAAAAATAAAACCCTTAATTAAACACCGACATTTAATCTACTGGTTAAGGGTGTTCATCATATCTCAAAAGTCGTGGGATTGATCTGCAAGTTATGCTTATGTGATAATTTAAATGAGTCTGTTTGTAATTCTATTTTTATGAAAAAAAGTAAAACACTTTAAAATTTCTTAAAATTTATCATGATTGAATGTGTGGTAATGAAGTTTGAAAGGTTAGAAAAAATGGTGATTTAAAAAGGTTAGAATATTAGCATGATTTGTCATCCCTTTATCGTTTTATGCATACAATTTAGAACCTTTCGGCACCATACAAAAAATTAATTAATATTGCTGTAAAAGGAGAAGTCGCAAAAATAAAGAATAAAACAGTGATTTGTATGAACAAATTGTGTTTGAACCTTTACACTTCATAAGTAGTTGACATTTTTTGTTTGTAAGCTTAAAATGTGAAACAGAGATTATTAATTTTATATATTCGCGTAGCCGGAAACTCCAACACCTTCAAACCAAAAAGATGGACTATTAAAATTATTTGTCGGAAAATAGCAAAAAGTACCATTTTCTTTTTAAAAAAACATGTGCTTTGTTTGCTGTAATTTTATTTTATAACGATTTATACTGATAGTAAACTAAAAAATTAAAAATTTTAAGTCAATTTTGGATCTGTAATGCCTGAGAGGACCAAAATGATTTTATTGTTTTTGCCATTATTAAAAAAATAAAATGTGCTAATTATGAAGATGGAAAATGAGACAGACAAAATACAACTATCATTTGGGATCTCCATGCAAACAAAAAGATCAGTGAGATATGGGATTGGGTACTTTGAACCGTACGAGATGTCAATACTCACGTGTCGTCTCTCTACTCAACCACGTCATTTTTATTTCGAGTTAAGTTGGATATGGAAAAATGTTGGGTTTTAATAAAAATATATCATTTAAAAAATAAAAAAATTAAATTTTAAATATATGAAAAAGTATAGAAAGTTAAAGTATATTTTAATCTGACTTCATATCGCTCTAGATACACATTTATATATTTGTAATATAAAAATATGGGGTGAAAGAAATATAAATCAGTACTTTATTAAAATGGTGAGAAATAAAAAAAACAAAAGGGATGGAGGGTGATCCATCTCAAGGCGATCCGCGGACACCGGTGACACCTCATTCTCCCTTCCATTCCCACTCCCACTGTTTTCTCTCTTAATTTTTCTTTTTTAAAGTTTAAGTACTTTCAAAGTACAAATATAAGTACTCAGTAATTAAATTATTACGTATAAATTAGAGCAATAAAACAATTATAGCCCAATTAGAGGATTTCTTTGGAAGAAAGATTATTCCTGGTGGAATTAAAAATAACAGTTATCGTGATATTAATTATTACAGTAATAAGATTAAAATCAACACTGGAGTGTGTGTTTGGGTACACAACAATGCTAGTCAGAATAAGTATTATGCAATGTTTTCCAAACCAAAGTTGATGGTCAAACCAATCGAGCCACTAGTTCATCATTCCCACCAATCCAACTAATTTAAAGAATGGCCAATTCAAACAATATTAGTATAGAGAAAGCAACATGATTATTAATGACATTAAATTAAATTTATATAAAATATAATTTCGCTTTATGTAATTAATTATTTAAATTAATTTTATGTAATTAATCATTTTTAATTTTTTTGGTAGCAATAATATTTGTTTTTTATTTGGATACAATTGATAATATTTATTTATATGTTTAGTTAATGTAAATAAAACATTATTATTTGGAAATAAATATATAAATAACAATATTTAAACAAATAGACAAATTATTATAATGAAATAAGAAAGAAAAAACGTGAAGATGTTTATTTGTAGATAAAAAATAGCACATAAGTTTTATAATAGATGATTGGATATGAAAAGAGATCTTAAATTCGGGATCTTCGATTTCGTTATTTCTCTTAATTAATTTTAAATATTATAATATTTAGGTAAAAATATCCAAACATTTTAAGGCTGGATAAAAAAATATTATTTACCCTTCTCAGGTTTAAAAAATATCCACTTAGTTTGATGAAATATACGCTAACCCCCAAAGTTTATTTATAAAATAAAAGGATAAATTTATCCTTTATTAATTACTTATTATTCTATTTAACTTTTTATCCATGGCCTTTTTATTCATTTTTTCTAATTAAAAATAATAAAATTATAATTAATTATAAAAATATTTTAATTTTTGAATTAAAATATAAATTATATTACATTACATTACAATCATATGTTAAACCTATAATTTCTTTTTTGAAGTTATAAGTATAGTCACATCATAATTACAAAGAATATAGTTGAATAACTATAACTAAATTTATCATTATAAAGCACAATTAGACTAAAAACCAAAATATATTCAAGTATGGACCGTGTGTATCTTATATAAAGTGATAGTTGAACTTGAGATTTAAAGTTCTTAAGGTCTTCAATATAATAAAAAAGTTCTTAATAATCTTTATGATTCACCAAAATAAGGTCTAAGTAGCGATAATACATAATTTCACCTTTGAATTTGTCCATTTGTACTTAGTTAGTCTTTAAATTTTTTTTTGGACCTAGCTGATCCCTAAACTTGTATTTCGTTAACCAGGTTGGTATATTTGCACTCATATTGTTAATTTGTACTGATGTGATACTACTAGCCAATTTGATAATGCCACATGGCAACCTCTCAAAACGCCACATGAAAAACATAAATATAAATTTTAATATATTTTTTTGATCTTTTAATTTTATGTTTGTCACATGATGTTTTGGAAGGTTACCATGTTATATCATCGGATTGATTAGCAATACTATATCAACACAAACTAACTGTGTTTGTGCGGAGGCACCAACCTAGTTAACGAAATATAAGTTCACAAACCAACTAGGTCGGAAAAAAACTTATGGACCAACTAAATACAAATGGATAAGTTCAGAGACCAAATTATATATTATATTAAAAAATATGTCAGCTAAAATATGTTAAGTTTTACCAGGCTGTTAGCTTTTTCTTCAAGTTGTAAATAACGATAAAGTTAGATATTAAAACTAGCACCAGGGTGAAGTCAGAATTTTCTTTTTTGGGAGTGAAATTAAATTGTATATTTTTATGATAGTAAAAATGTAATTTCATTATCATTTTTATCTTTTTTATGATAGTCTATATCTTTATAACTTTTAAAAGATTAAATTAAAATTTTATCATTTTTGAACAAATCAAAGTATAAATTTACCATTATTAATTTAAAATTTATAAATTATAAAAAAAATATATATGTTTTAGGGAAAGCCGGCCCTGCCAGCTCCTGTCTTCGCTACTGACAAACACTAACATAATTTCATGATAAAATGAGTATTATATAAATATTACAAAATTTCTAATATTTTATGTAATTTGATAATATACATATGTAATACATAAATAATAAAATAAGTATTACATGAAACATTAGAGATTAATATTGGTAATGCATAAAAAAATATGTATCAGAAAAATAATAATGAAACTGACATTGTTTGCAATATGATTATACAACTAATCTGTCGCAAATTGATTATTTACCAACATGACTTTATAAAAGATTTGTGTAATGATAATATTTATTATATCTAACCTGTCTAATATCTACTATAACTAATTTATAATAGGAGCGAGCAAAATTTGATTCGACTCGAAAAATTTAAAAAAAAATTCGAATTTCGAGTTAAATTAATCGAGTTATTCGAGTTAATCAAGTTATTCGAGTCAACTCGAATTTTTTTTTAAATTTCAAGTTCAAATCGAGTTGAGTTTTTGAATTCGAATAACTTGAATAATTTGAATAGTATTTTACATTTTTACCTCAAACTCTCAAACCTTTTTACTTTTCCCTAAAAACTTTTACTCCTTCCCACTTCCTCCCAAAACTTTTACTCCCCTCCCATCCCAAACCTCCCCGGATCTACTCAAAATTCATTTCCCACCAAAATTTTACTCTCCCATTTACTTTTTCTCAAAATTTTAGTCCAAAAAACCCTCAAAACTTTTTACTTTCCTCCAAAATTTTTACTCCCTCCTACTTTCCTCCTAAAACTTTTACTCCCTTCTCATCCCACCTCCCCCAATTTTTTTTAATATTTTTCCTAAAACTTTTACTCCCCAAAACTTTTTATTTTCTCCCTAAACTTTTAATTCTCACCCTTTACTCCCAAATAAAAAATCAAAATTATCCATTTATATTTACTATTTATATTATTAGATTAAATTTCACATTTTATATTATTTGTATTATTGAATTGTTTAGTCATATTAAATATTTATATTAAAATTAAATTATTAATGATGCTATAAAATATTCGTGCTAAAATTTATATTGGTATCAATTTCACATTTTATCTTTAAAATAATTTTTATTAAAAAATCACATTTTTACATTTAATATATTTTTTAATTCTAAAATACATAGTGAAATAATCTGAAGATAATTGAAACAACTAAACAAGCAAAAAAACTAACCCATATATAAAAGATTAGTAAATGAATTATGAGGTGATGAAAGTTAATAAAAAAATTGATTACGGTGGACAAATTTTATTACGGTGGGTGATAGTGGTTATAAGGACCCAAAATTATTTTTTAAAATTTAACTCGAACAAATATATTCGATTCGAATTCCATCTCACTCGACTCAATTCAAGAAAATTTCAAATCAAATTAGGATGATAAAATATGATTCGTCAACTCGATTAACTCGAAATTTTTTCATTCGATTCGATCGAACGCTCACCTCTAATTTATAATAGTAAAGTAGGTGATAATTATAGTAAGTATTTTTAAAATGAGAGTTTAAATGATTTTAGCCATTAAATCAAAATAAATGGTTTTAGATTTTAGATTTTGTATTTATCTTATTTTGTTAAAATAAAACCTAACACCCAACTTTTCTTTTCACCATGTAATTAAGGTATTAGGGTTTCAAATTTCATTTATTTTTTTATAAAAATTAAAGTAAAGATTATCCAAAAATTTTCACCCTAAGACTTCAATTACACAGTGAAAAGAAAAGGCATAAGAGAAAGATAAGGTGTTGTTGGTTTTATTTTAATAAGGTAAAATAAATATAAAACCTAAGGCCCAAAACTATTTATTTTGATCTAATGGCTAAAATCATTTTGGTTCTCATGATTATCATTTTAAAAATTCTTACTATAGTTGCCACCTTGAGCCTAATAATACTTTATATGACTTTTTTGGTACATACTTTATAGGTGTAATGACTTATTTGACCCTCTAACTTTATAAAAAAGTCATTTTAGTCCTTCACTTAAATTTTCGTCTCTTTTACTCTTAAATTTGTGTTGTTTGTCAACTCACTTCTTTTGTTAACATGGAAAATAAATGAATTGTCACATGGATGCCACATTAACAATTAATTAATTTTTTTAAAAAAATCAAAATAAAAACTATTAAAAAATTAAAAAAACATTAAAATTATTTAAAAATGATAAAATTATAAAAAAATATTTTTAAGAAACTTTAATTTTTAAAAAATTAATTAATTGCTGACGTGGTAACATACACGTTGAATGGCACATGGATGCTATGTCAACAAAGTTAATTGACGTTAACTTTTCTATCCATTTTGGGATGATTTGATAAACAATACAAGTTCAATGGTTAAAAGAGATGAAAATTAAATAGAGCGCTAAACGACATTTTTTTTATAAAGATAGAGGACCAAATAAATCATTATGTCTACTTTATATTACCTTTTGATAATATATTTTTTCTAACTTATAAAATTTTATGTAATTTTATTGTGCGTACTACAATAGTTATTATTTATTAAAAAAATTACCTAATTATAACTTATAGTATTTTTTATATATTAAAATTATGTCGCACCGAAAAAATTTTTGTGAAAAGAAATATATTTATAAAAATATATTTATCAATTAAATTATAAGTTGAGCGATAAAAGGTTTATATACAAAAAAATTTCATCAATTTCGGGGAAAAACTAGTTTATTTTAAGCGGTGGTTTTTAGTTATTTTATTTAAAGATTTTATATAAAAATATTAAAAGATAAAATTAACGTCATAATAACATTTATTACTTATTTAAAAATTATTTTTAAGTCATTTTCTAATTGAATAAGTGTTTCAATTAAGGATTTTATAATATTTGTATTGTTTTATAGCAATATTTATATTATTAATAAAATCTCTAACTGAGCTGGTGTCATAGGTTAATCAGGTACCAATTCGGTTAGAAAATTATGAAAATATCCTTTTGTAATTAAAAGGAATCATATTATTTGAGGGTATTTTAGTATTTTTATTTTAACAAAAATAAAAAAAATACGTTATGGTGAGATTTTAAACCCACACTAATTAGATTAAAAAATTTTAATTTTACAACTCAAACAAAGCTTTGTGATATTTTTTATACATTTTCTAAAATATGTACAATTTATTATCTCCCCCAATTGTATATATTAAATAATTGTATTACATTAGTATTATTTATCTGATGTATTTCTCTGTTTAAATTTCGTTTTACGCTTAATTGAATCTAATTTTTTATTTTAATATCATAAATATTTCATGTATTATTATGATTAATTAATTTTAAACTATATGTTTTATTGTTATTGAATGTTAGTTTTAAACACATTTGTATTTTAAATATGTGGTTTCCACCCATATACACATGTGATATGATTTCTAGTACTATTTATTAAGCCCCTGATTGAGTTGGTGTCACCCCAACTAGGCCACTAACTCGATCAGGAAATTATAAGAATACCCTTCTATAATTAAAAAAGTTATATTATTTGAGTGTATTTTAATCTTTTTATAAAAAAAATCAATTAAAATATGTGCATGATGAGATTTAAACTTATGCCAATTGAATTATCAAAATTTTAAATATACGGGTCAACCAAAAATTATTACTAAAACTTTAAATTACTACTCAGTCAAAATTTTATTTTAATATATTTTAGATAAGCAGCTGTATTTTAAATATGTAATTTCGATATAATTTTTAGTATAAAAAATGGTGAAATTAGTTAAACCAGTATAATATTTTATTAACTGGTGACGTGGCTAAATTTCATAGATAGGGGATAGGGCAACCACCAAATACGAATGGCGAATAGTCGGTAATAGGCTAATGGTAACAGCACTAATAGCTGGAGGGCACGCGATAGATCGGATTCTATAATGACGTCTCTATTTGAAATATAATACTAATCGACCAACTACCTCTTAATTACACTTCCTAACAAGTTCTTTTTTTATTATTTATAAATTAGATAATGTTTATTAATTAACGAATTTATTTAAAGAAAATTTAAACTAAAACTAATTTCTTATTATCTATAATTATTTACCATAAAATCGTGAAAATGATAGTTTTGAAAGATTTAAAATGATATTTTAAGAAATTAGGAAATCCCAAAAAAAGAAAAACAAACAAACTACATAAAATAAAGTGGATGAGCAATGGAATCTAACCAGCTAAAGCCCACAGGGATTGAGATGAAAAAAATTGTAATTGTAGCGAATTATGTTTGAATCGCATCATATAGTTAGTTGGATTAAAAATTAATTCAATTATCGATTCGATAACAAAGATTAGATCGATTGATTTGTAAATTGGTATAGATTATGATTCTATCAATTTTATTTATTTTTTTAAATTTTTAATAATTTATTTAATTAAATTAAATGAATTAATTGCATTAATCAAACAAAAAAATTAATAATTTGACCAGTTTAATCATTAATTTAATTAGTTGTGCTGCGAATATTTAGTTTCACTATACAAACATGAAATTAAATATATATAATTTAGGATATAAAAACGAAAAACCATGTTATAATATAAATTATTAATATATAAAAAAACTTGGGAAAAAGAGATAGAAAAAGAGAAAGACAGAAAAAAAGTTACTATATAATATTCATATAAGAACGCGGTTTAGTAGCTTAGAAGTTGCGTGCGGCAGCACCGACGAGAAAGAATGAAGGAGTGTATGTAGCGTGTCACTCATAAATGCGAGTCACATTGCTGGCTAACAACAAAGTCAGCGTCTTATTATGTTGACGTTTGCTGGATTTCATTCCCTTTTTTGGTTTTTGTATTTGTGCTTCCTAATCGTACGGGCTTTTTTTTTATTTTTAACACCACCACCAGTTCCAGTTGTTGATATTCCTACTCACCCACGTCAACCTTAACCTTTCCTTCACTGCCAATCTTAATCCTTGAGTCCACCCTCAAAAAGTACCCTTCCTTCACTTTTCCCTTTCCCCTTTTTCCCCTCATTTTTGCTGGTCTTCCTTCTTAAAGATTTTAGAACTTTTATGTCTCCTCTCATTTTTGCCCGTCTTCTTTCGAAAAGGCAACATTAAGGTTTTAAAACTTTTATCTCTACTTCTTTTTCGGAAATTTTTAAGGAATATCTTTTTAAGATTTATCTTGATTTAAATTTAATTATTTGTGGTTTTATTTTAATTTATTTAATTTAAATTTAAATATATTTTAATTTTCAATCTGACTGTAGTTCATATTAATTTGGTTTTAATTATAATTATTTGGATATGTGATGAACAAGAATATTGGGCCATTATTGGGAAAGGACCTGTTAAAAAATTTGAGATATATCAAAAGAATCAAATCTCACATTTCTAAAGAAAGATCTCCATACCCTTATTTATAAACCACTATACTTCATTAGACTAATAAGAATTAACTTGAGAGGGTGCACTCACAAGAATGAGAGTTGGGTTTAAATGGCTAGTGTTATGTGAATTGGTGGATTTCTTTGCGTATTATATATCACAGTGTTTCAAGTAGGGGTAGACAATGGCTCTGACCCCTCTTAAAATAAAATTTTTTTTCTTTAGGCTTTTTAAAAATTTAAATTGGTAAATGTAAAATTACACTCTCACCCTATAAAAATGATAAAAAAATTGATTTAATCCTTTAAATATTATAAAGATATAAATTATTAAAATGGTGAAATTGCACAATTTAATTTCGACCCCCTAAAAAAATTTTCTAGCTTCGCCTTTGGTTCCGAGTTCTTTTGTTTTTAGAATGATTTTTATTGAATATTTTAGAGTCCAAGAAAAGAAAACTACTTAACTAGTAACAACTATATTTAGCCAAGTTAAAAGTATCTTAACTGATTGAAGCTATATTTTGTCAAGTTAAGTTTCGTTGAACCTTTTTTTAAACTGTTTTTACTTTTACTATTTTTAGCTAGTAAAACTCCTATATATATAATGTATATATATACCATGACTTACTTTGACTTTAAATATACCTAAAAATTCTATTATTTTCCTCTCGCTCCTCTTTTGTTTCTTTTGAGTTTGTTGAGTATTTTTTGTTGCAATCTATTGTTGATTCATATTCCCATTTTATAGTGGAAGAGCTTGTTGAATTTTGAAAGATATGCTATATAGTAAAATATCCTTAAAGACAGTGTCCAACATGCTTCAAGCTATTCAACTCGTATTCTTGGTTCGTTAACATGGTGCAATATTTGCCAACAATCTTAAGGATACTTTCGTACCTAGATGATGTTCACACTGCCAATGTCCATGGTCGTTGTTCCATTATTTCCGTAATGTTGTCAATGTCATTTTTCCATGAGCATACTAGGTGTTTGCTTTTATCGTCGTCTTGTTGTTCGTATCCCAACGATATAGATATTTGTGTTGTTCAAGATTCCCATGCATCAATAACAAGTATAAAAAATGTAAGATCTAAATATTTCCAAAAGGCTAAGGTTGGTTTAATTTAAAAAAATAAAATATTAATCGCATATAAAATATGTTATTTCTACAATTAATTGTTTGAACAAAACATGAATCTATGATTTTATATTGCATGAATTCTTTCATTATTAGTGAAAAATTATTAAATTGGAGTTTAATAAAGTGAAATTCTTAATGTAGTAATATTGTGGTTAATATTAAATTTACCTTTAACATGGGTTGGGCCAAACCTTAAGTTTTTTTTTAAAAAAATTAAGGTTTTAATGATAAATGATTTGTCGTATTTTGATATGTCAAATTAGGCTTCCCAATTATACTTAAGGAGCTTGTTTTCAAGTATTTTTATGTTTTTTTTTGTAATTTTTAGTAGTTTTCAGGTTTCGATCGAATAAGTAAAAATTGCCTCATTTTAACTCGTTTTTGAGACCCAAATTGTCTAGTTGTGCCATTGGGGCCCTGAACATTCATTTAAGTGTTGTAGGTACCAGTCAGAGGCCCGAAATCATGTGAAAATATCATCGAAGCAGGGGTATCACGACATGAAGGCATTGGAATCACGAAACCCCCATCAGTCCCAGGACCAAGGCATAAAGCAGTGATATTGTGATATCCCATTTCAAGATTGACGAATATATCGCGGTACTGATCCCTTGGTATCGTTTTATCACTATTGTTAAGGGACAAAAAATTACACCAAGGGCAATGTTTGTCCAACTGAAGCACATCGGCTAACCCCGGACTAAAGAACTGAAGCAATTTGGAATATTAATCAAATGATTAATGAACCACATCAAAGTCAACCAATCGCCATTTATTAGTTATTCGTGAGTTTCAAACTTTGTAATATTTATAATTTAGTCGTCTAGGCAATTAATTGATAGTTTAATTTAATCACTCTTTATTTTATGATTTACTGTAATATAGCTTTTAGTGGTTAGTTGTTTAGACTCCTTTTTTTGCATGCTCTTGGCTAGAAATTGCTTAACCACGTCCTCCATTGAGTTCGAACGCTTAGAATACTTCCTGTTCCATCAGAATTATAAATATTAAAGCTGACACTATACGCTTGCAGTTAAAAACCTACTCTTTTAAATTGTTTATAAAATCATTGTTTTTTGCACACACACGTGGGCGATCAATAAGATATTAAATTATAACTATAATGAGAAATTTTTATTTACCATGTTTGATTGAGCATGTAAGTTTAATCTATTTAGTTTGAATTGTATACTTATATATATATGTATGAGTTGAATGTATTATAAACATGATATGATGTATATATATTGGATTGATTACAAGCCAAAGTAAAATTTTGAGAAAAGAAGGGAAAAAAGTAAATTATTTTGTGTTGAAAATCCACAGTTGGTTGTTGAAAAATAAGTGAGATAGTGTGAAAGTACATGTCTAGGAACGATTCTGGCTAGGAAAGACTTGGTACTTAGAGTATCATGTACACCACTTATCTTTCCTGGGAATCTAGTAGGTCCTTTATTAATCAATTATACTTAGTATTCTAGTATCCAATTGTGATGACAAACTGAGCCACTATATAACTCTATGCAGAAATCAAGAAAGGAGAAATAAAAATCTTGTTAAACCAAATATTAATTTGGTCAAAGTAGATGATATAATTTTTGTATTCATTTATTAAGTTAATATTGTGAGCAATATGAAATATCCAATTGTCTTATGTGGCTTTTGCATGCAAAACAAAATAGAAGCAAATATTGACTTATTGGTTGTAATGTTTAAACTAATATTAAGCGGTATTATGTGGTCAGATCGTAATACAGAAAGACAACTTGTATTAGTAGACGAACCTAAACATGTCCTTAGTTTAATCAAAAAAAGCAAACTGATTGAAAGACTAATATGCCATCTATCAAGTCCAATTGGGGAGACGCTTTGTCTTGGGCATTAGAGTAGATGACTCTCAAAAGATAGAGACATAGATATGACTAACTGGACTGACAGTACATCAGACTAGACCTAAGAAGAATAGACCCTGAATCCGTTTATGGATTTATTCACTTATGATGTTCATAGTGTGACATGCTTAAATCCTGAATGGATGACTGACTACATATGCGTGACTCTTATACTTTGATGTAAGTAAAATCCTAATTTAAAATAAATAAGGAACTGAAAGCTGGTGCGTTAGGTGTATAACTTTTGCAGTATGTAATGTCATTCACAACAGTTGTCAATTTAAATAATGAAGACTCGGAACCATCTACGCCCCCTACAAGGAAAATTGTCGCGCCTATTAGGAATCGCTACCGATAAAGCCCAACTCCAATCGAGATAGAAAGCTCTCACAACAGTCTCGCTACTTCCAAAAGGTTGATTCCTAACTTACAACCTATTTTTCCTTTACCACCGTACTATGCAAGTTGCTCGGATGAGGCCGAACCTTCTAACGACCATGGCAAAGGTCGTTCGAATAGAAACGAGCACATTCCTGAGCATCGAACATGATCGTCCACTACTCGAACACATCAACTACCACTTGGTGAACCAATAACACCTCCACATAGTATTACTACAGCTGCAAAAAATTTGAGTCCACCAACCGACTCACCTGAAAAAAATGTTCGACCACCCCGAGACGATCAACGTAATATTCGAGGTCGTACCTGCACTATACCGATAGAAGCATGACTTTAAGGGTTCTTAAACTTTACAACCATAGAGCATCGCACAAGATACGATGACATTCGACAATGTACACTACCGGTTTGTAAGAAAAATTCTCTTTACACTCTTGATATGCTTAATATACGTGATGCAGTATTGAACTATTTTGATGCTATTGGTTGGAATTCGTTTGCAAATATTTCATCTGATGCATATTATGAACCAGTCTATGAGTTCTATGAAACATTTAACTTCAATATTAATGCATTGCGAACTATTGAAACTCGAGATGTTGTCTATTTTCGTTTACTTGGTAAGGAATTTAGGACGTCAATTTCAGATTTTAATATCGTCATGGGTTTTGTTGACTCCGATGATGTTCAAACTAATTCATACCATACTACTTTATTGGATATACCAAGTAATTTCAATGCTAATGCTACTTATTCTACTTTAACTCAATCTAGGAATCATCTTTATAATCCCAAGACCTCTAAGGACTTGTTAGTGCATGAACCAACTTTAAGATATATTCGTCAGTTTTTAGCTTTTAGCTATTCAGGTCGAAATGATTCATCATCTGTTTTAGCTAAGATAGAATTATTTTTCCTGTGGTGTACGCATTTTGGATATAAGGTTAATTTATGATATTGGTTTGTATAAAATTTTCATGTTGTTTTACGCTTTAATCGACCACTCATACTTAACCCATATATAACAAATTTATATGTGCATCTACTATGGATCATCTAGATGAGTATTGTTTGGATTCTATTGGTTTGCTTGCCGACACCCCTATTCCGTATTATTTTTTCCTCCAAGTATACGAATTGCTTGCAGTAATAAAGTCTTTCGCCAACATAACAATTTCGTTACAAGGGAGCAAGAGGAGTAGCCTCCTTCATCTGTAGAGGAATGTTTAAGTCACATTGAAGCTCGCCTTGAAACAATGGAAACCCAAGTTTCCACAATTCTTGCCATCTAGCAAAGTAGTCACTCCCAACACCAACAACCATGTTAGTATGTCATTTATATGTTAGATTCCATATGAAAAATGGTAAGATACCTTATGTTTTGAAGATTACTATTTTTAACTTAAAATGTATGAAAATGTGGAGGAGTCTAAAGATTGTGTTTTTTTTAATCTTATTAAAAGGAATATGAGTTTTGATGGCATGTTCATTAACTATGATAAACATACTGTTGCATATTTAAATAGTGATGTACTTGATCATAATACTATACTTGAGGCAAAAATGCTAAATTTTTTTAGCATATTTTTTATCTAAAAATATATAATATTTCTCATTCACCTATTAGAAAAAATGACTGTAACTATGAATATTTGAGAAGGTCTAAAAGACCTATACTAGAAAAAACTTTTGGAAATGATTTTTACAAATATTTGGTGGAAAATGATCCATTAACTTATTTTGAAGCATTTTCTTCTTCTAATGCTCCTTTGTGTAAAGAGGTTATTAAAATAAAACTTGATTCTATTTTACAAAATAAAACTTGGAAATTAGTTGATTTACCTCTTGGAGCAAAACCTATTGATTGTAAGAGGATTTTTTTAGAAATTTAAACTTAATGGTTTTATTAGAAAATAAAAAGCTAGATTGCTCGCATAAGGTTGTTCACACATACAAAATATTAACTATTTTGATGCCTATGCTCCAGTAATAGGGAATTCTTCAACTTGCATTTTATCTGCTTTAGCTTCAATACACAAACTTTTTATACACGAAATGGATATTAAAACAAAATTTTAAATGGATATTAGAAGAAATATTTATATGAAACAACTCAAAGGTTGTGTCATTTTAGTTCAAGAATCTAAAATGTGTAAAATTTTCAAATTCTTATATGACTTAAAACAAGCACCCAAATATTGGTATGAGAAATATGATCAAACATAAGTAAATGATGGTTTTTTCTTCCATTGAAGTAGATACATATGTATTACACAAAACTTGTTAGCAGTGATTGTGTCATTATCTAATTATATGTCGATGATATGTTAATTTTTAGTACTAATTATGAGTTATTACTTGAAAATGAGAGATATCTTGCTTCCAAATTTGAAATGAAAGACATGGGAGAAATAAATGTTATATTGGGTGTTAAAATCATTAGGAAAGTTGATAGCATAATGCTATATAAAAACATTATGTTGAGAAACTTCTAAAAAAGTTTGGATACTTTGGTGTCAAATCAGTGAGCACTCCTTATGATGCTAGCTCTTAATTGAGGAAAAGAAATAAATGCAAGCTTATTGTTTAATTAAAGTATGCATAGATTAATGGAAGTTTGACACATCTAATGAATTTTACTCGAATAGATATAACATATGTTGTGTGTTGTCTAAGAAAATACACATAACCTGAATTGTGAACATTAGGTTACTATAGTGTAGATGAGGAAAATTTTTGAATCAATTACAAAGCACTATGTGTAAAGCCGAAGTTACCATGGGTCAAACCAAAATTATCATGGTGAAAATGATGACATCATATTTAGGCCATAATTAATTTGTGTCTAATTAATTTAAATTAATTAAGAGATAAATGTTAAAATTTTATATTATCACTAGTTAAAAATAAAACAATTAAGTGATAATATCAAATGATTATTTTATCTCTAATTAATTAAATTAATAAGAGATATATAATAAATAAAAGAGTTTAAATTCTAGTAGAATACCAAATAGAGTAGTTAAATTCTACTAGAATTTTATTTTTTTCAAGTAATTGACAAGTTTAAGAAGCCTAGAAAATCTTTGCAGAATTCTCTGAATAAGTCGAAGAACTTGAAGAAATTCTGAAGAACACCATATCATTTCTGAAGCAAAGTCGCCTTCCAATCCAATTCAATTGTGGAGAAAAAGCCAAAAGTTGTTTTTGAACAAAGTCGCATTTCAATCCAAATCAAATGAAGAAATGAGGTCCAAACCCATTTCAAAGTAAGTCAACACAATTCTTGAAGCAACCTACATCCATCCAAGTTCAAGTCAGACGACCCTTAGATCAAAATGAAATTGGAGAGATGTATCAAAGGAGTTTTCTTTGTAAAGAAATCTAAAGATTATAACTTTTCTTTTAAAGTTATCAATAAATTTGACTCCAAATTTTCTAGTCAACTTTTGACTCAAAATTTTTGTATACATATTGTTATACATGTGAAATATTTGGAGTGTATGATGAATTATGATATCTTATTTAGTGGATTTCCCATTGTATTAGAAGTTCTAATACAATGATGTTAACTGGATTTCAAATTCAAATGAGATAAAATACACAAATGGTTATATATTCACCCTTGGTGGTGGTGTAATATTGCTTTGGAATTGGATGGTGGTAAGGCTGAGTTTTTGAAAAACTTCTAAGGAAGTATTTCATTCGACACAAAAGTCAATAATTTTTGTGTCTATTCATTATGATTACCAATCGAACTAACAATTGTAAAGAATAAAGCTTTCAATGGTAAAAAATAGACACATTTGTCTAACACATGACATGATAAAACAACTATAAAAATGATGGAATTATAATCCATATATTATATAGTCAGAAGTGAATTTGGCCAATTCTCTAACTAAACCCTCTAGGGAAGAACTAGTAAATGAAATATTGAAGGGAATGAGACTACTGCCAAATGGTGTTATCAACAATGATAGAAACCTAACCTATGTTAATGTAGACCCCATTAATTAGGTTCATATGGGTAATAAAAAAGTCATTAGTTGATTTTTTAAGCACTATAAAAACTATATTCCTCCTATAGTGCTAAAACTGCAAAGAAAGTGAAGATGAGTAAAAACTTTTAATTGAATCTATATCCTTTATAGGTGGTGTATTAATTTACAGAATACACTTGATGGATTGACATATATGAGTGTGAAGGAGGCTGCTTCTATGATATTTATTGCAAAGTCTCTAGAGCACTAATGAAAACAAGGCACATGCATGACCTATGCACACAACCGCATTGAACAACAATAGTATAGGTATGCTGTGATTGATAAAAAAATTAATTTACTTAAAAAATTATTGGTTCATAGAAACTTTATGTTTCACCGATTATTTTGTAAATTATTTCTCATTTTTTTCTAGTTCTAGTTTATAGTCTATAAAGGACACCAAACTCGATGCATTATATCTAGATAGAAAATACTTAGCAAAATTTTATCCTTGGTTCTTTTGAAAGATGTGGGGGATTGCTGGAAAAATTAATATATTTCAAAAGAATCAAATCCCATATTCCTAAAGAAAGACCTTAAGACCTTTGCTTATAAGCCATTATACTTCATTGTGCTAGTAAGAACAAGTTGAGAGGGTGGACTTACGCGCAAGAGAACTTGGCTTGAATGGCTAGCGTGATGTAAATTGATGGATTTCCCTGTATGTGATATATTGTGGCGTACGAGTTCTTTTGTTTTTAGAATTATTTTTTACTAATTTTTTTAGAGTCCAAGAAAATTAAACTACTTAACTAGTAACACTAATATTTAGCCAAGCTAAAAATAACTTAACTAATTAAAGCTAAATTTAGTCAAGTCTAGATGTGTTGAATTTTTTTAACTATTTTTAGCTAAGTTAAATCCATTTAATTTTTAGTCAATAAAACTCCTATATGTATATCATGACTCACATTCATTCTAAATATACCTAAAAAAATCTATCATTCTCCTCTCGCTCCACCTCCGCTCCTTTTAAGTTTGCTAAGTATTTTTTGTTTCAATCTATTATTGATTCATGTTATCGTTTCATAATAGAAGAGCTTTTTGAATCTTGAGAGATACACTATACGATGAAATATCCTTAAGGACAGTGTCCAACACGCCTCAAACTATTCAACTCGTATTCATGGTTTGTTAACTTGAAGCAATATTTTCCAGTAGGATTAACTGATGAATTACTATTAGCTTTAAGAAGGCTCACGCTAATAAGAACAGATTGATAGTCTTCAATGATTAAGTGATGTGTGGAGTAGATAATTTAGTCTTAATTACTATATAAATAAATTAGGTGGCCAAAGAAAGGGTATGAAAATTATTTGATTTATTTATGTCTACAGTTGCCTTCTTTCATGGTTCAATACTTATTTATTGAAACTTTCTTCCTTAATCTAAATTTTATCCTTTCATTTTTAATTTCTATGCTTTCTAATTTCTAGTTCTGTGTTACTTTCTTTGCTTTGGAGTTAACTCAATGTTGCAACTGATTTTGCTTGGTTCTTAGGGTGTCGTGCAAATTAGACAGGCCATCCTCAAGTCTACCAATCCGAGTGGTTAGGTAGTGATCTTCATTACATACTCTCATCTTGACAAGAGTATGATAACATGCTTATTTTGCAAGTTTTACGTGTTTAAATCAATTAATTCTTGAATTAATTCCTACTAAATTGGTGATTTTATGTTTAAATTCTGTCAAAAACGTAATTGGGATGCTTTAGGTCAACAAGTAGAAAATGACTAAATTAGAGCACGAGCAATAAAAGAGGACCGAATTGAAACTCTTGAAACATTTAGGGTTGATAAGATTTTATTTTACTTTGTAAAAGCTATGTTTAGAAAAAAATTTTGATATGAATATGATTTCATGTAATTGGTTGTTAGGTGAGTTAGGCTAATTTTAGTATATGATACGTATATAAATAGGATGGGTGGTGGCTTTTGAAAAACATACTAAAAATTGAATGAAAATTATTTTTATTCCTTTCTATTTTATGCGTCAATAGAATATAAGCTTCCTGCCATTATTTTTCCATTTTATCTACTTTGGTTTAATTTCATTTTGAGTCCCTTCCTTCCTCACTCTTTTCTGCCTACCACAATTACACCAAAATCCACCATTCAACCCTACCATTTAATCCCCTCCACAAACCAACAAAGCATGATTAATTTCATGTTTCACTAAACTTCTACTTAGCTTTAGGTCGATCTTCTTCCCAGTCAAGAATCGTGAGAAATGAATTCGCACTAAAAAATCTTTCATACGATATTCACCATCTCTCTAGAGTATGGGATAGTACAAATTTGTCCCTTAAAGTTAATTCAATTTCAAAACAAAGTACACGTTGGGTTGGAGTGGTTTTGGCGTATAGTTTGGAAGAGGAGTCGATCGTGCTGTGTTCAGATTTTCGCAAACAAATTAGCATATCCTGGCAGGGTCATACTAGTGGGATTTTCTTCAAGGGAGATAGTGGTCGGATTTAAATGACCCACGTGGTTGAAGCCATTGATCCGAGTTGAGTTCTTCAGAATGCAAGGTTGCTAGAGTCTTGAATTATGGATACGTGTATCGTGATTAGACAACCAATAAAGGTTAGTTTACAAGTCATATCAGAATCAACTACGAGAGGAAGAATTGGGGGTTGGGACGTTCTTGGTCAGTATAACTAGGTTTTGGTTTGGAAGAGAAAACCCGTTTTCAATGGTTGATTCAGAATCAAAATTCACCGAGTCTAAGGTTAAGTCTTTATATAATTGTTTGTTGCTACAATTTCACTTTATTTACTTCCCAAACATTTTCATATTCCCTTATTTATTTTTTTCAACAAGTTCGTCACGAATCATGGACTATTGTCACAACAATAATTCTAGTGACAAGAAAAGGTAAAATTAGAAAACCAATCCCTGTGGATTCGACCCTACTACTCTATATTTCTATTTAGTGTTATTCTGTCGTAGGAATTTATATTTGGTGATTTCGACGCCCATTAAATTTTGGCATCATTGCCGAGGATTGGAAATATTTTTTCTAACTTTCGTTTGTTTTCCTTATGACCAGATCAGAACCAGAGACTCTAGAAATTGGATTGAAAATAGAGAAATTGGCTTGAACACTGCAAAGAGAGGCTATTTGGTGTAGTAAATTACCACAACCCGAGTTCAAAACAAGATCTTATACCGGAGATATATTATCATTTAACGAACAAGAATAAATGGAAGATCAAACTATATGCCAACTCGTAGTAGCACCAGATGAAAAATAGCCATTATGCATAACTTATCAGGTGGGAGGAACGCTGTTCGAGTTGAAGTCAGGCTTAATCCATCTATTTCCCACCTTTCGTGGATTGCAAAATGAAAATCCAGATACCCATCTTAAATAATTCCATATGGTTTGCATAAGCATGAAACCTCTAGGAATGTCCAAAAATCAAATTAAACTTCGTGATTTTCTTTTCTCGTTAGCCGACTCTGTGAAAGAGTGATTATTTTATTTACCTCCAAGTTTAGTTAATACATGGTCTGATATGTCTCTTTTATTTCTTAACAATTTTTTCCAACAGCTCGGGTAGCCGAATTAAGACGAGACATTGTAGCAATTTGGCAAAAGGAGACTGAATCGCTCTATGATTACTAGGAGCGGTACAAAAAGTTGTGTGCAAGTTGTCCACAACATGGCCTGACTGAACAATCATTTTTGCAGTATTTCTACGAGGGGTTACTCCCAATGGAAATGAAGATGATAGATGCTTCTAGTGAAGGGGCACTTGTAAATATGACACCTTAGAGAGTAAGAGAGTTGATTTTGATAATGGTTGTGAATTCTCAACAATTCTGATCGACTACAGAACCAATGTTACGGGTTCATGTGTTAAGTTCTCTATCTTTAGAAGATAAAATTGATAAACTTACTAATGTTGTTCAAAATTTGTTTACAGATAAAACAAGCCCAGTACAGTTGTGTGGAATTTGTGCTATGCCTGATCACCCAACGGACTAATCTCTTATTTTACATGAGGGTTCAACACAATAAGCAAATGTTGTCGAAAAATTTCCAGGGCCACCCCAAAAGCGATATGATTCTTATTCAAAAACCTATAATATGGGGTAGAAATATCATCCAAATTTGAGTTATAGGTTGAATCATTGAGTCAATCAGCCATACTAATAAAGGCCGCTTCCAAATAAGCAATTACCACATCCAAAATCATCTTTGGATGCCATAGTGGAATGTTAGCCAACAGTACTAAAAAATTTCAACAAAAAATTGACATGTTTTTGTAGGAAATAAATAAGCAAGTGAGCAAGCTTGTGCTTACGGTAAGTCGTTTAGAGTCCCAAGGTAAGTTGCCATATCAAACTGAACTTAATCCTCAACATAATACAAGTTCTATGACATTGAAAAGTGGAACAATTTTAGAGTTAGCTATTGACATGAATCATACCTGCAACCCAAAACAGGAAAAATAGAAGCCCGATCCAGTGTCCACTACGGATTCAACTCCTCAAAAGTCGTTTGCAGTGCCACCTCTATTTCCTGGAAGACTCGTCCAATGGAAAAAGAAACAAGAAGATAAAGACATCCTTGACACTTTTCGGAAGGTATAAATAAACATTCCTCTTTATGCGATTGAGAAAATTCCACGATATGTAAAATTCTTAAAAGAATTATGCACAAGTAAGAAAAAGCTCTTGAGTAATGAAAATGTGAGTGCTAGAGAAAATGTCTCCACTGTTTTACAAAAGAAAATCCCACCCAAGTGTAAGGACCAATGTATGTTTTCTATATCTTGCAAAATAGGTAGTGTTGAAATTAAAAAAGCCATGTGTGACTAGGTGCATCTATTAATGTTATGCCTTTGTCTATTTATAAACTACTAAAAATAGGTCCTTTGAAAGAAACAAGTGTAATCATTCACCTTGTAGATAGGCCTATGGTGTAGCCAGAAGGAGTGGTGGAAGATGTTCTTGCCAAGGTAAATGAATTAAATTTTCCTACAAATTTCTGCACCATCAACATAGAGGAAGATAACTCGGCCAATTCTTTCGATATACTATTTGAGAGACCATTTTTGAGTACTGCACAGACAAATATTGATGTGCGGAGTGGAATACTCACTATGGAGTTTGATGGAGAAATGGTGACATTTAATGTTTACGAGGCCATGGGCCGTCCTAGCAAGATTACGAATATTTCTAATGTTTTTATAATTGAGCCTTTAACTGAGTTGCACTTTGAATATCATGAAGAATATGAGTTACAAACTATTCTTTGCAGAAGTTTAGATTTTGACATTATGAAAGAACTAGAGGAATGGATGACGATCGAAGAGTCAATTTGCGAAACGGTTGCTCATATGGAGGCATCAAAATTTTAGAGAAATCTAGGTAAAATATTTGAATTATCTCATTCACAAACTAAACTTTTGCTATCTATTTTGCAGGCCCCACAATTGGAACTCAAACCATTACCAGAACATCTAAAGTACGCCTTTTTGGGCGAAGGAAATATATTGTCGGTAATAATCTAAAGTAAACTCTCAAAGTTAGAATAATAAAATTTGGTTTGAGTTCTTAAAGATTATAAAGGGGTGATTAGATCAACGATTGGCGACATTAAAGGTTTTTTTCCAATTTCCAATGGCATTGGAGGACCAAGAGAAGACGACGTTTACAGGTCCCTTTGGCACATTTGCCTATAGAAGAATACCGTTTGGACTTTGCAACGCACCAACCATGTTCCAAAGGTGTATGATAAGTATATTTTTTGATTACGTCAAGAAAATAATTGAGGTATTTATGATGACTTTATTGTGTATAGTGAATCTTTTGATATAAGTCTGTCGAATCTTGCCAAGATTTTATAAAGATGCCTAGAATTTAACATTGTTCTAAATTATGAGAAATTCCATTTTTGGTTTGATAAAGGGTTAGTTCTAAGCCATATCATTTCTGTTGAAGGAATTTCGATCAATAAGACAAAAATTGATGTTATTAACTCACTTCCAAACCCTATAACTGTGAGGGAGATCCGTTCTTTTCTTGGTCATGTATGTTTTTACAAGCGATTCATTAAAGACTTTTCAAAAATTGCACAACCGCTCTGTAACATCTTACTAAAAGATAAAAAATTTGAGTTTGATCAATCCTGTAGGGATGTGTTTAACATATTCAAATACAAACTTATTTCGGCACCTATAGTATAGCCACCAAATTGGAACTGTCCTTTCGAAATCATGTGTGACACAAGTGACCATAGTGTAGGAGCAGCCATTGGGAAAATAATCGAGAAGGAATCGCATGTTTCCTTTTATGCATCTAAGACCTTGGATGCCGCCCAAAGCAACTATTCGACCACTGAAAAAGAAATTTTAGCTATTGTCTTTGTTTTGAAAAAGTTTCGATCATATTTATTAGGAACTAAAATTGTTGTTTTCTTTGACCATGCAGCTCTTAAATATTTGATCGGAAACAAAAAGAAGTGAAGCCAAGACATATTAGACGGATTTTGCTTTTGCAAGAATTCTATCTCGAGATTAAGGATAAGAAAGGACGTGAGAAATTTGATCTTGAGATTAAGGATAAGAAAGGACGCAAGAATTTAATAGTTGATTATTTGAGCCGAATACCCCTATCAAAAGACGTTACTATTCTTAAAGATGATTTCCCAGATGAAAGTTTACTTTCTGCACAAGCTGTTTTTCCTTGGTACACAGACATGGCGAACTACCTTGCTACAAGTATCAGTTCTTGTAATCTATCACGATCTAAAAAGGATAATATTAAACTAGAATCATGATACTATATTTGGGACGACCCTTACCTTTGGAAATACTGTTTCGATCTGGTAACCCGATAATGTGTTGCAGAAACTAAGTTAAAATCAATTTTAGCTTTTTTTCATTCTTACACATGTAGTGGGCATTTTGGTCTTAAACGAACTGCACATAAGATATTTGAATGTGGATTATTTTGGCCACATATTTTTCGTGATGCGTATTTATTTTGTAAAACTTGCGAAAAATGTCAGAAGGTAGGAAATTTAAGTCGAAAGAATGAAATGCCTCTAACACCTATACATGTATGTGAAATTTTTTATGTATGGGGCATTGATTTTATGAGACCTTTTGTTTCATTGTTTGGTAACATTTATATTTTACTTACTGTTGACTAAATGTCAAAATGGGTGGAAGCTAGAGCCACCCATCGAGATGATGCTAAAACTGTAGTAGGATTTCTAAAAAATTTCATTTTTTTAGATATGGCACACTAAAAGCTTTGATTAACGATTGGGGAATGTATTTCTACAATAAGGTAATCGACCCACTTTTAAAAAATTATAGGGTAGTACAAGTTGTTACAACTTATCACCCTTAGTCAAATGGTTAAACGAAAGTGTCAAATCAAGAAATCAAATTGATTTTAGAAAAGACCATTAAGCTAGATAGGAAAGATTGCAGTATGCAACTAAATAATGCATTGTGGGCATACTGCACAGCTTATAAGGGACCCATAGGTATGTCTTATTATCGACTTGTATTTGGTAAACCATGTCATCTTCTTGTAGAATTAGAACACAAGGCATTTTGGGCTGTTAAGTAATGCTACATGGAGCTAGACATTACAGGTAAGTATCAAAAAATATGTATTCAGGAGCTTGAGGAACTTCGACGAGAAGCATATGAAAATGCTCAAATTTATAAAGACAACATCAAGATATGCCATGATCAAAAGATAACTCGTAAACAATTTTTGGTTGGGCTAAAAGTACTACTTTATGTCCTTACATTAAGAATTTTTGTAGGTAAACTTGAACCAAATGGTTAGGGTCTTTTGCTATTACTCACATATTTTCACATGGTGCAGTCGAAATTAGAAGTGAAGAATTCGAGAAAATCTTCAAAGTCAAGGGACATCGTTTGAAGCCTTTCTATGAAAATTTTCAAGTGCAGATGGTCGAGGAGTTAATACTTGAGGAGTCGATTGAAAAAACTTTCAGGTCGTCGAGTTAACGACGTTAAACAAAAGCGCTTTTAGGGAGGCAACCCATATTTATTTTAATTGATTTAATTTTGAAATTTAGTTTAATTTTGGCTCAAAATAAAATGAATAATAACAAGATTATCATTTAATCTATTTTAATATATAATTTTCAATGAACGTTGGTGGAGGCTGTAATATTTTCTTCCCAAAGTATGGATTCCAACCGCGGCGTGGGCACAACCACGCTCAATGTTTCTATTTTTCTTCACATAACCAAACCCAAAACCCACCCAAATAAAACCAAACCCTTCTAAAAAAACCCAAACCCAATTAAGCCCAAATTAACAAAAACAAAAAAAGGCCCCAAACAGAAAAAGCCCTATAAAACTCCACCCCAAAAAAGCCCCATAAAACTCCACCCCAACCTTTCCCATTTTTTCTCTTTTTTTTTTCCTTTTTTTCTTTTCTTTTTTTTTTCATCCCCAACTCTCTTTAAAGAAAAATCTTCCCTTTCGCAGTGCACCGCCACCATCGATCACCGCCGTTGCCATCGTCGAACGCCAATTAATCTTCTTTTCTACTTGCCACACACCATCGCACCAAAACACCAATGATTGGAGAAGCACCTTGAAATAAAAACCAATCAAAATTATTCAAAAATGACTGGATGAGCTAGTCGAGTCAAGAGGTCACGAATCCCAAACAATCGAAATTATGAAAACATATGTGGAGAAATGTGCTAGTAATATGGGGAAGAAAAACCAATGTGACCAATGAAAATAACAAGATTTATAGTTCATGAAAGGTGTGGAAAGGAATACCAAGAAAATGAAAGGAAAGGAATGACAAACCCAATAGAGGTCGAAACACGGTGAATACAATATTCGTATCCACACTGAGAGGAGGGATCAATTTAGAAGAACCAGGAGAAAGATTAAACAAGGGTTAGGAACCTTCAAGAAGAAGAGGGAAGGGGAAACAATCCATGGAACCAAAGTTAATTTCAGATGTCTCCAATTAAGTTACATGTCATAGTATTTATTTTTATTTATTTTTATAAGACATGTAAACTATTAAAAACTTTTTGGATTTGTTTTTGGATAGTTTTATTTTTTGTATTGTTTGTTTGTTTTTTTTTTCTTTGTTCGTTTATCTTATGTATAGTGAGTTACCCTGAAAGGCTACACTACATTTTAAGCTTGAACAAGAAGGTAGACACCCGAGATAGTCTAATGCTCCATTCTAGGAAAGCTCAGTAACCTCCTATCCTTTCTTTTGAACACATTTGTAAAATGTGTAGTCTGAGTGTGGGGGAAGTGCACATAATTTTTATGTGTGTTACTTTTCTTGCTTTTTTATGTTTATTTGTGTGTATATTTTAGTTTTTATGCCTTTGTAAAAAAAAATTAAAAAATCCCAAAAATATTTTCCCTCTTTCTTCTTAATTTCTAAAAATCCAAAATATTTGTTATTTCTTTTCATTTTTATTTTGTGATTGCATAGTGCTTGAACATGAAATAATTGACATCGGTGAATTGTGGCATGATATTGTGTATTAGGTATTTTGAATGTATAAATTTTAATTGATTCTTGATGAATTCTTTGCTTTGTGAATACATTGTTTTGTTCAATTTATTACATTGTATAATAGGATAGAGGTAGTTGGAAAATTTCTTGTTTTATCCAAATGATCAATAAAAATGAAGATAGATGTAGACATGCATGTTTTAGAAATTTCAATTATTTATCAAAATAAATAGAAGCATGTTTTGATTTTGTATTTGTTGAAATGCTAACAGATAACCTGAGGCATTATTTGTGTTGCCTAAAGCCTAAAGAACCAACCTTAAATATTGCATTATCCCTAATTCTCGAATTTAAGCCTTACACTGCCCCTTCTTAATGAGTTACTATGTTTAAAAACTTGAGTCGAAATTGAGTTCGAAACTTAACCCTTCACAGTCCTTAAACTTTGTAATACAATATCGAATGGACGTCAGGCCATGGACATCGAGGGTTAGTTAGGAACATTACAGACGTTTCTTACAAATGTAGTCGAATGATTAGTGAAGAGGGGTTGAATTAGCTTTTAAGTGATTCTTACTAAAATTGTGCATAAAAAGAAAAGAAAAATATGAAAGAAAGAAAAGTGATGATCGAAAGCATTATGAGAGAAAAGAACAAATAAATAAAAAATATGCTCAAAACACGAAAAACAAAGGAACACAACATAATGTCTCGAAATCATAGTGCACAAAAATGAGCTAGTATCAACCCACCTCGTCCATATTGTTGGAGAAATAAGGAAGGAGATAGAAAGAGAAATATGGTGGTGAGATGAAACGATTACATTTGAGGGGAATTGGGAACAATGTCATCTGCTATACTGTTCATAGTGCTTGAACCGTTTTGAGATGACCTTTCTTTGAATCCATACCAACCTTAGCTTTAGAACATTACAAGTCAACAAGTGCTATGTGACCTTGGTTTCTCTTTTTACAAACCAAAACTTGTGGAATGTTATTGTAAATAAATAAGTTGATTTCTTTCATGTATATGTACATCATATCTTCATGAATTCTTGAGATGGAATAATGTATAAAAATTGATTTTTGTAAACTACCTCTACTTCTATTGAATCTGTAACTTCTTAAACTAAGTTAATGTGCTCTCAAGGTTACGAGTTTGCAATGCATCAATTTTGAGTTGTACAGAAAAATGACTTAATACATAGTGCATGCCCATTCACCAATGATCAAATAAATTCATTGTTTAAGAGTTATCTTGTCGTATGTTTTGTATGTTTGCTTGAGGACAGGCAAAGACTTAAGTGTAGGGGAGTTGATCTGCCACAAATCGATGCGGTAAATTAGGCTTTTCCGATGTAGTTAAGGAGCTTTTTCTCCAGCAAAATAGTTTTTAACATAGTTTCTTGTTATTTTTATATTTTCATTTAATAAGTGGAAATGTCTCATTTTCGCCTATTTTTGTGACCCAAATTGGCCAATAGTGCCATTGGGAGGCCTAACGTGTGATTGAGTGATGTAAGGACGTATTGGAGATAAAAAACAAGCGAGAATGACACTAAGGCAAAGGATATCGCGAAATCCACACCTTGGAATCGTGATACCTCCAACAGTATAGAAGAGTGAAGACTCCCTTTAGTGGTATCATGATATTCTCTTTAGGTATTGTGATATTCCCCTCCCAAGGAAGACCCCAAGGCTCAACACTGCCCGAGGTATTGCGATATTCACTTTTGGGTATCGCATACCACTTTCATCGGAGGGACAAACTTGGAAAAAAATGGGTAATCTTTGTCTACCTGGTCCACCAATCATCCAAGGCCCGTGTAGGGACATTTTCTGGTAACAAAAAGTAACAAAAGACAGCTTAAAATAACCAAAAAATTTTGAGGAGGAGAGAGACACACATGAGCTTAGTTTTAAGTTTAGTTTTCTTTGTAGTTTTTCTAGGGTTTTTATTTTTCTCTTCTTCTACTTTAGTTTAGAGTTTATTTTTATTTTTTTGCATTTACTTCTTTTTCTTGATGTTCTTAGTGTTAGTTAAGTTAGTTATTATTGTAGCTAAGGTTTATTTACACTTTCATCCCCTACACTTTGCTTTCAATACTCTTTGAGTTTTAGTTTAATGTATTTTAGTTTATTTTACTTTAAATCTATTAAAAAGCTTTTCCTTGGGACTCTTCCCATTTAAAGCCAACATTCTTCTATGTGATTTCCATTAAAGATGCAACTAGACTACTGAAATCATTTATAAACCTGCAATAGAAGCTAGCCAAACCATGGAAGCTCCTAACATTACTTACACTCGTGGGAGTTGGCCAATATTGAATTGCACTGATCTTCTCTTTATCCACCTCAATTCCCTTGGGGCTAGCGAAAAAACCTAAAAACGCAAGTTTGTCAGTACAGAAAGAGAATTTCTTAAGAATAACAAATAACTTTGCCTTTTGTAGTTCTTCTAAAACAAGTCTCAAATTATTAACATGTTCATCAGTACTATTACTATAAAGTAGGATATCATCAAAATAAACGAGACATAATTTGCCAATGAATTCTTGTAGGACATGGTTCAAGAGTCTCATAACAGTACTGGGTGCATTGGTTAGGCCAAATGGCATCACCAATCATTCATATAGACCGCCTTTGGTCTTGAAAGTAGTCTTCCAGTCATCACCTTCTCGCATTCGAATTTGGTGATTGTCACTTTTAAGAACAATCTTGGTAAACACACTTGACCAATGTAATTCATCAAGCATATCGTCCAATTGAGGAATGAGATGTCGATACTTAACCATAATTTTATTAATAGCTCGATAGTTGACACACATTCGTCATAATTCATCCTTCTTTGGAACGAGAAGAATAGGAACCATACATGGATTTAAGTTGTCTCGAACATAGAATTTTTCTATAAACTCTCCAATTTATCGTTGTAACTCTTTAGTTTCCTTCGGGTTACTTCGGTGTGTAGGTTGATTTGGAATTGTAGCCCCTGAAACAATATCAATTTGATGTTCAATTCCCCTAAATGGTGACAAACCATCGGGAACCTCTTCAAGAAAAACATCCTCAAATTCTTGCAAAAGAGAAACAATACTACCAAGTAAATGAAATTAATTAAGGTTAAGATGATCTCCTTGTACAAAAGTACAAGTAGCAATTGTTGTGTCTGAAAAGATTTTTCAACCTCTCACCCCTTAGTGAAAAAATTCACTTTCTCTTTTCCTTTTTTTCTTTCACTCGAATCTTCTTTTTCTCGCTCATTCTCTCTTTATTTTTTCCTTCTCTTTTTCTGTTCTCTCTTGCTCATTTTCTCTTGATTTTGTTGCCTCACTTTCTTTTTTTTTCACCCGCTCACTTTCTTCTTTCAATCGAATCTTGTCATTGTACACTTGTTCCAAAGTCATGGGAACAAGCGTAATTGGCTTTCCGTTGAACTTGAATGAATACCTATTGGTGAAACCATCGTACACCACCCTCTGGTCATATTTCCATGGCCTTCCAAGTAAGACATGTCTCGCGTGCATTGGAACAACATCGTAAAGGACTTCATCAACATATTTGCCAATAGAAAAAGAAACCAACACTTGTTTCACTACCTTAATTTCACCTCCATCATTCAACCACTATAACTTGAATGGTTGCAGATGTTTCGTCGTTGGCAAACCAAGCTTTTCTACCAAGGTTATACTTGCTATATTTGTGCAACTGTCTCCATCTATGCTCATACTACACATCTTCTCATTGATGTGGCATCGTGTATGAAAAAATGTTTTCCATTTACTACTCTTCTTCCTTAGCTTGTGCACTCAAGGATCATTTAGTAACAAGCAACTCTCCTTCAATCGGATACTCCACCTCACTTACATCTTCTAATAGTGGTATAGACTCTTCTTCAGATTCACTCACAGACTCAATTTCTCCTCTTTCTTTGAGGATCATCACGTTCTGATTAGGACATTGGCTTACAATATGCCCTCTTTCCAAACATTTGAAACACCGAAAATCTCAGAATCATTCTTGCTGACTTTCAGATTTTCCTTTATCTAGAACAGATTCTTTTTTGTTATCTTTAGGAACATAATCTTTACCTTTAACCTGAGGCACCACATCTTTCTCTTTCATGTTTTGGTTCCAAGTAAAGGAAGAACCAAAAGTGTTTTCAGTTCTATGAGACACTTTCTTTTTTAAATGCCTTTCTACCTTAATTGTCATATGCACCATATATGTGAATTTGACATTGTGTTGAAGCTCTATTATGTTGGCAATCTCTCGGTTTAACCCCGCTAAAAATATTGCCATGGTGGCCTCACGATCATCTTCAATGTTTTCTCGAATCATTGCAATTTCCATCTCCTATGGTAATCCTCCACACTTTAGGACCCTTGGGTAAGACTAAAGTTTTTGGTTAAAATCCATTTGATAATGGTTAAAGATGAATCTCTTCCTCATGGTAGCTTTCATTTCTACCTAAGTTTCTATTGGACGTTCTCCATTTCCTCTCCAGCCCAAAGTTAGTTGGTCCCACCAAATTATTGTATAATCCGTAAATTCAATGGAAACTAACTTTACCTTCTTTAATTCAGAATAATTATGATAATCATACACAAGTTCTATCTTCTTTTCCCACTCTAGATATGCATTCGGATTATTTCTCCATTGGAATGAAAGAATCTTTAATTTAATGTTTCCAAGTTCTTCATCAACCCACTCTCGATATCGTCTCTCTCTAGGCCTTCATTCATTTCATCTTATGCTATGATCAGATGCCATTTCATCGTCATTACCATAATATCCATCATTATCGGATCTATTGGATGCCCCTTCAAGGCATTTCCCTACGAGACCTTTCCTCCATACAATCAACACGTTTACTAAGTTGATCAAAACCTGTTGTTATCTTTTTGCTATGGAATATATATTTTTGAATATATTTAGAATATCAAAATCGAAAACCAAAAACATCATCTGATTAGATGGCTAGCTCTGATACCAAATGATGCGTGCTCGTAATAGTTTGATTACCACAAGTATGATTTGTTGTTTGATCATTCTAACGGGTAGCTTGAAAATAAAATAACCAAGTAAGAATAAGATAAACAAAATAAGGGATGAATTGATAAAAACTTCAACCAAAACAAATCTAGAAAGGAACCAACGTTATGGAATAACATGACCCATTTTCTTCAAAGTTTGAATAGAAATGGAAGTTGATAGAAGAAGACTGTGACCCACTATCTATAAAAAGATATGAACCAACAGTATTTGATCGCCACACTCACAGATAGGGATGGAAAAGGGGAGTGTGAGAAGATCGCAAAAAAAAAGGATGAGTGCTATAATATTAAAATCTTGATAAGTTTAAAAAAACTCTCTCAAAGAGACAAAAAATAATAAACTCACAATTTGTATATTGATCTTATGTGAATAAAGCTTATAGGTGATACCTATTTATAGGTGTGTAATGTAATAGCCCGTTTTTCAGTGGTGTTGAAAATAATAGTTTCAGGGCCACAAATTCGATGAGTAAGTTCGTAAATATTATTATTTAATATTTATGAGTCAATTATGGTTTCTAAAAGGTTTTTGATATGATGATTTATGCTATTCGAATGATTAATTAAGTTTAAGTGGTAAGACCCTAAAGTTAAGTGGTTTTAGAAAATGAGGTATCGAGACTTTGTTTCTATAAATTGAGCCGTAAATATTTTGATAAATATTTACGGAGTGTTATTAAGATTTTATTAAAGTTTCGTTAAGAAATTTTAATGTTTAAATAGCTAATTAAATAAAAAGGACTAAATCGTAAAAGTTAAAAAAGTCAATCGCTATTAGTTTAAAGATGTTAATTGATTAAATAATTATAATTGGAAGTCCTTAATGGATAATTAAACCATCCTTAAAATAGTGGGATGGCGGATGATTTAATTTCTTTTAATTTTAAGGTTATATATGTTATTTTATTATTAAAATAAAGAAAAATTTTAATAAAATAAAGAAAACCTAATGTTTTCTTCCCCATTTTGCTTGGTTCATCACCGAACCTCTATGAAAGAATACTCAAGCTTCGGACAAGCTTCATAGGATGGATGTAAGTCCAATTTAGCCCTGTTTCTGATAATTTTTATATTTTTGAGATCATTGCAACTAGGTCCAGCTAGCCAGTACCTTCGATTTTGAAACTGTTAAAGATATTGAATGTTGCCATTGATGAATCTATGTGTTTTTTGTTATTAAATGATGAATTTGAAGTATTAGTTGTTATTTAAAAGTATTTTATTAAGTGATTTTTGATGAATTTTTTGATTAGGGACTAAATTATTGAAATAGTAAAAATACAAGGATTTGATGTGAAATTATTACAAATGTGGGCTATTTTGTGTGCCATAAATGTTTAGCTGATATGAATTGGCATTAAAAATGGTTAATTTACATGTTTTAGGCTCAATGGCTAAATTGAATAAAATTATAATGTTAAAGAAAATTTTGTAAAATGTAAAAAATGACTAAATTGCATAAAATAAATTATTTTACTATCTAAATTAATTAATTGAATGAAATTATTAATTTAGATCAAGATTGAGTGGAAAATCGAGGAGAATGAAAAATTACTAAATAGCCTTGTACTTTGACATTTCTGTTATTTGGCCAGGTAAGTTCGTACGGTTAAAATTTAAAATTTATATACATAGGTGATTGATATTACATGATATAATATATATGTTCTATTGTTCGAAATGAATCATTATCTAATTTATAATGTTGAATTTGATGTTCGGTTTGAATTAAACGCGGGATAGAGCACATTCGTGTTTTGGTGTGTAAAGGGGGTTTGGAGTGGAGATGGTATTGGAGGGAGATATCTGTATATTACCCAAGTAAATAGAGGTTTAGTATTTGTTGTAACCTCTCGTGTGATACTTTCTGTTTGGCGTGATTTGGGTGGATTAGCTCTTATAAGCTTTTGTTAGCGTGTTTCGGGTGGACTAGCTCTTATAAGCTTCTGTTTGGCGTGTTTCAGTTGGATTAGCTCTTATGAGCTTCTGTTTAGCGTGTTTCGGTTGGATCAGCTCTTATGAGCTTTTGTCTGGTGTGTTCGGTTGATCTGACGATGTACTCTTATCTGTAAGTTGTTCTTCGAATGGAAAATCTTGGTAAGATAATCTGTTTAATGAATTTGAAAGATTTTTTATTTATTGAATATTGATCTGAACATAGATGAATTCATCTGATTGTAAATCTCGGTAAGGTAACTTGTTTAGCAATTTTGATGGAATTTCCATATATTTAAGCTTGAATTGAATGTTTCAATTCACCGGTTGAGATTGTGGATGATAGGAACACATATGTTG